>NC_071472.1:49338415-49643643 GCF_028500815.1 Rissa tridactyla
AGGCACTGCTGGGACTACAGGGGTGACTGGGAACGGGCAGAGCTGGTGCCGTAACCCACGGCTTCCCGCTGCGGGAAAGTGGTGGATGGGTGCAGCATCCACTTCTGCTACTTCTCCAGCCAGTCCAGAAATAACACAAGTCCCCAGAGTGCAGGTGAGGCAGCCGTCTGCTGGGAAATGCTGCTGGACCACAGGAGAGCAGAATAACACCTGCCCTGAAACCAGCTCTGAGCAAGGCAGACCCTCCCTGCTTCCATGCGGCTCATCCATCTCTGGGACAGGGCGTGCAGAGGGAAGGCTGCGGAAAGGACTCTTTGTTCCCCCATGAGTGGCCTTAAAATGATGAAGGAACCTGCATGCTGAGCTCCGGAGCGGGAGCGAGGGGGAAATGGGCTGGCTTAGCTTCAGAGCTGGGGTTGGAGAAGGGAGAGCGGCTGCGGCTGGCGGGTCTCGGTGCTCCAGGCTGGCTGCTCGGCGCGACGGCGGGCCGGGGAGGTGTGCAGGGTGCTGCCAGCGCGGCCGTGGCGCAGGGCTGCCGGGAGGCAGGGTGGGCCAGGAGGCTCTGGCAGGCGCTGGGGAGCTGAGAGAAGCCGGCCGGAGGCCAAACGACAAACCCAAACGGGATTTTTAACACCGCACCTCCCTTGAGGATGGCTGAGAAACGTTAGCGGAGGGCAACCTGCAACCGCGCTGGTTGGGACCAGCGGGTGCTGCTGCCACGGCACCCCGTCCCGCTTGCCTGCCAGGGGCCTGCTGGTGCCTCGGCACCCCTGGGAGCGGGGCAGCAGCATCCCCACATCGCTCCCACAGACCAGGGCACCCGAATCTGCGCCGGCGCGGCCCTGACGCGCTGCCTGGGGTTGAGCACCTCGCCTGCCCCACGTCCACGCTGCTGCACCTGGGCTCCGGCTGCTCCCTGGGGCGGGATGGGAAGGGCTTTGCTGCTTTCCATAAAGTGGTTCCTGTTTGCAGGCAGCAACTTATCCGGACATTTGCATGTGACAGGCTGGGCTCGCTCTGCAAACTCTGCCGCCGCCGGGCTGGCAGCAAACCGCCCGCGCACCGCATGCAGCCCATGCCCAACACGGCATCGCACAGCGGCCCAGACCGACGGGCCATCGGACCAGGGGCTACTTGCCCACAGTCTCGGGTTCCTGCTAAACACCACTTCCCTGGGTCTCCAAACAGCCGATGCCAGGCAGCGCTACCTCTGCTCGAAGCAGAACAGCTCTCATCCAGAAAGAGTTAACGTTTTGGAGAGGAGTTCATTATGTAAGCGAGAGATAAGGCTGCTGTGCTAGTCAGACCAAATCCCTGGTAGCCAAGGATGCTGCTGCAGGCCTCAGTGGAAGCAGATGCTGGGGAAAGGCACTAAGGGAGAGGGGCAGGTGCCAGCGTCCCTTCCCGCGTTTCACGGCTCTCGCAGCAGGAGCTGGCTGGGATGCCACCGACTGCGACATGCTGCCTCGGGCATGTGACAAAGCCTCGGTCCTCCTGCCCACACACACCAGGCTGAGCAGCTGCCGGCTTGCAGGGAGCCTGAGAATGAAAGGGCCTCGTCTGCCTGGGATGGCAGAGGCTGGGTGCGGCGCCTTTGGCTGACGATGAGGAGCCATCACCAGGCCAGCAGGTGTGAGCCTTTCTCTCTCCCGATAGCCGCTCCTTCTCCTAACCCTCCTGCCTGGCCCCAGCCAGCTTCAGACAAAGGCTCGCCTGAAGTCTGCTGTTTCGCTCCCGCGAAACTCCATTTGCCTTTCTTAACACACCCGATTTATCCTGCCGTGTCCCCGCTGTAATCTAACACTGTCGCTCTTCACGCAGGACTTCCCGTCATTGTGCTGGGGCAGAGAGAGAGGCAAAGAGTGAAAAGCCTCTTCCCAGCTGTTGCTGCACGCAAAAAAAAGAGAAAAATAGCTGAAGATCAAACGAGGCAGGGACAGAGGCCAGCCCTGGCTGTGCCACCTGCGGTACCCATGAAGGACAGTGGCAGAACGGGCCAGCGCAGTGGCCAGCAGGCTCCTGGCATGGGCAGGGGAGAGGTGCTGGCTGCGGGTCCAGCTCTGCCCCATCCAGCCACGGCACAGATGGGGAGGGCTGCACCGAGACAGTCAGTTTGCACCATCTCGTGTTAAAAAAAAACCTGTTTCTCCTCCTTTTTCTTCTTGGGATGAGTGTCTGTGTGGTCACACAAGCCTGAAGTCAGTGTCCCCAGTCACGGCTGGCTTGTCACGGCTGTAACCCTGTGAAGAGGGCGATGGGAGGTGGCGGGGGCTCACAAACTGAGGGGTCAGACCCGGGGCTGCCTCCAAAGGAGCAGCCGAAAGCACCTTCCAAAGGAGATGGATGTGGCTGTGGGTTCCTGCAAAGGGCTGACATTCCCAGAGGGTTCTGTGTGGCCCTGCTGGCAAAGACTGGCTGGTGGTGGGCCAGGAGCGACCAGGTGTTCCTGCTACCACATCCTCGTTCGCTGAGCTGACTCCAATTAATGGATTAATTAATCTTGTAACAGCCCTGATCCACAGCAAGCCCCTTTCCAGGCTCTGCCTTGGTCTTCCCCATGCCCAGAGACCAGCTGCGGCCACGTGCTCACGCTGCTGGGGAGGGCTGGGGGCCCTGGGGTGGCAGGGGGGCCCTGGGGTCCCTGGCCCTGGTGACACAGGGGCAGGACCGGCACAGTCGCCTCCCTCCCCGGCAGATTGGTGGGTTCTGCCATTTCTCTCATCTGCATAATCAGGGGTGGGGGAAGCAAGTGGGTAATTACAGCCTGGAGATGAGTCTGGTCTTCAAAGCCTCCAGGTGCTCTCCACACAGCTCCCGGCCAGCATCTTCCTTGGGTGCAGGTTTATGGGGAGGGGAGCACTTCTCCAGCACCCACTGTGGCCAGGACCTCGTCCTGCAGACCCACTGCTCCCAGCCGTGCTGCTCAGGTAAGTCTGGCCGGCTCGTATCGGGTGCTGCGCGTGTTTCTGCTGTACCTTGAGGCTAAGCTGCGTGGTTCATCTGTAGTTGGGTCTGCCAGGAGACGGGCACAGACGCTTTGCCCATGGTAGCTGTTCCCATGAAAGCTGGTGGTGTGTGACCAGTTTGGTACCAGTATCCCACCTGGGCTGGATTTCCTGGCATCAGAGTGGCTCCTCTCCAGGCAAGAGGGTTTCCAAAGCAATGCAACAATACCAACGTAATGGTTTGTGTATGGGGTGCTCCAGTCCCTCGGAAAGGTTGCTGCTGGCAATGCTTATGGCTCTGTTCTTCCAAATCTTGCAATAGCTGGAGTTTGTCTCTTTTGCTTTCGTTCCCGGGAAGACAGTCCTGCTAACAAAGGCTGAAATTCCCACAGGAAAGCATTCCTGGTTCCTAGACCTCCTGAGAAAGGCTTGAAAACACCTCTGAAAGCTCAAAAGACAGGCGAACAGGCAGATGTTAGTTAAATACACTGTGATCTCTAGGACAGGAGGGGAGAGCCTTGCTTGTCGGTCTCTAGACAATGAGTTGGCAAGTCTGAGCTTCTGGTTTGTTATTCTGGTGCTGCTGGGTAATTTTTCTTTGATTTTTGGAGGAGTTTTTTGGATTTTCTCTTTTTAAGTGCTCCTCTGGCTTGAGAACAGAGGCTGTGACTTGTTCCTGAGGGACCTGAGTAAGACTTTGCGGATGGTGTTGGACGGTATGTCAGTAACGTGGCAACGTAGCTGGTACCTGGCAGAGGTGAGAGCATCTCCCAGGCCCTTCTGCCCCTGGACTACATGAAATTCCGGAGCTGCCTGACTCAGTAGCCAGCTCACCGGGTAGGGAGGGATGGCTGGTCCTGCTCTGGTGCTGTTGCTGCTCACGGGGTGCCCCTGGCTTTCTGGCGGCTGTTCTGCTCCCCCTGCCCCAAGGCTGACAGGAGGGCTGTGGCTGAGCAGGGCAGGGCAGGGTTCGAGAGATAATCGGCAAATTTAGCGTGTGGGAAGGACCAGGTGAGTCGCGGGCCCCGCTCCGCTGATAGAGCAAAGGCACCAAAGCCGCTGGTTTTATCCCCAGAGCATTATCTGGGATTCGACGCAGGTTTGTGGGTTGGGTATGTGAAATGTCAGTACCGAAGCAAGCCTTCTCCCCCTTCCCAGGAGAGGAAAAGTTATTCATTTTGGAGATGACAAATGATCTCTAATGCTGCAGTAAAGAGAAGAGTCAATATTGCAGGCGCTGAATGAACGAGCCTGCTCAGGGCTCTTCCTAGCCAGGCTGAACAGCAAATTGCTTCAGAAATGGTCTTGGAGAACAGCATTTAAAATAAATTTCAGCAGAGAGCGCAAACTGCAGCCGTTCTCAGGGTCAGGTCTTGCCTGTGCTGAGTCCATGGGAGTCTGAAGCGGGCTGGAGGCTGGGCAGACCTGGCTCTCCCGGGCGTCACAGCCATGACTGCAGCTCACTGTTTGTTCTGCTGGGGTCTTTGCTCTCTGGCTGTCGTGGATGTGCTCCTGAAGCTGTTACAGACTCCTCTCGGGTGTGTGGTTCAGAGCCATCAGCACATCCTTGTGATGGAAGGGATGGGCAGTTTGGTTTTGGAGTGGAAAGGAAGGAAGGGGAAGCAGGAGGAGACAGTGGGATGATTTGGGCTGTGACAGAGGATGCCTCAAATGAACCCTGATTGATTCCTTGCAGCCTGTGTTACCCTCCCAGGTGAGCACAGTATGGAAGCTGTCAGATGGTAAATCAAGATAATAATCTGTCTGCCCAAAGCTCTGAGCAGGCCTGGCTGCTCGTACAGCACCCGGCACAACTGGGTCTCCCGCACTTGCAGGAGCACACTGGTAACTCCCCCAAGGTTTCGTGGTGCGTTTCAGGCACGGCTCCCCCTGACACAAGAAACTGGCAGGGTACGGCTGCAACAGGCCCCAGGCTTATCCTCGCTTAACGACCCCAGATCAAACACGTTTGGTCCATGAGCACAAAGTCTGGTTTCCCCTGGTGCAGCACTGCCTCCTCCACACACTTGTGATTTGGGCTGCTCCCATGACCCGAGCCAGCTCTCTAGGCTGCAGGGCTGACGAACCCTAATTAGCCTGTCCCAGCCTGCTGTGATGCTGCCTTTGGAGGGGTGACAGCAGATGCTCCTGCGTCACAGCTCACGGGCACCGATGGCGTGCCTGGTGCTCTGGGCAGGCCTGGGTTGGCTCGGGTACGGCCAGGACGTTGCCAGCCTCACCCAGCTGCCTCCCGCAGCCCGGCAGCAGCATCCTCACCCTTGCAGCCGGTCTCTGCGCAGTTGCAGGCACGTCATGTCGTGCCACCGAGCCTTGGTCTGCGACCAGGCTGCTGAGGTTAATACACTGCGCAAACTTACGAGGGGTTAACGAGCAATTGCAAAATGCATGTTCCACGGGTAGCATCGCAAGCGCTTACAGACCATCAGGGCATGCCTTAGTTTGTAAATCAGCTCAATGGGCCCAGCTGATGAGCTCCTACTCGTCTAGCAGTGCTCTGCCAGCCCCTCCTCACTCTGTGAGCCAAAGACTGTGATTCTCCCAGCACCAAAGGAGCAGAAAAAATGGGCGGTGACGTTTTTGGAAGGATCCCCCCCTGAGGATGCTACTTGGCCCATCGGCCAGGATCCCTGGCCACCTGCATGCCTCTCCCAGGCAGGGGGAGGCAGCTCCGGACTCTTGATGCACGCTGCCACTATTTCCTCAGCGAGGCAGCAGAGCCTGCCCACGGGTGCGTTACACGCTCCCTGCCAGGCAGCCACCCCCTCCTCGCCGCTGTGGAGCGGGAACAGTCAGGGCTGCTGCTCCTCCGCTTGACAGCTGGATCCTGCCAGCTGCGAGCAAAACCTCTCGCCACGGGGAGAGCTGCCGGCCGGCGTGCGGGGACGGAGCGAGACGGGGCACGGGTGCAACCGAGAGCACGCTGGTGTTTATAAACTCCATGACACAGCCTCCCTGCTCTAGGGACAAGCTTCCCTCGGCAACCAGCAAGAGGATTTTATGCAAGAAAAACAAACCATCTTTCTTTTTAAAGCAGCGTCTGTTATTTCGGAGCCACTGCCTCCTGGCTGGCTCTAGCATGCCGTGCTCTGCGTGGCAGTCACCTGGGGAGAGCAGCAGGGGCACAGGGCTCACCCCACTACACGCCAGCAGTGCGGCCATCTACGCCTTACTTAAAAACCCTGCTCGGGTGTGTGAAACACTCTTTTAAACACCCAAAATTAAGCCTTGAGAAGGCATAAATGGGATCCTACAGTTGTGTGCAGTGTCAGTTCTGTAAGTCAGCTGAAAACCAAGGGCTGTTTTTGAGCCCCAAGTGGAGATATCATCTGTTCTGAAGCGCTACGGCTTATTTCGGTGCCAGCTGATGGCATCTGGATTGCAGGTGGAGTTTAGAAAAATCTCCCCTGCTCACTGTGTGTGAGTGCGCATGTGGGGAGGAGCCGGGGCAGGCTGGGGGAGCAGACCCACGCCTGGTTCCAACTCCTGGGGTGCTGCAAGATGGAGCCTTATTTTTCCTGGGGACGTGCCCTGCGCAGGCACAGCGGACAGGAGGGACACAATCTCTTCCTTATTAGCTGAGCAAAACACAGGGACCTGGTGTGTTTGCTCGTGTGTGACCCTGCTGGGACCAGCTCAGCTGGCACCGCAGGGCTCTCCCAGGTGGGTGCCGCTGGGGGTTGTGCCTCTTTGCTGGTGTGGCACCAGCTCTGGCTCTGTCCCCTCCCTGCCAGCCCACCTCAAAACCCATAAAATTGAAGGCAGCTGCAAATTCACTGCAACGTGCCCTGGAAACCATCCGGTGCTTCCACGCTGGCGCTCACCCGGACCTTTTCCAGGGGTGCTGCCAACTGGTGCATGCTCTGAATGCTTCCCTGGGAGGGGTCTCAAAGCCTGGCACCCCCCTGGTAAACCTGACCATGAGGAACCCCCTACAGGCAGGGGCTGCCCACGATTTCCAAGGCCAGGCAGCGGTTCGGCATGGGGCAGTAAAAGCAGAAGGGAGAGCAGCAAGAAAGCAGGATGGGAATGGGCTGGTCGGTGGAGCCCGGCCACCGCAGCTGTAAGGAATGAGGTCACCTTCTGAGCACATCGATGGGGTTGCTTAGGGTAACAGGAAGGGAGGCCAATTTTAATCAATTAGTTGGAAATCAAGTTTACATGCAGGAGCAAATGCTTCCTGTGTAAACAGCGCGGGGCCAGCGCCCCTCGCCTCCCAGTAGCTCTGCTCGAGGCTTGGTGAGACTGTATTTTGCTCAGCAGAAGGTACACCGGGCAAATTTGAGTTTCCTTTGTGACCCAGGACTCGCTGCTGCTCAGCCTCCCCCCAAGGGGAAGGGACCGGCCGCCACCCTCTGCGCTGCGGGGTGGGACGCTGACAGAGGGGGAAATTAATTCTCATCAGCCCAGGTACCCCAACCTGCCTGGTGCGGGGCGCAGGGCTGGAGCAAGCACAGCGGCACCTGTTGCGCCTTCCTGCTGGGAAACTAAAACCTGCCTGATTAGTATTATTTCTATTATTTTTATTTTTTTTTTAAAAGTGGGGGGGAGTAGCTGTGTGAGACCAGCCCACGAGCTGTAGCGCTGGCACTAGGGAGTGCTCTGCAGGCACCGCTGCTGGGGCAGCCACCCCCAGCCCTGCGAAGGTGCCCAAGGAAGGGTGGGAAGTGCGTCTGCCTATCAGTTCAAGGCTTTATTTGCAAGCAGTCGGGAAGCCGGGGCTGATGTTCAGGGACTTTGTGGCTATTTCCAAATGCCAGGGCCCTATCTGCTAGATAAAATTTCTGTTTGCATTATGGTTGCTCAGCGTGTCTTTTTGGAAGCGATAAATCAGCATGCGTGTGGCGAGGCTTATATGTACCTAGAGAGGAAAAGGGCTGGGAGAAGCTCCCGTACCTGGTTTGAGGCATGACCCCCACCTTCCAGGGAAAACCACCCTGGAAGGAAGGTCCTGCAGTGGTGGCAGGAAGCCTGGAAGGCTTCTCCGCTGTGCTGGTGAACAGCTTTGAGTAGACAGCTCTGCTGGGGCCAGTGCGTGGTGAGCAGGAGCAAAGCTGCTCCCAGTCCCCGCTGCCTTGCCCAGATGCCTTTTCCGCTCTCCTCATTCCTGACTTCTGCCTGGGCACCCAGATGTGCCACGTGGCCGGTTCCCTGGGACGAAGCTGGTACCGACTCTAAGAACAGATCTGTCTGAGACCTTCTTGTGTAGGCTTCTGCATTTCTTTCCTCCCTCCCGTAATGTCTGGTTTAGACAGAAGATTTTCCCCCACACCCTGTACGTTTCTAGCACTAGAGCAGTGTGAGCTCTCTGCCTTTCCAGCTCTGAGATTCCAGCTGGGATCAGGTATTGAATTAAGCCATGCAAATTTCAATATTGCCCTGACCAACAAGGAAGCGGTGACAGAGCCCGGAGCAGACCCTGCAGAGCAGCGAGGGCTGGGATGAAATCCCTGGGGTTTCACCTTTGTTTCTGGAGGAAGGACTGGATGTGCGTGCCCCTGTCCAGGACCCAGCAAGCCCTCGGGGGCAGGAAGGACAGGCAGAGCTGCACATTCACACCTCCTAGGCATAAATCGATTAAAACCTGCTGCATTACTGCTCCCCTCCTGACGTTCACCAGGGTTGTGTTAGCCAAGCCATGGCAGCAGATCTCTGCCGGTGGGAACTGGCACACGCCCTCCGAACTGGGGACTCTTGTTTTTTCATTTCTTGGGAACTGGAGTGCCACAGAGCCTGCCACCAGGAACACAGCACCCACCACGGTGGTCGGAGAGGCCCAGGGGGAGGAATGTGCTCCCTGCCAGGGCAGGGACAGCTGATCCGGTGTATCATAAGGGAAAACACTGTTTTGCCAGAGCTAATCCGTCCACCATTCCTGTGGCAGTGGCATTAGGGATAAACTGAACTTGCAACATGATATTAGGACATCTGTCAATACTCAGAGCTTCAGAATAAAAGACTCATTTGCTGCCCAGTCGAACAGGTTATAATCCTTCCCAATCTCCCTACAGCCAAATGCCACTCATTGATTACTAGTGTTGCTCAAAGCAGCTACTCCGGCGCTGAGTCAAGGGCCGCGCACGCAACCGGTTTGGTTTTGGGGACAGCTGGCTGGCCGGCCGCAGGCACGCGCCAGGGTTTGCCAGCACCAGGGTGCCCTGCGAGCTGGGGGGATGTGGCTGTCACCCCGGGGGGGCAGCAGCCGGGGGTCGGCGCTGGGCTCCGGCAACACCCTGTGGGCTGAGGCTGGTGTCAAGGCAGGGGAAACCCCCGACCTCCGCGCTGGGCTATTGGGGTGCGGGTCTCCAACAACTGCCCCCCCCCGCCCCCCGCCAGCCGGGCTCGCTGGGGGCTTCACCCCCTGCCAGCAGGGTGTTTTTGCCTCCTCCAGTTCTTTCGGGCACCTTCGGGCACAGCCGCCCCGCCGTCCCAGCACCGCCTCGGGACTGCCCTGACCCCGGCAATGACCGTGGCTGGACCGGGGACGGGGCTGAACCGTCTCCCCCACCCCGCTCCGGTGGGGCATCTCCCCGCAGCGCTGTACGGCCGGCCCTGAGGCCGCGATGAGGGGCACCGGCGGGGGGTGAGGCCGGTAGTCAGTCGGTCCGTCCGTCCGTGTCCACCCCCCCCCCCGCCCCCGGTAGAGCCGGGGCTGCGCTGCCTGCCGGGGCGGGCGGGCTCCCCACAGCCAGCTGTACAGAACGCAGACCCAGCCTCACAGCGGCGGGGGGAGCCGGCGGCCCGGCCGGGGCAGCCCCGGCTCCCGCTCCGCTCCTCGCCCACCGCCTCCCTCCTTCCCTCCCTCCCTGAGGCCCGGCCGGGCGCCTCTCCCGGGGCCCGGCCCTGCTGCCCGCCCCCCCACACCCCGCTCGGGCCCGGCCCCGCTCTTACCATGGCTCCTCGGCGGCTCCGCGCTGGGTGGCGGGCGGGCGGCGGGGCAGGACTTTTATCGGGCGGCCGCCGGGCTCCGTCTGTGGGGCTGCCACCTGACCGCGGCGCTGCCGGGGCCGCCCTCCGCCCGCCGAGCGGCGGTTACCAGGCTACGGCGGGGCCCGGCCCGCCCGGCGCTGCCCGCGGGCGGAGGCAGCTGGCGCCCGGCCCAGCCTTAAAGGCGCCGCCGCCCCAGGGGGGGACGGGGACGGGGCTCCGTGTCCCGCGGCGGGGGGGGGGTGCGGCAGCGCTGCCCGCGGCCTCTCGCCGGGGTCCCCGGGGGGATATGGCAGTGTGTGGGGTCATGTGCGGGTCCCTGGGGGGACATGACGGGAGCCCTGGGGGGATATGACACTGTGTGGGGACATGTGTGGGTCCCTGTGGGGATACGACAGTGTGTAGGGACACAGTGGGGATCCTTGGGGGTACATGACGGGGGCCCTGTGGGGATCGAGACAAGTGGGGGTCTCTGGGAGGACGTGGTGGGGTCCCTGTGGGGATATGACAGTGTGTGGGGACAAGTGGGGGTCCCTGGGAGGACGTGGTGGGGTCCTTGTGGGGACAAGGATGTATCGGAGGCCATGAAGGGATGTAGGGGGGGCCCCTCTGGGGATGTGAGAGGGTCCCTGGGGGGATATGACAGTCTCTGGGGACATGGTGGGGGTCCCTGTGGGGATGGGGATGTGTCAGAGGCCATGAAGGGACATGAGAGGGTCCCTGGGGGACATGGTGGAGTCCCTGTGGGGCGGGGGACAAGTAGGGTCCCCTGGGGGGATATGATGGGAGCCCTGTGGGGAAGCAGATGTGTCAGAGTCAATGAAGGCAGAGCCCCTCTGGGGACATGACAGTGTGTGGGGATGTGGCCGGGTCCATGAAGGGATATGGTGGGGTGACTGTTAGGAATGGGACACGTCATGTCCCCATGGGGACCCTGCCAGAGTGTGTGGGGACAAGGCAGGTACCATGCGGGGAGGGGGACAGCCCTAGG
This sequence comes from Rissa tridactyla, assembly GCF_028500815.1. Classification (NCBI taxonomy): domain Eukaryota; kingdom Metazoa; phylum Chordata; class Aves; order Charadriiformes; family Laridae; genus Rissa; species Rissa tridactyla. Next base: position 49,349,297 of record NC_071472.1, read on the forward strand.
AGAGGGAGCTGAGCCGGTTTTTGTGGACTCAGGACATCCCTGTGCTGGGAATCCAGGGGGAGGAAGGAGGGTGGCCTGGGGGGCCCTTGCTCCCATGGCTCCCCATGGTGCCATGCTGGGGGCCAGGGTGGGCTGGGGTCCCCATGGAGGGACAGCGCGGGCAGGGGGATCCACATGGCAAAGGGGAGAGTTTGGCTTCGGCCGGGAAGTGTCGGGCTAAGGTGGAAGGGTCTGCTCCCACCCACCTCACCACCATGGCGGGGATGGGACAAGGCTGCCTGGCACAGGGCAGGGGAGGAGGAGGAGGAGGAGGAGGAGGAGGAGGGCAGCCTCCACGTTAACCCCCCAGCTGCTGGAGCGAAGCGTTGCCATCTCAGCCCGCTTTTGTTTGCTTTCTGGTTTTGTTGTCGCATGTTCGGACCAAAATAGCAAAAATCCCTAACAGGATGCTTCCCCTACCCCGAGCCCTCTGGCTGGTATCTCACTTGGGCAGGTTTCGTGACTCAGCAGCCCAGATGGAGCCGTCCCTCACAGCCCTCAGCACCAAAGCTGTTTATTGCTCCAGAGGCTGTTTTTCCAAGAGCCTCGCTGCTTTATAACAGCCAGCGCTCTTCCTTAAAACCCTGCCTCTCCAGCGCAGGCTCTCGTCACACTCAGCGCGGAGGTGGGTGAGGAACAAAAATAGACAAATTAAGAAAACCTCAAAAGGCCAAAAACCGAAAATGTAAGGATTTCGGCTCTGCAAGCTCAAGGTTTGCTTTGCCTCCGTGTTGCATCAGCTCTGCTCTTGTGCTGCTGCCTTCCTCGGAGCTGCACCGTGGCAGGGGCAGAGACGAACCCCCGGGTGATCTCAGATCTAAGGAGAAGCCAGGAGAGGGGCTGAACCTCCGGGGGTGTCTCCCCGGGAGCTGGGGGCTCAGAGCCCCGGCAGTGCAAGCCTGGGGTGGTGGCCACAGGCAGCGTAGGGAAGGATGAGGACGGGTTTCATGGTGGCAGCCTCAGCAACATGTGGGGTTCTCCCCACAGGCATCCAAACCCCTCATTTCCCCCCATTTGACTGTCATTAAATGAGAAATACTCTTGCACAGCCCTTGCTGCTCATCACGGACGGTTCTTAACTACTCGCACAACTGCGCACGGATGTTTTTAATGCTGGTGTAACTTGTGCTTTTAACCTTCAACCATGCCGGGAGCTTTGTGTGTTTTTAGCATGGGTTAGAGGATGCAAAGAGGGGAAACTTGGGAGGCCTTTGACCCAAGGACGCAGCAAATGCAGTGGGTACCGGAGCTAAAAGGAAATGTCAGCTCCTCCCCGCGCTCAGCCCCAGCAAAGGGTTCTCTTGTGGGTTCTGGGAGCCAGAGCGGGGAAGGGGGAGCCGGGGGTGCTCGGCGGGCGCTGCTGGGAGGCTGGTGTCCTCCACACGCAACCCCCCCCAGCAAAGAGCCATTTCGGCCAGCAGGGGTGCGCAGAGGGGCAGGTGGGACACAGAGGGTTTGCTCTTGGGCGCAGGGGAGGTGTCGGCAGCGAGTGCTTTCTTGGATGCTGGCTCACCCCCTGCCCTGGCATGGAGGGGACAGCGGTGCCTCCTTGGGACCCCCTGTCCTGGTGCAGGGGGACAGCGGTGCCCCCGGGGGACCCCCTGCCCCAGGAGGGAAGCCCGCGCTCCCATCATACGCTGCCCAGGTTACACAGGGCAGCAGCAGCTCTCCTGTAAGGCAGACATCACGTTTGGGCAGGTTTCCCCCCATTCCCATAGGAACCTGTGCATCTTTTGGAAGAGATACGAAGACCGTGTTGGGGAAAAGATGGTCAAAGTGGGACCAGACCGGCTCAGTTCTGTCCCACGGTGCCTTTGGGGGCAATGGCTTCAGAGGGGCTCAAACCCACCTCGCAGCAGCCCAGCCTGGCGAATACGCCCCAGCCGTGACACAGCAGTGCCCAGCGTGCTGTGTTGGGGTGAGCGGGGTGAGCGCGGCAAGGTGCAGTCCTGGGCACATTCCCGAAGGGTGCGTCTGGCCCGCAGTCCATTAGCTGGTCATTAGGGCTATTAGCTTAATCACCGGGGTGTTTTCCTGCCACGCTCTGTGATCAGCGCGTGATCGGCAGCCGCGGGGTCACGCCGGCTGAGTGGGGAGCAGATGGCTGTTACCGCACGGCCGTGGCACGCCTGTGCAGGGACTCGCGCCATCCATCCATCCATCCTCTCCAGTTTCCATGGCTACGCCAGAGTTTACTCTTCCCCGCCTTCGGCCGCCTGCACGGGCATGATGCAAAAAAAGGTCCCTTCGTGATGCAAAAAGACGAGGAACATGGGACCTCCTGGTCTTTGGTAGCACCGATCCCATCCCAGGGGGTTCAACCACAGAGCAACAGGCACTGACCGTCCTGCAGCACCCGCGTCCCAGCGGAACGACACCCTTACAGCATTTGGGGGAGCTGCGGTGTAGGTTTGGGGGGCAGCAGGGACCTGGGGGAGGCAGCAAACGACCTCCTGGGGATAAACCCAGCTGCGGAGCCATCGGCCGCCTCTCGTCAGATGCGAGGTGACAGCGCAGAGCAGAGATCCCTGAGCGGGCGCTCAGGCTGTGGCATGTTAATGGGGGAAAACAAAACCCGAGCTTTAGGTCACCACCTGCGATTTAAGTGGCCAAATGTGGGTCACTGGAGGCCTCCCTGGGGAGGCAGGGGGATGTCACAACACGGCAGGCAGGAGCTTTGTTTGCTTTCCAGTGTCACGGGGAGCAGAGGGGGGAGCGCATCCCAACCCACGGGCCGAGTCCCCCTGTGCTGGGGCAGATTTGGGCTTCAGGGCTCCCGGGGCGCAGCCGGCCATGAGGGTGCGTGACTCCAAATCCACGGGGTGCTCTGATTCACGGGGTCGGTGGGTGAAGTGGGAAGTGTTTCTGTAGCCCAGGTGTGTTGTGTTTGGCTGTGGGGAGCCACGAATGCCAGAGACTTAGTCGCAACCAGGGCCATCCTCGTTCCTCGCCCCGGCATCCCGGGCATCCCTGATGGCTCCCAGTTGCCCAGCCGGGCTCCCTGGGCTGTGTGGAGGATGGCATCGTCCCCCAGGGACAGTCTTCCCTCTGCTATAGGTGACTGTGGGCTCTGTAGGGTCACGGGAAGCAGCTCTATGTATGTTTGCTGCACTGAAGGGTCCCCTCGTTGCGTTGAGATGGTGCGTTGGGCAGGGATCCCATGGTAGGTGCTGTGTTGTGGCAGAGGGGTGCCAGGGTGCCGTTTGGTCTCGGGAGGGTTGGGTGAGCTTCATCCGGGATCTTGCCCGCTGACTCACGGGGCTGTGCGACCATGCGAGGCAGAGCCGCGGCGTGCGTGCCTCCAGCCGGGCTGGCGGGTGATGCTCCGTGTCTTTCCCCAACCCCGCGCCCCAGGGACAGGCTCCGTGGCCAGGCAGGGAAGCGAGGGCTGATGGGCTGACGTGGCCCGGCAGCTCAGCCTCCCCAGAGGCGCTCGCTGCTCCTTGCACCTCTCCCACCGTGGCTCCCCTCACCCCATCCCAGCCCGCACATCGCTGCCTGCCTCCTGGGCAGCTGAGCTGGGGTCTCTGCCCCATCCCTGGAGGGGTTCAAGGCCAGGTTGGACGGGGCTTTGAGCAACCTGGGCTGGTGGGAGGTGTCCCTGCCCAGGGCAGGGGGTTGGAACTAGGTGATCTTTAAGGTCCCTTCCAACTCTAACCATTCCATGACTCTCTGACCTCAGACACCTCCTGTAAGGCCAGCCTGCAGCGTGCTCCGGCAGAGCCTGCCCCACCAGCACTGCACGGGGGTGCTCCAAGCTTGCGTCCCCATCGCATTTAATGGGAAGGTTTAGAGAGTGCCGGCACCTGCAGATGCTGGTTCATGAAACCTTGATTTTTCAGACAGGCTTTGCAAAAGACATGAGATGTTAGTGATTTTTTTCACTCTGAGGGTGGTGAGCCCCTGACCCAGGTTGCCCAGAGAAGCTGTGGCTGCCCCATCCCTGGAGGGGTTCAAGGGCAAGTTGGATGGGGCTTGGAGCAACCTGGGCTGGTGGGAGGTGTCCCTGCCCAGGGCAGGGGGTGGCACTGCATGGGCTTTAAGGTCCCTTCCAACCCAAACCAGTCTATGATTGTACGGAAATCTCAAGGGATGCCAGGTTACTTTCTTTAGTGCAAAAGGTGATCCTTGTTTGGCGGGGAGCCTGTGGTGGAGCAGGCATTGCCTAACAGCTCCTGCACCATGGAGGCCCCAAACGCTGGGCACCCTGCGTGCTCCGAGCTTGTTCTTGACCCCTTCCCTGGGTTTCTCATGCTCTTTCCTACTCCATCGTTGCCCCCTAGGTTCCCACGTGGTCCTGACCCGGTGCTGACGCATGGCTGGGATGGGGGATCTGGCCCATGGTTCCCTGTGGAAGCACGTTCGGCTCCGTGGGGAGCAGCCAGGCGGGACGGGGGGCTGCAGGCATTTGTGTGCGTGAGGCTGCCGGTGGGTTCGCCGCCTGGCACCTCCGTCAGCTCCAGATGAAGGGTGAGTGCTTTCCTTGTGCCACCACGCGCACTCTCTCCGCACTCACTAATAAATCCATGCTGGCTGTTCCCGGAAGGCTGCGGAACCAGTTTTTTGGAAGAGGAGAGGAGATCGCTATGGGGCATGGCCGAGTGGTTTGGATTTTTCCCTTTTTGGTGTCGCACCAGCCAGGAGGGCGGCTCTGGTATTTCTTTAACCGCGGCCGAAAAGCTGCTGTTCCAGCGTGGTGGTGTTTGTCTCCAAAAGGAGGTGGTTTAGGTTTCACCGGCCCCACCTGACGGGAATTCGAGCAGGCATTAAAACTAGGGCTTCTTGTGCCTTCGTTATCGGCGCTATCTGCCGGGCTGCGGCGGTGTGGGGAGCGGGGGAGCCCGGTGCCGGGGGCGGCGCAGGCCCCCGGGATCTGCTCCAGGCAGCCCCCACCGCCCCCGGTTGAGTCACCAACGGGGCCGAGTGCGTCTGCTGCTGGTGTGACGGCAGCTGTGAGACCCAAAAAAAACCCCGGCACCGATGCTTTTAATGACAGGCGAATAACACGGCCCCAAAGAAGATTCATACCGCGCATACCTCATGCGAGGGCTATTAGTGGTGACTAAGAGGGTGCTGGGATGGAGCAGCGACAGCCTCCCCGCGCTGCCCGAGCCCTGGCGTAATTAATTCTGCAGGTACCTGTATCGGCACATTAACCCAAACTGGCCGTCTTCCTGCCTGTCCCCAGCCTTGTTCCATATTTAATCTTTCATGTTCACCTGAGTCTCTAATTAAGCCAACTGCAATCCTTCGCTGAGAGCCCGCAGTGTACTAACGAGGTCTGGCGTTCCCGGAGCGCCGGGCATGCGAGACCTGCACAGCAGCCCGCCAAAAACAACCCCCGGGCTGACTTTTTTTTCCCTTTGTTTTTTCTTTCTCTTTTTATTTTTCTCTCTCTCCTTTTTTTTTTTTTTTTTTTTTTTTTTTTCTTTTCCCCGCCCTGAACCATCATTGGTCCCAAAGCAGGGTCTGAAGCGAGGGCCCGTTAGCACAAAAGTTCTCAAAAATGGTGTGTGTGGGGGATGGTCTTTTTTTTTTTTTTTTTTAATCCCCATTTTTTTACAGCAAAGTCATGACTGGTTAGTTTGAGGTCTCTGAAAAGCGCTTTTATGGGGTTTCCTTTCACTGGCAGCAGCTGCCTGGGTGAGGCAGAGCAGCACAGAAATCCCATGTGCTGCTTCCCGAGCATCAGCCGGAGGAGCCGGCCTGTGTCGGGGCAGCAGCAGCCGCCGTCCTGCCCCCGGCGTCCCGCCTGGCTGCCTTCCTGTGACAGCATCCCCGTTAAAAATAAAACCACACGCCAAGGCAGTGAATGGGGTTCTGATTTCCCTGGGTTGCTGCGCGGGTCTGGGTGATGGGGAGAGATGCACGTTGTAAATAGAACAGCATATCCATGGCAACCCCAACTTTTCATTATTGTTAATTACTTGCACAGTGCCAGAGTCGCGCATGGCGCTTCCTGGTGCGGATAAAGATAGATTTCCCCCCCTTTCAAAGCCTCTCCAAATGACAGCCAGCTCTTGGGAGGCTGGAGCCGGCTCTGGCAGGCAGCGACGGAGACATTTTGTGAGGAGTCGGAGAAGAGCCGGGATTTAAAGGAGGAGGGACCGGAGCAGCAGAGAGGCAGCCAGGAGCTCGGGGGTGGCTTTTCTCCCCCAAACCACCTTCCCTGTGTGTCAGAAAATGGTTCAGAGGGGCCATGGCAGCACCCACCCAGCTGGGAGGGGGGACAGAAGTGACAGGGAGAGGGGCCGCCCTGTGCCCGAGCACTGTTTTTTTTTTCCTCTCTGTGTAATGGTATGGAGGGGAGGAAGCGCTGGTGGCGATCGTCACCGAAGGGACAGGGATCTGTTGGCGTTGGCTTGAGCCCTTGTGCCCTGGAGGAGCCTCCTGCAGAAAGGCTGCTGCGTTTTAAAACCAGCGCAGCTGAGCTCGATGTCTGTTCGTTGGGTTTTATTTTACTGGAACTGGTATGAGAGCTGTTGGGTGAAGATGTCCCTGTCCTGTCTCCCCCCCGTCAGCCCATCTGGCCCCAGCTGGCGCTACAAGCAGTTAAGATTTGTACCCAAAATCCTGCCATCTGTGTGCCTGCGGTGATGGATCGCTCACTCAGACGGTGGGACGGCCATCCCTCGATAGGGTGTGCGTGGCCATGGGTGGCCACAGTGTTGTCCCCAAGCGGGGTCATTTACCCGGTGTGCAAGACACAATGGCGCTGGCCACCCCCCCCGCCCCCCCCCGTGCCACCCCGGGTCCCCACCTCACCCCCGAGCCTGGCGCGGGCACAGATGGAGCGTTTTGACCCAACCGCCTTTTCCTGACGTGACTTCTCTGGCTCCTCTAACACAGCGCGTTGCCTTGGAGCCTGGCAATTAAAGGGAAGAGGAGCAGCAAAGAGGCGCCGACCCTGGCATGGGCGCTGGAAACCCGTTGCCTTCCCTGCTTGGGAGATGCCCTGTGAAAGGGGAAAAACCTGCCGCTTGGGTATTTTGATGCTATTCGAGGGCAACATCCCAGCCCCACTTCCCCACTGCCTCGTGCTCTCCTACTTACCTTGGAAAAGTCTCTTTTCCGTCTCCTCCTGGCTGGCTAAAGAATGGCAGTTCCTGCCTTTCCAGAGATCTCTTCTCCCCAGAGTTTTCCAGATGGTCAAATTATTTAGCACTGCCCAAAGCACAGGGCTCGGCAACAGCTCGGGTTTGGGGAGTTCCGTGTTCGGTCAAAGCAGGTCACATTCATGGTCCCGTTTGGGTCCCTTTGGGGCAAAAGAACGTCACTAAAGTTCTGGGGGAGATGTTGCTGATCTCGGGATGGTGACAGCAGGTACCAGCGTATTTGGCTCATGTACTGCTTTTTTGTACATGTCACGGCATGGGAGACTCGGCAAGAGGAAAGGGAGTTTGGCTGTTTGTTTAATGTTAAAACTGGGAAAAACATTCCCAAGGATTTACAGTTTACTTTGTCCCTTCCCTTGGCATTCCCAGTCTGTGCAGTCTCAATTTCTACAGATTTTAATCTTCAACATGTAATTTATAACTGCTGCTTTTCTTTACCTAGAAAATATTACTATTTAATTTAGTGGTCACATTCATACAGCCACTGTTGCGCATTTATCTCATCTCTCTCGCGGCGAGAAGCCGATGGGTGTAGATACAGGCAGTTGCATGACCTTTACAGTCTCACTCAGAGTCTGGGGACGCAGATTTAAGATTGTTTCAAGTCATTTTGATTTTATTACAAACCAAAACACTTCATGTTCAATGGCACCTCGGGTACACAGGATAATTACTCTTGGGGGAGAAAAACCACCCCCAAACCTAAACACCTTAAACAGGTATCAGTATAGTTAGAGCTCAGTTAGGCTTTTCCACAGGAGATCCCAAACTTGAGAGCACCCAACATCCCACCTGCTTTGTTTGTTCGGTCACTTATGGGATGTTATTTCAGCCTTATACGTTAGCAATGGAAGCTGTCTGATAAAGACTTTACTGTCTAGTGGATCACGCCAAGCTGCATCTGAAAAGAACCGTCTTCATCATCCAACCGTATCTGGAAACACAAATGCTTTGTACCGAAGTCGTACAATGGATCATCTGACGTGACGGGGTGTCGCGTGTGTGTAGGAACTTGTTGCACCTCGTCATTGCTTTGTTGGTCGGTTGGGCACATTGCTGTTATTGGGGTGAGCTGAGCGAGGGAGGCCCTGGAACAGGAGGGCAGGGAAGGGCTGTGCGAGCTCCGGGCAGTTTGTTGCACTCTCCGCTTGTTATCTTTTCTGAGAGAACGTCGGGGTACGGAGCGTCTCTTTATTTACATTCCGAAAGGCTGCTCTGGGTGTAACATCCAGCCTTTCCAACGAGCCCGAGCAACGAAGACTGAAACTGAGGGATTATATATAACTTGACAATCCCAAATGAAGTAGCGAGCAGATGAAGCTTATTGGTTTGTACAGTGCACTCATGCTGTGATATGTGCTAATATCACATAAAAGTAACAACTGTTGAGGATCTTCCCTGCCACGTCCTTTCCCATCCTTTATCACAATTAAGTTAAAAAGACTGGACCACTGCAAGGTCTATTTTTATACCCTTGGGCATGTGCTACCTCCTTTGAAAGCCAACACTGTTTTAGGAAGTACAAGAAAGGAGGGGACTGCGTTTCTATACCCCTGTACTCACACAAAGTCAAAGTGTGACTCTCATTACGTGCTGCTCTTCTGCCCTTATTCTGGGTCGCTGTCAGCATAAAAGTACCGCGATTCTCTTTTTAGTTACAAGAGGTGTTAGAAATGAATGCCCATTCACATTTAAGATTAGCTTATATGGCATATGACTCTTTCCAGCGCTACGTGGCAGCGTAATTCTGACAACAGCAGTGTTAAACAGCAGAATCAAAAGGAATCCAGACAAAGAAATGTCAGTATTCATACAATTTAACAAAGCTCCCTACTTGTTTTTACAAAAAAAAGCCCCAAAGATTTTAAACAAAAGGAAATGTCCTTCATTCAACACTGTTAAAATCTTCCAACGCTGTCAAAGTGACTTCAAAGCTTCTCCACATCTGCCTGCTCCAGCCGAAGCGCTGCTCTCTGTCCTCAGGCTTTCGTGATGTACCCTTCTCTGATAAGGAAGTCATAGATTTTCCTGGTTTTGTTCACATCGATCTTGATGAGCGCTCTAGCCTGCGCAAGTCTCAGGCCTCCTTGTTTGTTACACTCGTTCACTAAAGCAGCTTTATATTCTAAATAGGCTCCAGGGACCAACCTCACCATCTGACAGAGCTGGAAGACAAAAGGTGAAGTTAATAAACACTAACACTCATCACGCGCTTTCATTCTGTGATCCCTGTTGGGGGAGTAACATTGTGAGTATTTTTCTGAAAACACTTTAAATGTGGTGGGTTTTTTTTTGTCTGGGGGAGGCATACAGTAATTGTGTTATGAGCTGTTTCGATCCACAGGTAGGGAAGGGAGGAGCTTGCTGGCTGCTGCATTCAAAAACATTCCTGACTGAAAAATAAACTAGGAGGATGAAAGCAAGCTCTCAGCTCACAGGAGCGTAACTATGAGTGTGTCCTGTGTGGGCGTTGTTCTTTACAAACCCAGGGAAGTACACATGCCAAAGAGACTTGCAACCAGCAATTCGGCGTGCTGGAGGAGCGCCAGGGAGGGCATCTGTCTATTAATCCCCTGCAGACTAAGTCTTTAATACCTTTCTACAAAAGCAGCTATGCACACAACGCCTGCCCCCTCCGGAAGCCCAGGATGGAAGCTGTGCAGGGAGGGCATTACGGGCTTGGAAATCTGGCAAAAGGGCGGGCTTTCAAAAGCCCCCGTGCTCTGCTGTTAGGTTGCAACGCTCCTGTTTCGCTTCCAAATACCAGCCGCCTTCTAGACGGTGCGCTGGATCGCTCCCAGTGGAGATACTGGCTGTCTCCTCCTTTTAATAAGAAATGCTTAATGATTGTTCCTCATTGATAGGAAATTGCAGAATTCAGAGGACCTCAGACTTTATGTCTCAGCTGACGAGGAAATCAGATTCCCCATATACGCTAATGTCCTAGTCACAATTATTTATATGCTGAACGGAGCCACAAATGCCATGTTCCATGGTGAATCTGTGATCTGATTTTCAATGCTGCCATCTCCAGTGAAGGGGAAACAGCTTCCACGCAGAGGGAAAAGTCTGAAATGCATCTGCATTATACGTACGCTGAAATCTGCCTTGTAGACAGTCTAAGGACAGATTATGACTTCTATTAAAAAAAAAAAATAATAATCTTTTATTTCAACAGTTTTCCAGTGTTGCCTTTCACTGAATTAAGGACAGGCCTACACTGGGCTGCAGAAGAAACTGAGCCATGAATACGCGGCAGGCCCCTTGCTGCGTTGTTTGCCTCTCCTGGGGTTGCAGTCTCATTTCTGGGTGCTCTCTTGATCTCCCTGTGCCTCTGGTTTCTTTAGGTGACCATGCAAGAGCACTCCATATGGGGCTGCAAACTCCAACACCACGTCAAGCTAAAACCCATCGCTTAAAGAAAGCCAGATTCCATTCTCTGCCACACGTGCATACAAAAAGCTTGGTATGTGCACTGAAAAGCAGAAATATGGAAAAAAACATAAAAAGTTGAATACACTGTTATTGCCTCCATGGTTCCCGTTAGCGTTACAGTGAAAAGCAACCATAATTGGCTGAGGTTAGGCTGTGAGATATCTATAACACAGAAAGAGCTCTGCTATTCTAGTCCAGTGATCTGTCCAGTGAAGCCCTTGATGAAATCCTCTGCCAGTTTTAAACCCCATGTTCATTAAGAAAAAATAACCCTTCTGCTCAGCCCAGTCTCACAAAGGAGGGAGAGAGGGTGTCATACCCTGGATGTTATAATAGCACATAATAGCACCTTGGTGCTCATCTTTGCTGAATAAACTCATTTGCTGCAGCTATGTTGTACATAGAGTACAGTAACTGGAATTAAGAAACCAACTGGAAAACCTGAATGACTTTTGTGAGCAGGGAGTAGTCAGGGCGTATAGGTGAGGTGTTTTCACAGCACCTGAGACAGATGGTGTGAGCACCCCTGCGCTGTGAAGATGAAGTTTTATATAGATTATCTTTCCTTTCCTTTCCTCACCTCCTTCTCCTTCTCGTTAAGCTTCTCTGTGCCTGGGAGACCTGTGAGGTTGAGCGGTGGGGCACTGCGTCTGCCTGCGGGGACAAGAAAGGAGAAAACACTGAGGAACTCTGAGCCGTTTGGCAATGGCTGTTCCTTAGGTGTGTTATCACAGAGGCAACTAAATCCCCGTGATGTTAACCCAGTATGATCCAAGGATTATTTAGGGCTTAACATAAAAACTGCACTGATTTGATAAAAGGTGTGATTTTGCAACTGACATAGTTAAGCGTGCGGTGAATACTTGCATGAGGACTCTGACGCTGTGAAACCCGGCTCGCTGGCTTTCGGGAGGAACTGGAAGACAATGGCTTTCTGTCAAACTGGCACTGGCCGCGGTTAAGCCGGGCTGCGCCTCCTGACGAAACCAACTCTTCCAGCCGGGGCCAGGGAGGGCAGTGGGGCACGCAGGGGGCGCGCAGCCTGCACCACTCGCTCCCAGCAGGCGTGAAACCAGCAGCTGGCAAGGATGCTGAGGTTATTTATTGGTGCCATTAGCAGCCGGTTTCTCTGGCATTACCAACAACTTCGGGAAGCAGAGTTTTCTTTAAATGCCTTTAAATATGATGCAAATATTGTAAAGCAAATGCAGTTTGTGGATTTATTTTTGTCTGTTATGATAAACAGTACTGAAAGAAACGTCTGTCACCAGGTGGTCTGATAGTTCTCACTTTCGCTGTTGTTTATAACTGCTGAACTTTAACTGGTGCAGCTTAAAATTTTACAAGGGTTGTTTACTTGCAGGTTTGTGGTTATTTTCCTAATAGTTTGTTGTTTGTTTTTGTTTTTTTTTTAACTTCCAGAGCTCAGAACAAAGCTAGGGTTATTTATTACATTTTTAGAAAGTCTATTGCCCCCATGCTTTGGGTTGCATATTTAGCACTGCTAAGAGATAGGTCTCTCTATCCCAGGACAGACTTCCCAAATTTGGCAAAGTGATGAGATCCCAGGAAATACACAGCTCTCTTTCCCAGGGGCTGTGCTGGCCACTGCTCCATTCCCTGCCCTGGCCGGTTCCTGCCTCTGGGACCGTCTCTCTCCTTCTCCCGTGCGTCTGTATGAGACAGACGGGAGCCTGGCCAGGTGAGGGGGGCCTGATCGGAGAGAGAACTGAAGGACTAGAAAGAAGCTGGAAAAGTGTCTCGGGTAGGTGTAGAGAGAGTTATTTCCCAGCACTCCTCCCTCTGTCTATGGCCTGCAACGAGCGTGCTATGATGAGACATGACAGAATTTGGTTTTACTGTTTTATAAACCTAGGAAATAACACACACACAAACTAATATTAAAGAAAACATAATCAGGCTGCAGTCATGATCTCAAAATCTAGAAGTAAAGTTAAGCAACGCTAATTTGCCCTCTTGTATATTCAGTATGATGCAGCCTTTAATTATATAGACACGTGGCAGTTTTTCCGCAGTATCCTTGTCTTATTCAGTATGCAGGATGTTTGTTTAATTACCAACTATATGGTATTTTGTTTGGGTTTTGTTCAACATGTGATACTGGTTGTAAACACTGCATGCTATCTGAGTTCCATAGGCAAAACAATTCATGTTCTTTTGGGCTCTGCTACTTCACTGGCCACTGAATACTTGACAAAAAATGAATTTCATTCTTCATTTTAGCCCTTCAGCTGAGGGGATACTGTCCCCATTTCATGGATTTCATTTCACGCCCAGGCTGAGATACACAATGCTGTCTTATCTCCAAAACACCAGATCTTAGCTATCACCAAATGTGTTTAAAACATAGTGCCTATTGACTTCTGCAATGACCAATTGTTTGGTCTTTTCACTCAAATTACCAGGGCTCCTGGTAGAAATGAACAACATTTAGACTCAGTGGTCACCTCTAAGAAGTTTGGTTCAAGTAAAACTTTATCCTGGTCTCATTCATTGCATGCCATCCTGTGACCTCAACAAATGAGGTGAGATTTTATAAGAAGTCTTGTTCATGAGGGCCTTGACTGGCCCCTGAATCTGTCCTTACTGGACACTGAAAGAAGTAGGGCTCCTCTTGGTGGAAAAAAACCCAAAATTTGTGATTACAGAATTCAAGAATACAAAACCGTATTCATAGAAAAGGAAAACTGAAGTTGCATAGGCAACCTGTATCATCTCATTCTGTCACTTGCTTGATGCTGCAACGACTGCCTGCTTCTCAGGCAACTGTTTTTTGGTGTTCTGCCTTCCCAAATCTGCTTTCTGTCAGGTTCATATTGCTATGGTATGTGCTACACAGCTTCATTTAAAAACTGGATTAGCTTTATCTTTTAAAGATAAAATTTTGTTCTCATGTGAAAATTCTTTTCTTTCCTGCCTTGTTAATGTAGCTTTAGGATGGATTTTTCCATCTGTAGTCAGAAAAATCTGTAAATTCAGCAAAAAACCCTACAGGATTTGCACGTGGAATGAATTGCAGATTGAGGTAATGTTGACTTGAGCTTTGCTTCACCATGAGGCTTGAGGACTGACACTTTTGCACTTGAGCAAAAGAGTCTTTCTCCAACTGGCTGCCAGAATAGTATTACTGATGTACGGCTGGCTTTTTATCACAGACCATCATCTAACAGTTACCTGAATTGGAAGGAACTGGTACCGTGGGACTCAGGCCGGAATCACTGAAAAGAAAGGAAATTTTCAAATTGCCTTCATGTTTTGTTTTTTTTTTTTTTTTTTAAAGAATAACTGCATATATTGTCCCTGAAACTACTTTTTACCCAACTTCTAATAATTATACAATTCAACTTGCGTAACCCAGGCCCTGATCTGAAAGTCAACAGGATTTCTAAATATTTAGCGCTCCTAGATGGAAGACCATGTCTGAAAAAGGGAGTGAGGGACAAAATAAAAAATTCAGTGGAGAATGACTGGGGAAATGCCAAATCATCTTCTCAGACCACGTAGCATCCAGGATGCACTTCCTTTGCATTGCAGCTGGCTCCTTAAATCAAACAGCTTGTGCAGGGTGACTACACATTAATAATGCTGCTACATCTAAAATCATCTGAAACATTTCAAGTGTCATCTGCGCCCTCATTAATATCCATAAAGACCTTATTTTCCTCCATGACTTTATTAACAGCAGTTAAGTTCCTCAAATATAAACTACAGAAAACAGATTTGGAGCCCTTACTAGTCATTTTCTTGTCTGCACTTCAAGAAGCACTACTGCTGTTAGCCACCGTTTGTTGTCTTTCTGAATTTTCCTGTTCCTACTGTAATAAGCTGGGAATGCATTTGTTATTATCGGACAGAAATGCGTGTCGGATGCAGCTGACTAAAGCACAGGTTTGTGAAAAGCAGAGTCTTACTGTAACCGTACATATCAGCTTGTCGACTGAGCCACTGCTGGCAGGCGCTGCTGTCCTGGATGTACTGCAGGACTTCAGAGAGCATGGTGCGCTTCAGGCGTTCCTCGTCTCGCGTCTTCTTGAGGTTATCGAACGTTCTGGCACCTATGGCAAACAGAGATCGCGTTCTCACCAGCTGCCTCGGTTAAAATTTCCAGACAGTTATTTTTCCACTTTAGGAAATAAGTGAGAAACTGTTCTCTAGCTCTGGACCAGGCTCTGCTATTCTCCCTCACGACAACTACTTGGCATGGGAATGTATTAGATTCCACCCTGCACCCCTCCCCCGCTAATTTCAGGCCAAAAACAAACAAAAAAGGCTTCCGTGATCCAATTCCAGGATAAAAGAGGCCATTTCGTTTATGTGGAGGTCTTAGCCCTCTCTCCAGATATCACACTTGTTGACAGCCAGAGCAAGTGTCCAGAGATAAAGCACTGGAGACCACTGTGCCATACATTTTTTTTTTTTCTGAATCTTTTGCACAGCGGTGACTAAAGCAGCTCTGTTAGACAGCACATTCTCCAAGCTGATGGCTCAAACTAGCTTTAAAAAAGCACAGCTGGACTGAAGCATTATTGCTAAAGCCTTGTTCAGTTAAACGGCTAGGCAAATGCATTTTAAAACTAAGTGTCTTTTTATTCAACACATCCTCAGTGTTGCAAAATCATCCTTCCACGCCTTGATGAATGGGAATGGGCTGAATAATGCATCAGGTACTTACTACAGAAATTGGTGATTCCTGCTGCTCTGTATTCCTGTAGTCGCTTTATTTCCCTTCGCAGCTCAAATTCCACTGTTTCACCCCACGGGTAAGCAGGAGGGAAATCCAAAAAACAAATGTGGGTCAGCGGGGATGGCAGTGAGCTGTGGTGTACGTTGCTATTTCTTATTTGTCTGCACAGTTCGGCTACAAAGTCTACAGAACCACAGACAGGGTTAACCTCTCTGCACAAGTCTGGATCAGGGCTCAAACTCACCGTGGCCTAACACTCCTTGATCACAGATTTAAGCTGGTTTCTAGTGTATGTGTGTGTGCTCAGAAAAGCTATTTTTCTCTTCATGCTTTGACAGTTCCTTTGCCATACCCTCGACAAGGCAAATAACAATACTGTAGGATATCTGGAAGGCATTTCAATAGGTTTGAAAAAATACCCCATCCAGGCTCCTTACAGCATCTAATACTGTCTTTGAACTATGACTTTCATAACTGGACCTTCCAAAATTTTTCCTTGCAGATGACTCTTTTTCTGCTGTCAGTAAGATTAAATAGCCGCGTTTCTTTTGCTCAGTGATACTCACTGCCTATAGCTTTTATCAGCTGGCTTCCAGGCATTGCTTAGTTTTACAGTGCGCAAGTTTGCTTGTCTTGAATTTGTTTACTGGTACTACTCAGCAGAGCTGGATAAGGCGAGTCCTTGACTATCAGGTTAACTTGAGGACTCCGCTGTCACTACAACAACAAAACGAGGTTCCAGGACTAACACTCACATGCGGGACTCATGATTTTGCAGGATCATACTTTTGGTATTTCGCATAGGGTGTCCTGAAAATACAGGCACAACTGTTTAAATGCTTTGTTCTGTCTAATGAGCAGCAATTTTCCCAGCTTAAGTCAGAGAATTAAGCAGGATGTAATGACTCGTACTGGAATCTGACTAAATGCATGCTATGATTATGCATAAAGACTCGAGATGATTCGGTGACGGAACAATGCCTCTCCCTTTAAGGTAAGGGACATAATGACAGCTGTACTATATAATTATGTACACGTATAATAGTTTAACATGTATCTTTCAAAGAATTCACAATTTGCTGTCAGCTCCCAATTTCTCAACACAGACATAAATTTTAGGGATTTTGTTCTTTCAGTGATAGAGAGTCCCAGTAAATGAATAGTGGTCTTTTGATAAGAAAATACTACTGCTAACACATGACCAGAATGTTCAATCAAGTGAAAAATCAAACAAAGAACTCAGACACAGTTTAGTGGAAAAAACCACTTGCTGCTCATTTAATGTATGAAACCACAAATGTATTTGTTTTTCTGAGGGAGGTGGATGGGAGAGGAGGAGAAAACCAACCTCCTGGAGTGGTATATATTTAGGAAAGGTTGTAGATGATGCAACCACTCATTATGCTTATTGAAGAACATATATGCTAAAATCCTCAAACTACTTACATGCGTGGCTTTCAATGAACTTGTCATGCTCTACCGGTCCAAGAATTCGCGCAAATCGCCGCATTGTGTCATAAAGGTCTTGAACCTCCTTTGGGTATCGCCTTTCCAAAACTAGAGGGGGGAAAAAAAGTGTCATGCCTTATCATGACTACTGTGAGAAGAAAATAAATTCAGTGGAGCCTGAACTGACTGCCAGCCTCTGTGAACTGCCCAAAGATCCAGATTTGGTACGCCTCCTGGCCATTTTGGTCACAACTACAAACCGATGAGTAAAAAGCAACAAAATTGTAGAGCCTTTAAAATTCTAAAAGGAAAAAGGATGATATTTACATGTGGTTTGATCATTTCTTAGAATAGTGAGATGCATTTTAATGGCCTAGGTTTCTCCTTCACCCCTCTCCCTACTGAGTGGAGCCTGAAATGCTTCTGAAGAGCAATTCCCCGGCAATAACTAAAACACTGAGCCGGGAATAGTTAGAGCCAGCTGGTTGGAAACAGTCAGGGCAGGAAATCTGCTGGAATTCAGACCATCTGAATATTGTACAGTATGAAAAACCCACAATGGTGCACTGGAAACACTGAACACGCAAAGTTTTGCTTCCCGAGTAGAGGCTGCTTTAAAATTAAACAGTTACACCTGATACTCACTCTGAAATTTTCTGAGGTTGATTAGGCCATGATCTCTTATAATTCTGTAATTGAGAGAAAATGGTATTACTAGAACGCATTAACTCGTGTATTAGCTCATAAATACGAAGGCTTCAGAAGGAACTTTGATTTAGACCATCAGAGGGGTCTAAAACTAAACACATGAAATTTCCATATCCCTTGATCTGGCTAACTGAGAAACATGATGTAGCGATGCAGTGCGGCTTTAATCGGGGTAGATTTTGGGTGGTGGTATGCATTAGTCCAACTCTGACAGCACTCAGCACAAAAGGAGCTACAATCACTTTAAAGGTTTAAAATTGCTTCTTTAGGCACAGATTTTGCATCTACAGTGTCTTGTGACTTTCCAAAATTGGAGGTAAAGGAATGTCCCATGAAGCATGATTTGCAGCTTCAGAGGGACAAACGTCCTTCTGCTAGAGCAATGGTGAGGGACGCACGGCAAATTTCACCGCTGGGAGCAGGATGAAGGAATTTTTCCATGACAGTTTAGATTTTAAAAAGAGGGAAATTATTTAGGTAACTCAAGTTTGAAATGTTCTTGACAGGATCAGGGCAAGGAGCAGAGTAAAAAGGCAGGTAAGATATTTATAAGCGCATGACAAATACATTTGTGACAGGTTTCAGCAAACGTCATGTGGTCATTGCTATGTGGTGGCTGGATAAACACCCGACTTTTGCAAATGATAAGAGATACTAAAAAGTTGGGCTTGTCAAGGTCAAGTTGGAATTTGCTCTATAAAATCCATTATGTTTTCTTTAGTATGTATAAAAGAATATTCCCGTCTCATGTAGAGAAGACTTTCTGAGTCTGATGTCAGCATTTTTATGTCATTTTCCAGATTTTTGTCCCATCCTGCTGTAGAAACTTTACAAAAACTGACACCGATTTGATTTATGTAGCTGAGCCTTATGGCACTTTCTTTTAGTATGACATGATTTATCATAATGGAAATTATACCACATAAATATTTTTTTAATTTATGAATTATAAAGAACCAGGCCAATACATATCAACTTTTACCTGTCATTTAGCAGAACTATGCTGTATTATGAGAAGGAATGGAGGAGTTCCTACTCCAAATTACTAATTCTTCCAGCAGAAAGTAATACAGCAAGATATAATTTTAAATATTGAACAAAGTATTTGAAAGTTATAATAAAATTGAATTTAATGAATAGATTGAGTCATTCTAAAAAGCTGTCAAATGAACTGAATAAATTATTCAAACACACGTCAGCAATATAGTTATCTTCATTACACATCGTAGAAAACTAACTTATGGACCACTAAGAATTAAAAATAATGATGCAAACCATTTCTATGGAGAAAGTGGGGGGGTCTAGCAATGAGTCACAGGCTGGCAGCTTTTTTTTCTCCCCCTAAAGTAGAAAATGAATTATGTGCAGTCCATGAGCATTACATAAAACAGAGATTTGTCTCTTTTTTTTTTTTTCTGGTTCCTAGTCCTGGATCTGTGTCCGCTTTCCCAGACAGTATTTCAGTTCCTCATTCTGCAAAATGGCTACTCATCAGGTGTGCCAGAAGCTTAGTTAGTTATGTATAACTGGATTTGGGAAAGTAATATGAAGAGCCCTGTGTATATGACTTTCATGCACTAAAAAGGACTGGAAAATAGGCTTTTCAAAATTAATGACTTGGTTTCGAGAGTTTAAAGGAGAATTACGGTGTGTAGAAGTCTTTTGCCAACCATGTGGACAAATAAGTATCGGGGTCTGTTATCTGTGTTTTCTGGGCTGGTACCGTTGCTAAAGCCTGATGTTAATCTGTGCACAGAAGGAGAACCACACATAAGAGATGAAGCCTGTCACGCAAATTTCACAGCAGGAGGTCTCCATGCATGCGAAGGGTCTGGAAAGGTGCTATAGGAAATCAATGAAGTTTAGTATTAGGACAACACTGGCGAAAAATACGTGTTAATGAAACAAAGGAACATAGTTATTGCTTGAAAACTCACTTTTTTCTTCTCTGTCTTTCCTTTAACCTGGAATGATAGATATCTACAACTGCAATCTTCAGCGCTGCAAAATATTAAAAAAAAATAATTACAGAATACCTAAGTAATCACTGTATTAGGCTAATTTTCAAGCCTGTATGTTCATGGTAGGCTGAAATGGTCATTCTACTGCGCTGTTTTAAAAATCCCATGGCAATTTCACAGGGGCATAAACTCATTAGAAGCTAACCTTCTGCAGACCATCCATGCTCCCTGTAGAAGCTTTCCTTTGCTTGCTCCTTCCAAGTACGTCTGGAATGTATGCCCCTAAATATCAACTCAGGCAGATCCTGAGAACTCTCTTCCTCTTCCTTCTTGGACTATTTTACTATTAGCACTTATTTGTTCCTTCATACATGCAATTGTTAAGTATTCCTTCTCCTGAAAAGCACATTTATTGGATTTAAGGATCTGAGGCATCATCTTTGCACAAAGGCTTCTCTGCACAGAGCAAGGAACTCCAAAAGATAGAAAAACACAGTTCTGAACTGTGAGGATTCAAAGTAGCCTTTGCTACAGTTCTTAAAAACATCTACAAGATTTTAGCTTGTTAACTTCTAAACTTATCTGTCTGCCAGACGAACAAAGAGAATAGTTCACGACAATGTGAAGAAGCACAGGAAAAAGCCATGCTCATTAGAAAACATCCTTTTCGAAATCAAATCTGTCTGCTGTCTGGCTGATCCACTCGGAGATCCTTCCGCTTCTTTCTCCGGTAAGCATTTGGTTAATAAACTTTTTTGGTAAATTCTTGAGAGAAAAGATAAGGAGACACCTATCACCTTCCCTTCCCTCATTTTGTTAAATAATGCAAAAATTCTAGGTCATTAAATAAGCTTAGAGTTGGCTCATTTCTTGGTTGGCTTTTTTTCCTTTACGTTAATGATTTCAGTATGCTCTCAGAAGGAGGAGGCTTGAGACTTGACAGTGGGTTTACAGGCTGTGGAGACAACATGCAGCGCTCTGAAACGCAGCAAGAGCACGTCCCCTTTCAGCCCTCTGCGCTGCGTAAACAGGGGTGGCCCAAGGGTGACAGAATCCAGAATCCACTCCTCGGTCTGTAGTTACAAGAAAAGAGCAAAACCGATACTGGCAGTTTATTGATTGCGCTCTCTGATAAATAATAATGCAATTTTGAGAGAAGTGTGGTCATGTGTCTATTTTAAAATACGTATTTATATGTAAACACCAGGAAGCCCCCAGCCTCCAGGCAATTCATCTCTGCGGTTCCTCTGGGTAATAAAATCCCTTACAACCAGGGCCAGCTAAAGCCCCAAGGCTGTGCCTATCGGCCCAGGAGCCAACAGTTCTGATTTATGCTTGCTGACCCTGTATTAGCAAAAGAATCTTCAATTTATACAAAACAGATCTGATGTTAATCTAGGAGCAAAAGACTACGTGTGAAGACAGGAGGGGTGGTACAATGTTCTTACTTCTTTGTGCAAATTTCTTGCAAAACCAGGGTGTTCAAGAATCATTATGTGTTTTCATAAAGAGGTATTTAAGTTTCCTAATTTAAGAACAAGTGCAAGTAGCAAATTCTCCTTCTTACTTAAATGTGGGGACAAGGAAGTGGGAAATGCAGTAAGTTAGACATGCATGAAATATATTACTAAGTGTCGGAATCGGTGCCAGTTTATGGAAAATATTTTTATATTTTTAAACCCTCTGCAAGCTAAGCTAACGTGTTATTTTCTGGGGTTTGTGTGGGCAGAACTTAATAAGTACATGCAGAAATTGCATTGGAGAACCTCTATAAATATCACAAGTAATTACGCACTTATAACCATTGTATTTTGATGCTTTCACCTGAGTGCACAATATTCTGAAAGAAATTATGATCAACTGGGGAGGGGAAGGAACATTCATGAGGACAAATGAAGGGAAAAAAAATGGAGCTTCTGCTTACAGAAAAATTAGTATTTGCTGCCACATGCACTTCTGGAGGGTCTTTTGTTTTTAATAGACGTATTCACACAGGAACAGCCGATTACAAGATCTGGAATGCATGAATAACTCAAACTACTATACTGTTACATGCCGCATTGAAATGAGAAAAGAGATGCTGTACGAATGAAAATTATTTCCCTGTGCTTTTCCCCATGGACTGTACTAGGGAGAGTGTTGTTCGTACTGTTAACTTAAGATAATCCAAGCTGAAATCGTGTTCAAAGTGACCATTTTGGGAAATGATAAGGTTCTTTGAGATGATCAGAGAAGCTTTGAAGGATCCAGTGATAGGCAGAAATTCAAGGCTCCTTTCTCCATTCCAAAAAATCAAAATATTTTGGTTTCTCAAGAATGTGTGTCCAAAACAGCTTCTTTGCTTTTCATTCCTTTTCAGCCTCATTTGGTCTGCAAAAACTTTTTCGAGCACTAATGAGTGAGACCTTTGTTTCACGATAGCTAACCTCTGTTTGGCATGCAAGGCCCAAATAATGGGAAGAATGCAAACTAATCAAAGTAAACAGGCTGTGTATCCAGTGTGTGCCTCGGCTGGTACAAACTTAATGGCTGCAAGCCAAATTCACCCTCCCTGGAGGAAAGCAGGACCCCAGGCAAAGAGAGGATCTGCCTTCAGAGCGTGTCAGGAACTTCCACCAAAGAATAAACATCATGTAATATTTAGAAGGACACTGACTGCCTTGTATCTTATAATTTCACTACTGTACAGCCAGAGTTGCAGTCTATTTCCAATAGCTTCTAAACTTGCGGTTTCAGCAATTACTTCCCAGTGTTAGAGGTAAAAATAATTTACGTGAGAAGGAAAGGGGAGAAAAAGCCTAGAAAAAAATAAATTACTAACGCTATAATTCAGTCTGAAGAAAACTTGTAATTCATGAAATATTCAAGCACTCTGGGCTGAAAGAGATTTGTAACTAGTTGTTTCTTTTGATCTGTCCATTATGTTTTTGTCTAACTGCAGCATATATTTGCATGCGCTCATTATGTTGTAAGTACTGCCTAAAAGTTAACGGTTCAATAAGTTAATTGAAATATGAGAGATTTCATACAATTTCTACCATCTTGCTAATATCAAGAAGTGACTGAACAATGACTGTGACCTCCTGCGTGGTGGGAGGAGCTGGTGAGTCAGCAGGTCCTGGTTTCTGTGCTCCTCAGAAAAGGCTGCCTGGGAGTTTTTCCACCTTGTATTAAATTGCATTCTTCTTCCTTGTGGAAATACTGAGAACTTGTTTAGAGTGAGACAGGAAAATATAACAGGGAAAATACATCAGGAAACAGAGGTCAAGTAGCTTAGATCTAGAACTTCTTATAAAATGATTTTTACAAAATTGCAAAAAAAGCAGAGCAATGTGGGGGAAAGGGAAGAAGGGGGAATTCTGTTCCAATGAAAGCATCAAATATTCCCATGTTAATGTGCAACCCAGACACTGCAGCACTGATCTGTGACTCGTGTAACAAAAGAAAGGAAGAGAGACCATAGAAATTATTCTGGTTGGTGTGTTCTCAAGGTCTAGCTTGAGTAACTTTCAGAAAATGGAATATAAAAGTAGTTTTCAAAAATCAATCTTGAACCCAGTGAGGTTTAATGCATGGCAGAAAAAAAAACCTGAGGAATTTTTCACAAACCTGATACTTAATCTATGCTGCAAGATGCCATTTGGGATTCTCTGGGCTATAAAATGTATCAAAAACCTGTTTTACATCTTTACCTATTTTAAAAAAAAAAAAAGTTTGCTGTTTGGCCAGCAAAATTGTGTCTCGAGCAGGTGTGGAAGCCCGGCACAGGGCTGCTTTTCAAGGATGTTTCTGTACAACGTAGTGTAGAAGTTTGCCCGTGGGCAGGGCCGGGGTAGAGAGGCAGCTTAGAGCCGCTGCCTGGAAGTAGCAGGACAGGCAGCCCTGGGAGAGACCAGCAGAGCTGGGCCTCCAGGGCTGCCCCCGACCTTCTCTCCTGCTAACTAGAAAGGACAAAGGCTTCTTAAATCATCCAAGCGCTCGTCCGTGCCTTCAGATCCAATCGTTGTGCCATTTCGTACAGTACGAAATCCTACAATTAGGTCGCAAAACATTCTCAAGTCATCAAGAAAAGTCAGCATCTGAGATCTTTAAAACTGCAGGACAGGGAGGATGTGGCCCCGTCCTTATTTGTATTAACTTGGAGAAGGGAAAGATCTAATTCCAAAGTTTCTTTTAGAAAATTATTTCTCCTCTCCCCAATATGTCTCACGTAAAAGAAAAACAGCTGGCGAGACCCTGGGACTTCATTTTTTCGAGGCATTCTCTCTCTCACGTGGGCAGATCCAGGACAGCTGTGGGAAGGAAGCTGCCAGAGTCCCTGAGCTAAGAGATTGAAAATGTAGTTGGTCACGCTCCATAATCTCGGCCAAGCAGTTTTCACAGGGCAAATGCCTGACAGCCTATACTAAATACTGAAGACAACTGAAGAATGGACTAGAGAACATCCAATGAAATTATGAGGCAAAAGATCTGACAGACAGAAGGAAGTATTTTTTCACACAACACTTAATTAAATTGTAGAACTCCTAACTTAATTGTGGAACTCACTGCTACAGGATGTTACGCAGGCTAAAGTACAAATATACATAGTTCTAACAGTAGTTAGCCAAGTTCATGGAGGACAGGTCCTTTGGTCAGAATGATCTGAACACAACCTATGGCTCAAGAAGTCGCTAAACTTGTCACTGCAGGAAATGTGGAAGATATGCCAGGAAAAGTATCTGCCCATACTTGCCTTTTCTTACATTCTTCTCCCGTGCATCTGCTATGGGGTACTAACAGGACACTGGGCTAGATGGACCAAAGCTCTGCCCCTGCACAGCTTTGCAATATTCTGAAGGGATGAGGAAAGATGATTTTCTGCATTCAGACTGACGAGTTAAACAGGAGGCTGGTAGGAGACACCTTAAATGGCTGAACTGTGCAGTGGGAGGAAGACGTGTCAGGGGTTGGAAGACAGTGCTGGTAAACCAGCTTCAATGAATATTAAGGTAACAATTAATGAACAGAACCAGGAGATTATCTTGCTTTTTCAGTTTACCGGGACTCAGAATAGGACATGGAAGCAAGAAAATATATCTTTTAATAGTAATAAAAAGAAACGATAGAGAGATGGCATGATGAATCCGTGACATGTCCACAAGCCAGTCCCCCTTTCAATAAACGTTAAAAGGGAAGCGAGACTGACATACGATTCTCATAACCTTTTTTGAGCCAAGGGAGTTTTCATTCCTTAAAGCTCTGTGTACGCTGCTGAATTTCAAACTGATTCTTTAAGTTTGGAAAGACTGTCTGTACGTAACAGGATTTGTCTGTCTCCAAGGGATGCTAAGGCTTTAGCTTAGAACTGCCTGACATAGATGGGAGAATTCTGAAGCATAAACACAGTACTTTTAAACACTATATGTACTTACAAATGTGGGGGAAAGTATGATCTTTTCTCCTCTATGGATTAAAATGTCATTTTCGTAATTCCTGTTGTCATTTTAAGAATTCCTGTTATTTGGTATTATTAAGGCAGCTGTGTTCACAGAAACTCAGCAGCAGTAATTGGACTCGTGCAACAACCATCCTCTCCTCAATAAAAAAGTAAGTTGTCATATATGGTTAATGGTGCTATAACTCAGGGTGGATGTTTAACGCATGAAAACCCATACAACTTCAAGAGCAGAACATTTTCAAAGTGTTGCACATAAATTACATACCTCCTTGCTGCCTGTATTAATATCCACCCTGATATCAGATTTCCTAAACTAACAGAGGTTAGAATAAGCGACAGATCTTCTAACAAACTAGGTACGGTAGGGAAAAAGGGTATTAGCAACAGAGAAGAAAGTGTTCCTCTTTCTATCAGAACAAAAGTTGTGCCTTGTGGTGATGCTCACAAACATTATGTAGATGGAAATATTATCTTTCCGCCAGGGAGGAGAAGTGATATCCAGGCATTGATGTTTCTGTTTTTTAATAAGCCTGTAGGTCTGTTTATTCAAACACTGATGTACTGCTACCTTTTGCCAGACAAATTGCTATCTCAGATAATTTGCGTCTACTTAGATAAACTTTCTCTGGAGTTTATACTGGATAAAATATCACTTGCGTCTTTCCTAAAGAGATACCTACTGCTGGTGGAGACTATTCCATTTCAGTCATGTTCTACTTTATAGCTGGCTACATTTCAGCAGTAAGGTGTATTATTCTCTATATAAGTACCATTTGTATGTCAGTTGATTAAGAGCTTTTAAAAGAGATTTGAAAGTGAGGACCATAGAAATGCCAGTGTTTAAATCCCAATGCACAGAAGTGAGATCATTAAAAATGTATGTTCAGTTTTTAAAAAGTGTGTAGAGAAGAAGAGACCCAATGAAATGCTGAGTAGGCACTCTGAAACGTTGTTTTCAGACAACGTACAGAAACAGGGGACTTACCATGCAAAATGTCTGAATCGTCTTCTACAAAATCAATATCTCTCAAATCCCATTCAGCATAGTTGTCAAATTCCTGCTCAGAGGTGATTAATAAATTGTCATTAACTAGCACTAAAAAACTGGTATCAGCTTTCAGTAAACGTATAAGTACTGAAAACAGAGATATTTACTCATACAGTTGTACGAGGTTCCATCCTTGAGCAACATGCCTCACTGGGGAGCTTTAACTAGGGAATGTGTACTATGGACCCCCATGGCTGCAACTGGAACAGGATGCTGTGATAGGATAATGAGAATTAATCAGGTAATCTCCATGACTGCCCCACTGTGGTGGAAATTCTGCTCAAACGTACAAAAACAAGCAGCCCCTATATGGCTGAATTCATTGCTTCATGTACAGGAGCTTGTTTTGCAATAGAAACTGGGGCCCCGGGCCCACGGCTAAAAACACTGCAAACAATGCAGGTCTTTCAAGCGATCTTTGGATCGGGCTCCTATGTGCTTCTGTAAGGCAAACGAAACAGAAGCATGCTGAAGCTGACCCCTTTTGCTAAGCATCTAATTCACAGCATCCAGCCCGCTTACGTAGAGAGCCATTCATGATGGGACATCTGGTGGCAGCAGCAGCCCCAGCCCCTGCACACAGGCACCCACTCGCCGAGCGCTGCTGGCAGCTTCGCAGGCTTCCAGCGCCACCTCTCTAATTAAACCCTTGGCTTAATCACCCTCTCCGGTCCTCTCTTGTTTTTCATATGAAGAGTACAGACCTATAGGCATGGGCAAACAAGCGTGCGTTTGCTGATCTTGCATTCAGTAGCAAATTTAAAATAATGGGAGAAGAGAGAGTCTTACCTCAACAAAGTCCGCTCTCGCTGGCATGTACCCAGCCATATCCCTGGAGAGCAAGGAATCAAAAGTAGGCCGTGGGGGATCATCAGCAGCTGAAAAAAGAAAGGTTTTTAGATGTTGTGTAGGGCTTAGAGTCTTTTTTTAATGATCTGTAAATAGGTGTTTCTTTTGCAGGAGGAGTGGGAATAATTAGTTGAAGAAAAACACCCTGATTGGGCTTTTATTCAGCATTACATTCAGAAAAAGACTGAGCTCATCCAGAGAAAAATGCAGCAATCTCGAGATCTTCATAGTATTCTCAAAAGCCAAACACAGAAATTCAAGATAATAAATAGGTTATAAAATGTAAACTCCACATTTCAGAGCTCAGCATCCCCCCGGTAAACCTCTGCAGATCACTCGCTCTCAGCGTGCAAGTTCTTTTAGTTAATAGCAACAGGGGTGTTAAATCTGCCATCTTCTGGGTGCCATTTACAGAGAGCTGCAATTAAAGGTATACAGCTCTGAATTTTTACAGCGCTTCCCAACTGAGGAGCTCAGTGTTTTACCGACAATAATGGACTGAGGCTCACAACACACTTGTGAAGGAGCTAAGCATTGTAAGTCCCATGCTACAGATAAAGCAAGCTGAGGCACAGAGAATTTGTCTTGGCCTGGGTCACATAAAAAAATCAATGACAGCCAGGGAGAGAACCAAAATTGTCCAGTTCCTACTGCTTTAGCTCTAACCACTTTATCGTGAAATTTAAACCTCCAGATACCAAGCAATCTTTTTCCCCAGCCATTCCGGGGAAGCTTTATAATGGAACAGCTGATAGACTGGGGGAATTCTGAAGACGTTAAATTTAAGGAAAACTGAAAATTTGTTAAATTGCTGAAATTTAACATACACTTTTAAAAGGCAGTTTTAAAGAGAGAGGTGTGAAATCAGCATAACTTAAAGGGCATGATTTTATGACAGATCACATCAGCAGTTAGGCCCGGTACACAGTGGATAGTCAGATGAAACGTTTTAAAGGTCGAAACCCCTTCTCAGTTAACGTTGCTGCGCGGGGTCTGGACAAGGGTGAGAGCTCTCTCTGGTATTTGCCATGAAGAACAGGCTGTTTCATAGCGCCATACGTGAAGCAGCTTTGAGGTAGCTCGTCCTTTAAATGAATCTGCACATCCAGGCTTTTGCTGTGGTGATTTCTGTGAGTGACCGTTTCCACTGGCTGTGCAGGAACTTCTGGTTTTGAGGAGCTGATGTTTGCATCAGACCTCTCCGTTCCCTCCCTTTCCCCGCTGAACTGGCAGTCTTGGCTATTTGATATGCCAATGATTTAATACAGCGTGAAGACGACCCTACTACCAACATTGTTCAAGTTAGCCATCAGAACAAGCTCTCCTTTTGGGAATGAAAGCAAACTGCATGCGTGGTGCGTGCCTTTCTCCAAAGGCTGCTCATTTCAGGTCTGGAAGAGTCGAGACTTGCGGGAAAGCTCCCACACGTGCTACGGGCAGGGGATACTCACGGTGGAAAGGAATGGCTGTTTCATTCTGTTGTGCCTCCTCCGCCTGCTTCAGGTTCAGTAATGTAGACGCAAACAAGGGGTTGTTGATAAAGTGTTTCATATAATGTTTCTCACACTCCTCCTTGGATTTTGTGCACATCTGGTTAGCTACGTCCTGCCTGGAGGGGGGAGAGGGGGAGGCTTAATATGAAGAATACAGAAATGTTGAGGGTTCTTGTCTTTCCCTAGTGGGAAAAGATAATTTTGGACAAGAGACTGATTGCATGGTGTGCGGAGAACTGATCTGTCATGATGTCTGAATTCACGTTTTGTGTACTATCACTGAGCCAATACTTACACGTTTGATACAGGGAGCACTTTTTTGGTGATCACGAGCAATACAATTCACTGTCTTTACATGAGAAACTCCCTGTCTGATGGAACGTACCAAATCTTTTATATGCTTGAAATTTAGTATTGTTATTTGAGAGCTTTTGATACATTTTACTAATTCCAGGTAATGGTAAATTCTAAGTCTGGAATTGCATTCTGCTTCTCAACTTTCTCGTGCGATTTTAACTGGATAGTGGTTTCCGCTTTCGTGTAGTGATGTTAAACAGGTTTTTTTAAACACCAAAATGGTTGTACAAAACATGTTCTGGAAATTGTTGCCAAACTTTCTCAGAAAAGTGGTTGACTAGAAATATGAAGTATTTTGTCTTAATAAAATGGCTGTGTAAATTGAGGACTTAAAAAAAAATCCACCAGCAGCAATCATTTTAATTCTGTTAAACTAAAAACTGGATGCAAGGGATTCCAGGAAGAAAAGTCAGTTTTTCCTTTATTTGGTAAAGGCTGAAAAAAGCCAAGTGTTTAAGGAAAAAGTTAAGATTACTTGTATTGCTAAGTAGGACAAAGTGTACTAGACAGCATACTTGAAGAACATAACTGCAAGCGTTTTCAGTCTTACTTATGACAGCAATGTACACTTAAGAGCTCAGTTTTGTTTCAGTGAAGTCTAGAGTTCTATACTTTTAATACAGCTATTTTTTCACGAAGAGAGAGAACTCATGACTACAGATCTCCTTTATTTACAAATGTATAAAAATCCTGTAGCAACTACAGAAACTAACTTAACAGAACACAGTATAAAAATATTAAATATTTCCAGTGCTCTATCCTAAATATGACAGAGAAGCAGGAAACCTCCAAAAATAACAATACCTAGTTAGTCAACTGTAAGCAAACCGAAACCACACAAGATAAGAAATTCTGCAGTTAGTTTTTACATAGGAGTAAACTGGGGCACAGAAAATCTTGGGCAATAGTTGAGTCCTTCAAAACCTACTGACTTTAATGCAAACGGAGGGAACTTTGTACTTCACTGGAGTGCCCTGCATCTCAGAAGAACAATTTCCTTGTATATCTAACAGCAGATTTGAAAACAGAATCCGCTACCCCAGTCTTCTGTTTTAGCTGCTAAATTAGTGTCTCACCCACAATAAGTCATTGAACATTGAATATTGAACTTGCACCAATGGATTCAACAGTTAAGATCCAGTGAAATGAAAGGAAAAACTACCCATCATTCACTGAAGTTGGCCGAAGCACTAAATTCTCACCAGTTGCCAAATCCACAGTCCATCACAGCTTCCAGGAGAGCCATTTCCTCTTGAGCCGTCCAGTTAGGATCCAAGACAGGGAAATCAGAAGTCTAGAGAAGAAAAAAGCAAATCAAACTGCTGTGATCCTCTGTTACAATCCACCACATCAAGAGCAAAGAAGTTCTAAACTACAGGGCAACACAGTGTATAATACCGGCAGTTTTAAACTTTTAATGTGTCCCATGAAACCTGATCAAATAATTGATGAATTATTTAGGCTGATGGGTCATCAACTACAGTAAAAACTAGTTTGTCGCTACAGTTCTTCTGATTATACCGTTACATGTTGTATCTACCAGCTGTAATTCAACAATGTTATGCTATGAGACACCGTAAAAATTACTGAAAACTTTAAAAATTTAAAAATTAATTTTGGGGAAGAAAAAACAAGAATAGAGAAACAGAAGTTGACTCACATGGTTAAAGAACTGGAAGTCTAGTGAAATGCATTGAGCTATCTAAGCACAATAAAAGAATGTAGCTTTAAAAGTCTCCACTATTCCATTATGTTCCAGGTGGGTATTTTTCTTTACTCTCAAGGAAGACTTTTTCTTTTGTAATAGTTCTAACCCTCTGAATCAAAGAATTGTATCACTTAGCTTTTCAGTGTAATGTTAGTAAGCAAAGGTCTAACTCCTGGGAAGTTATGAAAGCTCAAGACTGAGTAGGTGTTATCTAAAAGGAATATTTACCATTATCTCATAAGTATGATCACTTTGATGTTTCTTGTATTCAAATCCTCGTGTGAAACACTGTAGAACAAAAGATTAGCATTATGTTAGTCTCCTCCTTCTGCCCTGAAAACATTTTAACTGATCCCTTTTTTCCTTTTATTCTCTGACCACTGGATATCCAAAACTGACTATCGGATATGCGGAAAAAGATACTCCATTTTTCTGGTTTCATACTAGAAAAAACATAAAATGGTAGAAAAATCTTTGTTAAAATTGTGTTAAATCTGTCTTTGTATCTTCCTTGTCTTTTGCACCGAGGCATTACTCCTGTGAATCGACATACTTTTTTGTTAAGTATTTAAGGCAAAGTTAGGCAGGTGAAGGAAGCTCGGTGCTATGTTCTAAAGTCGATCGAGCCAGGAAGAGCAGAGCATTTCTTAGGTATTGAAAACACAGTTTCCCTTTAATCTTGGTTTTCTGTTTAAAAAGCACCAGCATGGTTTGCAGCTATTTTCAAAAGTAAAATTTCTGTTTTTTTAAGTACAGGTAAATGAACAAAAATATACCCAATATACAAAATATGGTTTTGTGTATTTTGTACATATCTGAGCACAAGGCTAACCACCTTTTTCAGTGTTAGAGGTTATTGCCAATTTTAATCATAAGTAATGCAAACTTATTTATTTAATAATTTCAAACTAGCAGTACTTTCTGTGGTTATCAGATCACACACATAATTTTTAAAGAACTATATCCAGCCGCAAACAATTATTGTCAGTATTGCAAACTTCCCCAAATTTTCATTTCCATTCAGGAGGAAAAAACAAAACGTGTGGTGACAAGGAAAGGGTATTTCTTGATGGCTTTTCTTTTCCAAGCCATAAAAATGACTGTCTAGACATGCAGCGGCAGGCTCCGTTACACAGTCAGGCTGACTGCATGTCTTTAGGTAGCTTTAGCTGCCTTCACAAAGATCTCCTTCAGCCGCTCATGCCTCAACTCTTCAGCCTCCAACATTTTCTTTGTCGTTTCCCTGTCCCTGAGCAAATAAGTGTGTTGATACAAGTTTACAGAGACCAGTTATTAATGTGTTTATGGAACAACTTGGCACCGGACAGGCCTTTGATGACTTTCTCAAATAAATTAATGCCTTTGCTTTCATCCTTGCACTCACCTGCAAACACAGGAGGAAGGGAGGAGGCCCGCACTCCGCACACTTAACGTAGGGCTCTGTGAGGTACGAAGAGCAACCTCGGCATGGAGGCTTATCAAAAGGGTCATCTGTGAAGCCAAAAGTAAATCTCATGCAATACAAACAAGGCACTGGTTTAGCAATCACCTAAATTCACTTTAAGTGAACTCAGTTGTATATAACCTCTTTCCGACTGCATCTTTTCCAAATATCTGTTAGAAGTTCCGTGTTCAGCTGGAGTTGTAAGAGATTTGGCACCGCATCTCCGCTAGACCTGATACACTCAGGGCTAAACCTAAACTTGTGCAGAGGAGTCAAAGGAAAATCTTCTCTGCAGCAGCCTCCTGGTACAACTCAGCACTGATCCGCTCGTGTTCTGCACCAAAGACCAGCCCCAAGGCCTTATTCGTGGAGAATACTGCACAGAGAGCTGCAGCCTCCCATTCGTGTACCTCAGGTCTGACTTGGAAAGCGTATTGCTGGGTTGCAAAGGCATCAACAAGATTGTTCTGTAACTCGTCCAAACCTCAGACTCTGCTCAGGTTGCTGAACAAGGAATGGAACACTCCTCTGCAAGTTTTTCTCATTTTGTTCATTGCAAAGTAGTCAAAATAAATAGACTGTCAAGTTATAAGCCACATTTTTTCCAAGAAAATGGATTTGAACTAGCCCAACTATAAAAAGTAGATAGAAAAAAAGATCCAAATTAACACTGAATCATTTATGTACTCATTCTCTTGAGAATTTGATCAAAGAAGCGACCCTGTGGACCAAATACTGCTAGATTTCTGTCTCCCTCCCTGAGACGGCTGCTAATATCTTTAAACAATGGCAAGCACTTTCCAAATGTCATCTTGTGGTACTTACTACTGAAGGAGGCCAGACGCTCCATTCCTCTTCCTTGGTGGTGTTCTTGCTCCTCTGAATAAAACCCGTCCTGCCTAAAAGCCCGTAGCGTGAGCCTTGTCCCAACCGGTGTGTCCAAAAAGGGTATTCCCTGCCTGCAGATCTCTCCTGCAGCCCCCGCAGATGAGACCCTCCCAGAGCCACCTGAACACAAAAGCAAAAGGGTTGTCAGCAGCCTTCGTAACAGAGTCCATTTGACATGGCTGAGAGTCTGTTTTCTGTGTATGAGAAGAAATCAAACACGGAGGGACAGGATACAGTGTAAGGAGAGGTGTGAAGTGATGGGGATGTGAGCCAATCCTAAACCAAGGCTTTCAGTGGGAACGTATGAGCTGAGCAGAGAGTTATGAAGAGCTGCTGTGCAAGAAAGCAGTTTGCACCTCCAGGAGGCACCGGGAGGAGAACCAACAGGTTAAAGGTGGCACAGACACAGCAGCGCAAAAATCTACAGTGCTCATGCCATCTACATTTTCAGTGTTGAATGGGACTCAGCGCCTATGAACAGGCGCCTGACTCACCAGCACTGGTACAGTGAGGTTCTGCACTGCTGGGAATTGAGTTGCTTTCCATTGTGGGATCTCTTAACATGTCTCACTGTTACAAGGTATTTTTGCTGGGAATGGCTCAGGCTTCTCACTTATTGAAATTAATGGTTCTCTTTCTAGACTTTTCTCCTCCGTGCACCATGTGAGGAAGCACGGTCCGGCATCCAGGGGCACCACTGAAGCTGTGCAGCCCTTTCAGGCAGATGGCAGCTGCTTCCATCCTGGCTACACATCCCTGCTTGGGTCCTCAGGGAACCAAGAGCAACTTCCAGCCTGGACTTTTTACC
This sequence comes from Rissa tridactyla, assembly GCF_028500815.1. Taxonomy (NCBI): domain Eukaryota; kingdom Metazoa; phylum Chordata; class Aves; order Charadriiformes; family Laridae; genus Rissa; species Rissa tridactyla. Next base: position 49,382,744 of record NC_071472.1, read on the forward strand.
CTGTGGCGTAAGTGACCCCGCACAGCCACCTCTGGGCACCCACTCCACTCTGTGAACTGCAACCACTCTACCCCCGTCCGCAGGGCTGCCTGAACCTGTGCAGCACCAACCCGCCGGGGCAGTGCCAGCACCAAGCGCAGCAGCACAGCCCACTCCTGATGCAGCTCTGTGCACCCCCTCGTATCCCATTCCCAAACCCCACTGCCCTTAACCCACTTGCCAAACCCCAATTCCCATATCCCGTTACCGAACCCCACTCCCCTTAACCCTAAACCCCACTTACCATATCCCACTCCCCCATATCTCATTCCCAAACTCCACTTGCCATATCTTACTTCCCAAATCTCACTCCCCCATAACCTCACTCCCCTATATCCCATTCCCAAACCGCATTCCCAAACCCCAGTCCCCACCCCCCCATAAACCACTCCCCAAATCTCACTCCCCCATATCCTATTCCCAAGCCCCACTCCCCAACCTCACTCCCCCATATCCCACTCCTCTATATCCCGTTCCCAAACCCCACTCCCCTTAACCCACTCGCCAAACCCCACTCCCCAATATCCTGTTCACAAACTCCATTTGCCATATCTCACTCCCCAAATCTCATGCCCCCACATCCCATCCCCAATCCCCACTCCCCCATACACCATCCCCACTCCCCGTATCTCATTCCCAATCCCTACTCCACAAACCTTACTCCCCCATCACCCACTCCCCAATCCCTGTAACCCAATCCTCACTCCCAATAATCCCACTCCCCGTCCAGCCCTGGAGGACCCTTCTCCCCATCACCGCCAGGAGGCGCCCTCCGAGGCCCCGCCCCCTCGTAGGCCCCGCCCGGCGCCAGCGCGGTCCGCGAGGCCGGTGAGGGACGCGCGCGCTCCCGGCAGCCAGTTCCCCGCTTTGGTCCCCCCCCGGCTGCCCGGACGCCGCCCTTCCCGCTTCCCCCGCCCCGGAACCGGCTCCTCCCCGCTCTGGTACGGTCCCGACCTCCTCCCTCGCCCCTCACGGGCCGGGCCGGGCCGACCGCGCCCCCGCCGCCTCTCACCTCACGCCGGGCGGCGGGTAGGCCCCGCGCACAGCGGCCGGCCGCGCCCCGCCCTGCGCATGCGCCGCTGGCCGCCGCGCGCGCGCCCGACCCGGCCCGCCCCTCTATGGCCGCCGCCCCCGCCGGGCCCAGGGTCCGTCCCGCGGTCTGTGTGCCGGGGCGGGTGTGCCCGCCGCACCCCCCCGCCTCCCCCAGTGTCCCCCTGTCACTCGTTGGCTTCGCGGCCGCAGGGCGCGGTGTGTAACGGAGGGGCCCGTGAGGGCCGCAGCTCTGCCGTGGGTACTGCGCTGTGCCCCGCTGTGGGTACACCGACTCCGACTGCCCACGGCAGTTAATAAATCAGCTTTCAGATGGCTCCTGCCAGTGAAATAATTTTTTTCGGGTTCATCCTCTGGATTTCTGAGGTAGTGAGAGCACACCTAGGTGGAGTTTCTGTCCCGGTTTCAGCTGAGTACGTTATCTTTCCCGGGGTTGCTGCGTTTTCAGTTTTTATGTGAAAGGAATGGCAATAATGCATATTGGTTTAGTTGTTGCTAAGTGATGTTTATACTAGTCAGGGACTTTTTTCGGCTTTGGTAGAAGCTGAGAAGGAACAACGGAATGGCCAACAGACTATTCTGTACCATAGATGTCCTGCTCAGCATAGAAACGGGGGTTGGCTGGGGGGAGATTTGGTGATCTCTGTTCAGGGTGGTGCCTATACACTGGGCGGCGAGAGTGGCTTGTGTCTTGTATATTCTCGTACTGTTATTGTTGTTACTTTCCTTTTCCATTATTGTTCTATTACACAGTCTTTATCTCAACCCACCATTTTTTTCCCTCTTTCCCCTCCTTTTCTCCCTCCCTACCCTATGTGGGGGGAAGAATGGTGTGCGAGAGGCTGTGTGGTCCTAGTTGCTGGTTGGGGTTAAACCACGACACTTCCGCTCGAGAAAGGGCTCTCCATTCCCTTCCCTGCCTGCCTGCAGGCACTGTCCTGCCTACGAGATCTGGCTGTCTCCCATGTACATTGTAAATATCCTTGTGAACCGGGTGCAGATATGGGCTTGGGCTTGTTGAGAACATCCCATCAGAGGGATTTGAATAGTGCTTAACGAGTCTAGCATTGCATAAAACCCTAAAGCTCGGGAATCATTTAGCTAGTTGCGTTTGTTTTCGTATTAGGTGGCCTGCCCAGCCAGCCTGGAGAACACACCTCACAGTACCTCGTCACCTCTGCGGTGGCCTCCTGTGCTGTATTGTGTTGCCATGGGGACATGGTACTCATTCAGAGCCTGGTGTGATTGTAACAGCAATGCTGACAATTAAAATGTCATTTAACGCGAATATTCAAGTAGATTCTCTATATGTTTATGGTGCCCTGCTGCTGGCAAATATAACTGACATTTCATGGATTTCAAAAACTTGCTTATACTTGGGCGCTGTTCTTGCAGTAAACTTCGCCTGCCTGGAACACCTCTCATGGCCAGGGCTGTGCCTACCCCACATAGGTCAGTGACTCCATACCCCTTCCACAAAAAACTCCTGCCATTACTGTTTCTTGGCTTTTATGCTGTTGTGAGATACTAATTTTGTCTGAAAAATCAGGGCTGTGTCTACCCCACATAGGTCAGTGACTCCATACCCCTTCCACAAAAAACTCCTGGCATTACTGTTTCTTGGGTTTTATGCTGTTGTGAGGTACTAATTTTGTCTGAAAATCTGGTGCCCCTCAGAGCGTGCATGATCTTGATTTAGAGGAACAGGATCTGTATCACTGGGGGGAAGTGGTATCTTGTTCACTGCGAGGCTCGAAGGCTGCTTCTGTTCATTTATGCAGATTCTGAAGCATTTAATCCTTTGCATGGGAACTTGAGATGAGAGCTGTTCTCTGTAGCAGACAGATGTAGCCTTTGGCAGTTCATATCTGAGAGCTGAAGATTGCATTAGATATAAGTACATTGCAAATAGATCAGAGATTCGTTTTGTATCAGCACATGAAAATGTGCACTTAGACCTAAGCAAAGGCTAACGCTCAATAATTAATATCTACGTTATTCCTGTTGAGGCTGGAGGAGAAGCTTTAGTATTCTAGGATGAATTTCCTGCATGTATGCTCCTTGTCTGAACTATGTAAGTGCAAGACTAAAATTACTAGAAATTATTTCCTCTTCCCTTTGCCCACCCCCTAAATGCATGTGAAAACTTATGGGAAAATATTAAGAATTTGGGAGAGGCAGAGTTTGGAATATTAATGAAATATTTATTGCTTATGCTAACAGGTTTTTCCTGTATCTGGGAATTAAAATAAGAATATGGGTAGTTAATGGAAGGAATCAGCATATGGGTGTCTTCTCAAAAGTTGCTTTCTGCTGTTTCCATTAAGTGGTGAGGGAAAGGTGACGCATCTTCGCAGGTAAAATGGGCGTTCCTCTGAGGCCTGCGGGTTTTCATGGGTAGGTTTCATGGATGACAATGGCTTTGGATTTTTTCATGTAAGGGTCTTGCTGTTATGCGTCTGTCTGGTAAGGGAAGAAAAAAATATTCATGAGGAATGTTAAACAACCCTACTCCTAGAGTCTTTCTTACACCAGTGGTCGCATCTTTCAGATCAGTAATTCAGTGGTGCGACATCTCCTGGCTGAACTGAAGTTACAGCACGCCTCATGTCTCCTGGAGGGAGAAACGACAGGAAAAATCTTTTCCCTTAAGTCTGGTCAAATGGTTTTCAGCTTAGTAAAGGCCCAAAGGTGTCACCACCTGATGGCTGGTCAATGGCTTGTGTGAAATGGCTCTTAAGGGTCTCGGTTCAATTTCCGAACCTCTCACTATAGCACATTTCTCAGTATAGTTACACTCCAAGAAGACCTAAGTGGATAATTTGTAATGAGTAATGTACTCATATGCTGCCTTTTTCTGCTCTGAAATTCTAACAAATGAGGTAATTTTCATTTGCTATTTGAAATTATTTACTGATAATTTCTGCAAATGAAATGCTCTCAAGCGGTTTGTTCTGTATGTGTAATATGCAGAGGGCTTCTTGCGTGTCGACAGGGTTAAGCTCTCCCGTCTCACTACAAGGCAGTTGTTAGAGCTGGGTGACAGACAAGTAACTGGATAAGCTGAAGTTAAGTGACTTGATCCAAAGAGGTGGGAGTAGAGTTTAACTGTTCAACCTCAGCAGTTCACTTAATGGGGTAGGAAGCACAAGATTCAATCATTTTGTCATCAAAAGGCCCCTTAATAATTCAGGGATATTTAATTTTTTGAGGGGGAAGGGACAGGTCTATCTTCAAGCACAATAATTGTTGCTTAGATGCTTCTAAAGCCAGGTTACCCAGTGAAGAGCAGAATGGATGATCCCAGACCGGCCCTGTACGCCCTCCCCACGCTGACAGTCACAGTTTCCCTCCTGTCTCCACTTGTGACCACGGGCACAATGGCATGTGCTACCTGCGCTGTTTGCCCAGGAGGTGCGCAAGGCTTGTCAGATGGCTACCAGCCACCATGGGGATGGCTGAGCCCCACCATCGTCTCCAGGGGACAGATTTAGCTGTCTCTTTACTACCTAACCCAATCTTCACTTGGAGACTTGCTTGCACTGAGGCCTGCTATCTCTCAGTCGAACCTGGTTAACACTGACCAGTAGTACCTGGGGAAGGAAGGCTGAGAGTCAGGCAAAAGCTTCCAGTGGCTTCTGTTCTGTGCCCTTAAGAAACTTGTTTAAAAGAGTTGCTGTTGTGTCATGCACTGGGAAACTGGCTGCAGACAGCCGGCTTCTGGCGCTGCTCCATACACTCTTGATCCAGGCAGGGCACGCGCACTCGGGAAAGAAGCAAAAGCAGTTAAGGGTGTGTTGGGGACAGTGGGGAATACCAACTCTTCAAAACTAACCAAAGGCTGTGTGTTTGTGGAGGAGCCATGGTGAATGCTACTGGATTTTTAGGTGTCGAAGTAATATGGCTTTACAGATGTAAATATTGCAGCCCTTGATGTCTTTTGTTCTCAGTATCTCCCTCTTCTATGTATGCCCTCAACGAGCATGCTGAAATAGTTCATCCTGCAGCCTGGAAGACTATAGAGAGGGTTACCTTGCCTCTGAAAGTCTTGCCTATTCTCTTGCACCCCTAAGGTTAGAATTAATACGTGCAGTGTAGTAATAGTTCCCACCTGACATCCTGAACCTGTAAAAAATTATGTCTGCTGAAGCATTTGTAGTATAAAATCCCTGTTAATTTTTACCGTTCTACCCTTTTTTGTTACACCATTAAAACCTGATTCTTTGAACATCTTTTGTTGGTCTTACACTTCCGCAGCACTACATGGCAGTATTCTGGATGAGTGCAGGGAACTGGGACGAGAAGCTGTCATGTTCAAAAACTTACCGGGCAGGGAACTTCACATATACCAAACACAATGTAGGGAATTGCAAAGGCTAACAGGATGCAAGCGATGAACACTTTAATGACGATACTTATTTTTTGTCTGTTCAGCATATCTTTGTCATTTGTGGATGGAATGCCCTCTAAAATGAGATAGAGAAGAATATTTCAGATGTGTTTGCAAGTCTCTGACAGTTCAAAATTTTCTTCATTTTGGTTAGGTTGGGCTAAGTTAGGTGGACCAGAGCAGAGGAACAATTCAGTCTCCTGTAGGCTTCCACAGGAAGCTGTGAATCTCTCTATAATCTCGGAAACTTTTTACTTTAAAATATTTCAGATATCTTTCGGTTCCTGCCTGGTCCCCAGATGAAATTGGAGTGTAAGCCCGGTCACAGTAGTAAGGCTTGTAACTTCCCGCTGAAATCCGGTGAGGTTTTTAAGGGAAGCTGGGAGCCCTCGTGGGGCACACTCGAGCACGGGTAACTTGTGAAAGTCACTGCTTACGTACTGTTTTCTCCTTACAGCCGTGGAGTCACAAAGCACCTGGGCCAATGCATTTCTTCGTAGAGGTAATACTGCTATTGAAAGAAATTGCTGTTTGGGAGAACTTTGTCAAAGTTGTGTGTGTGAAAGCCAGTATCTTTTTCCGTCCTTTACATCTACCACTGTGCTACTTCTGTGACTCTGGAGGGAGAATTGGTACTTACTCTCTAAAGTTTGGTTTTCTTGGTGCACATGTGGGGTGGTCAAACCCTCTGCAAAAGCTTTCAGTTTGGGCAGCTTTGCTGTTGTAGCATAATTCAATGTCCCTGCTAGAAACACTGGAAATAAAAAAGAAGTTTTAAAACCAGATATTTGTTTCTGTTTAAACTGAAGAACCAGAAGCAGCTGAAGGCTGGAACTACTTGCACGCTGAAGCAGTTGGCAAGAGGTGGCAGCGCACCTGACAATTTGCAGTGAAGTAGTAGAGACAGTTTTCTTGCTTGTATGCAGTTTCTCAAAGCACAGAATTTTCTGTACATATTAATATTGGAAACTATATTTGCCAAAACCTCCTGGCCCTCCCTAAAGAAGGGAGAACAGCAGTGTGGAATTGTTCCAAAACCTGAAGCTTTCAGTAGTGTTAATTCTGGTTCATTACTTTCTCCTAGTTCTTATTTTAATAGAAAGATACAGATAGCATTTTTTAATAACTGCTAAGGTATCAGGTATATGAAATTGAAGACTGCTATCCTCTGACATACCTAAACATGTATTTGCTACATTGAACTTTTTACCTTTTTGTCTAAAGATAAATTTTCTCTGAAACTTTTGTTGGCGGTGTGTTAGTAGAACACAGGTGTGACCGATGGCAGGTTTTCTGTCTGCACTGGCGCTGACTCTCAGGCTCTGCAGCGTACATTTCTCTACTGTCTGGTTTGTCAAATCTCGGTGCATCTTCTCCAAATACAGCACATTTACGTGCACTGGGTTTTGAAGACCAAAGCATTCCAGAGTGATGACTTTTTGGGTTCTGCTTAACTTCCCCTTGGTTGCTCCTATCCCAGGGGCTGGAAAAGGATAAGAAACATTAGAAATGGCTTCTTTTAAATTATTTGAAATTCTTCTTGGAAAAGGTTGTGAAGGAACTTCAGAGACAGCTGGCTGTTACAATAGGGAAATTCCAGCAGGTTCTTTATGTGTAATCCCTTTGGTGGTTCTTTTTTGTTGGATGAGCTTTATTCTTAATGCCTAAGCACACAGTAAGTTTTTACACTCCAGAGGACAGCATTCACACTGTCTGTAGTAACAGAACTACCTATTCAGACAACTCCCTGAGCAGTCGACAGAGACCCCCCTGTTTGGGATCCCTGCTGCTGGTGGGGACTCAAAAGGCCATGTAGGAGCTGAGGCCCTTCATCGAGGCACTCAGACGCTGAAAGTTTCAGATTTTATGCATAATTACTGATGGTGAGCGACACCAGCCCATCAAAGATTATGATAACGATCTCTTTGTTTTTTAGCAAAACAGAGCTAAAATTTTGTATGACCTCTTGCATCCAGGTGGCTGAGCAGTAGCTGAGACAGCCGAAACTGATAACCACACCATTAGCAGCATTCCTCTTCCCTCGACTCCTTACCCTGCAGGAAGATGTTCAGGCTTCTTACGCTGCCAGATATTTCCGAGGCATTTTCCACATGGCATTTGTAGTCTCTGGGGTCTGCGGGAATGGAGTGAAGGATGAACAACTTTTAATTACAAGGCACAGTTAAGTCAGTACTATCCTCTTTTAGTAACTAATTTTAAATGTCAACGTTTTGCTGACAGCAAAGGTGTAAGAATTTTAGGTGAGGGCGTATGGATTAAAGACTTAGTTCAGCATATGGTAGAGGAGAGAAACTTAACATACAAAGATATATTTATTCCTAATATTACATAAGTTAGTCTCTTATAAAATCCTTAGTTTTATTCAGTTAGAACTTGCAAGTATGTGAACAACTCACCTTTTCTGCTGAGATTATTGTGTGCAAGCACTAAGCTAAATATTAATGTTGTGAGCATAATTACATCTTATCTTGATAATCTCAAAGCTCTTTTTATCTTTACTGCTTCCTTTGAGTAACGTTGTAAAGGTGTTTTAGCAGATACCAAGCTGATTAGCTGAGATCCCTGAATAGCTCCGTAATCACAAATTCCTGTTCAAAACTCCTGCACCTTTAACCTGGTCAGCATATGGAGAGTTTAAAGTTAGAACCTTAATTCACTGTAGATTGTACTGATTTCTAGTTTTGGTCCAGTCCAGAGAGATGTGCAATTTGGTAAAAAATGGGACCTGAAAAAAAATCTTCTCTGTCAGTCAAACCTGCTTTCAGTTGGTATGTCACAAATTAACCCTGGTCCTGAACACGAAGTTAAGCACCGAAACGGGTGAAACAGGTAAACGTGGTGTCTTGTGGGAGAGAGGGGTCTGGTCCACGCTGGGCTCCCAGTGCGTCCTGGGGGCCACTGGTTGCTGTGGGGCTGAGCTCCTTCTAGAATGGGGCCCCATGGCAGCCGCCCCATTGCTGAGGGCAAACAGAACTCTTTCCTGCAGACTTCTCCCCCAAAGAGGGGCTCCTTGGCAAGCTCCTGAGAGTTGGGTGGGCTCGAGCCTTCCCAGGCCCTGGACGCACACGGGCCAAGGGCGAGTGGGTGCACGAGCGTAGCCATGCCGCTGGGTGAAGTAAAACCAGCACCAGGTGGTCCCTCAGCTGGCATTGCCCACCCTGACGGGGCTTTGGTAAAGACAAGCATTCCCACTTCCCTAGGGCAGCTCTGGATCCGGGCACGGACATGCCTGCAAAGGGCCACAAGCGCTGGCTGGGATTTCTACCCGAGCCCTGGCAGCCAAGCAGGCTGGTCCCAGGCCATTTTGGGCTTTTTAGATTATTGATAATGCCTAAAACTGCTTAGGAAATGAAGGAAGCTGGTGCCTTCCTGCCAGCCTGCAGGTTGCTCCCAATACATAAAGGCACAGAAATAAGTGGGAAAATGATCAGGCAGCTTGAATCAAAAAGTCCTGGTGAGATTTCTTTAGGCTGTTGGGTGTTTTTGGAGAACTGGCATTTTCTGTATTGGACACAAGGTGGCGATGGAAATCACTTTTTCCTCCAAAGCCTCTGGCTTTTAAATGGTGAATAACCACAGCTTTATGTCCCCCATCACAGACGGCAGGCTAGAATATTTTTGTTCACTCTAAAATAACCCCTGACATTTCAAATGACTGATACTCTAGAGACTCAAGAAAACGTTTCTATAAGCATTGATAATGCCAGAAGATCTGTAAGTTTAAAAAGAGCAAATGGAGTGGCAAGGGCGTGGGTGTCAGTATTTATTTGGCATGCCTATTTTGTTTAGATACTCATGGTTGGTAAGGACGGATTTTAGTGTAAATATTTAATATTTACAATCTATCAGGTGGTGTAAAATAAGGATTCTCTTTGCACTCTTCTGCAGGTTTTTTATTTCAGTGTATTCAGCTGCTTTAGTTCAATGATTTTTTTTCATTTAAAATTTAAAAGCCAATAGTAGAACTGAAAAAACCCACCCTGTTATGGTACTAGAATCTCAAATAGCACGGCTCGTGTGAGGTACATTTGATCTGCTCCGTACCTAGGAGGGCTTCGTGATAAATTGGCCCTCGTATTTATGATGAAGTGTTTCTCTGAGGTGCTGTGTTTATAATTGACAACCAGTTACTTGACACAAACCATAAAGAATTAATGTAGAATAAGGATACCATTCGCTGTTTTCCAGTGTAAGAAAAAATAAATTGAATCTCCCTGAGAAGTATAAAACCCCACACAATCCCTCACACCAAGTATAGTACAAAGAATACATAGCTGCAGATCGACACATTTAAATGCTTATCCAGTTGAATGAATCTTTTATTTTGGAAATAGTATATTAATGCAAAATAAAATAAAAGTGTTCACTCCCATTTCTGTGCAGTGCATAGATCAAGGGAGACCTGTTAGGAACCTTTATAGAGGAGGATTTTGTCAGTTCGTCAATAAGCATGTTCTCACTCAGCTAACCAGACACTTCTATATCCTTTTTTTAAGCTGTATTTCCGTACTTCCTAATTTTTATGCAGCTTTTTCAAGAGAGAAACCATTAGGCATCCAAAATTCCTCAGCCCTGTAGATAAAACCTCAAAAATATTGGAAAGAGAATTATAAATAATTTAAAACAACTAAATGTTTATTTTTAATGTGGTTATCCAGTACCGTTACTAAATGTTCACCGTCCCATCTACAGTGCTCAGTTTCGCTTTCTGATTAGTTCTGCTGCTTCTCTTCCTGGGCTGGGAATGCTGAGACAAGTGTAACTTTGCAGTTTTATAAGACGATTTAGGCACTTCCCGAAGCCGTAAGAAAACTTAGGACCAATAACAGCACATCTTGTGGACTGAGTTAGCGACGGCAGCTAACCTGCTAACTGCAGGGGAGGAGGAGGTATTTTGTTAGTAATTATCCTTGAAAACAGGCAGAAACTGTCAGCATTGCGAGGATTAACATTTCGGTTTTGATGTTTAAAATCTTCTGTAACATTTTCTAAATAGCTACAACATGATTTTGCTTTAAAAAGCGATCTGACCTTTCTCTCTTTTACTTGCCTGCCAGGACATGAGTTGTGCCAGGATGGATGGCGTCACTAACCCCTCTAACCTAGGATGATCTTTCCTGTGTTTGCGCTGGCGATGTTATCAGGGCCGGGGGAAGAGATGTGGAACCCTAACTTGGCTTCATAAAAGGTAATAACATTTTCCCTGTATTTTTTTGGAAATTATTTACTTGCTACAGTTAAGGCTGTATTATTAAGGCTACACTTGCTTTTTATGAGAAAATGGGGGCGTGCGGGGTTGCAGGCATAAACAGTGCATGCACTCAAAAGTCATGTAAAAGTAAATAATTTACTGAGTCCAATTTCTGAACATAATAGAAAAAGGACATGCATTTAACCAACCCCCTCTCCCCAAACAGAAATATGGTTACAATTCAAAATCTGATAAAACTATTGGAAAGTATATCTGAACTTTGTGAAACAGTATGTTTGCATCAAAACACACGTTATTGCTGACTGCAGTTTGAAGCGTGAACACATTTTTAACTACTTCGTTGTGACTACTTCAGTCTAGAGTTGAGGGAAATTTTGAAGCCATTTCTGCTCCCATGTAAGTCACAGCAAAATTCACCAGGTGTCCTACATGTGGCATTTGATTCAGCATGGCCAGCAATAATTGCTGGCTGTTCCTTACCCTGCAGTATATTCCTCCCAAATTTTCTTTCCTTCTAAAAAGTGTTCCACCAACACTTGTTCACAACGAGGCGAGATTTTCTTGCTGGCTTCGGTGGGTAAGAGCAGGTGTAAAAAATATAAAGCCCAAAGATTTTATTTGCTTGTGTAAAATTCATATAGTGGAATATTTTGGGATCTCTTCTGTGATGTATGTATATAGGCTATTAACAGCTGTCCTTCTGTATGATGTGCCCTAGGATCCATCTGTGAAAAAGCTCAACCATTAATGTTATAATGCTAAATGAAGTGCTGCTTTAAGGCCATCAAAGCTGAGGGTAGCCCAGGGCTATTATTACTGTTTAATTTCAAAAGCACCTTCCAAATCCATGCTTTACTTTTAAGGTTAATATATTTCATTTGCTGTTTTCACATGTTCTTTTCTCTCTTTGCCCTTGAATGGGAAAGTTGCTACAGGATTTAATTATATGTAGCAATCACTCCTCCAGCAGTATTTGAATAGTATTTATTAACTGAATGGATGAAATGGGCAGGGCAGACAAGCAGCATGCAGGTTTTAGCATGATCTGGTCATGCTCAGAACCCTAGACAGGATGAACTAAGCACCTGTCGTAATCTCCGATTTTGTAAGTTCTGTATATAGTTATTATCAGTGATTTGGGACACAATCCCTCAGCGTGCCAAGTACTCCCCCTCACTTTGCGTGAGTTGGGATTTAGTGCTGCGTATGATTAAGCTAACATCGACTAGACTTCTCTTTTAGCTCCTTCAAACACATATTTAAACGGAGGAAGATCCTTTGTGTAAAAGAAGTATCTACAGAGATATAAATAAAAACATCTGTGCCTTGAACAATTGTCCAGATTTAGTTCTGATGGAGGTGAGAACGTGCTCTGTTCCCCCTAATGTTATTAACCACAAAGCCCCAAAGAAGGTTTTCTATATGTGTAATATATGCCTGCAGTAGGCCAGCCTGGGATGGCTGTCCCAGAGCAGTCCCCAGGGCCGGGACACACTTTCTCAGGAGTATTCTCTCAAACCTGGCATCACCCTTTATTCAAAGTGCAGGAATAAAGAACCCGGTGCACATATACATACAACAAACCCCAGTTTCCCCACGATGGAGAGGAAGGTGCAGTGACATATGGGTGTTAGTTCTGTTCCTCTGAGCACTGCAGGAAGGTGCTCACAGGGACAAGCGCTGCCTGAACACTGAATGGGCCCCAAAACTGTCTGTGCAGGTAATGCTGCTTTTATACACCCCTGGCACCACTGCCACTCCCAGCAGGAAGAGGATCTGCCTACATGGATCACCAGATCCTGCAGCATTAGGAATTAAACTTGCATTGCTTCTTTGAATGAAATGTTAGCAACCCTGTAATGCAGCAATGTTTAAACAAAAGTTAAAAAGTAAAAAAAGGAGAAGGGGTAATTCTTTAAACCGTTGTCAACCATTGTCCACGTACAGAACAAGTGGCTGAAGGTCAAAGAACAGGTAGGAACCGCTCTGGCAGCGCCTGGCCTGCTTCGCCATGTCCTGGCTGCTGGTTCTCTGCTCTGTCCGCCTGCCAGTGCCCCAGGAAGGGACAGGTTATAGAATTACAGAATCATCTAGGCTGGAAGGACCTTTCAGATCATTGAGCCTAACCATCAACCCGACACTGCCCAAACCACCACTAAACCATGACCCTCAGCACCACGTCTGCCCATCTGCCCATCTTTTAAATACCTTCAGGGATGGTGATTCCATTGCTTCCCTGGGCAGCCTGTTCTAATGTTTAACCCTTTTGGTGAAGAAATTTTTCCTAATATCCATCCTCAACCTTCCCTGGCACAACTTGAGGCCATTTCCTCTTGTCCCATCGCCTGTTCCTTGGGAGTAAAGACTGACCCCCCCTGGCTACCCCCTCCTTTCAGGGAGCTGTAGGGAACAAGAAGGTCTCCCCTCAGCCTCCTTTTCTCCAGGCTGAACACCCCCAGCTCCCTCAGATGCTCCTCACAAGACTCGTGCTCCAGACGCCTCACCAGCTCCGTTGCCCTTCCTTGGACATGCTCCAGCACCTCAATGTTTTTCCTGCAGTGAGGGGCCCAAAACTGGACACAGTACTCGAGGTGGGGCCTCATCAGTGCCGAGCAGGGGGTGGGTGATTCCGGGAGCGGGGTGCCGAGGCGCGGGTGCCTGCTGGGGCTGCTGTCCCGGCCCGGGGCCCAGCCGAGGGCGGCCTGTGCCCAGCCCCGTGTACGCACGAGGCCCCGAGGCCTGTGTCGGGCCCCTGCCTGGGCCAGGCCCTGCTGCAGAGTGGGCCCCGTTACCGACCCCGCTGCCTGTCAGCCCTGCAGCCCCCACCGTGCAGTTTTCCTCTAAAAAAGTGCAGGTTTGGGTCAGGAGGGCGTATTGAGGCGCTCCGGCTGCAGGACGCGAGGCCGGCGGGGCTAAGGGAGCGCGGAGAGGGGGGTGAGGAGGCCCGTCCAGCACCGCCTCCCCCCGCCGGCAGCCAGTGGGCGCGCCCAACCGGCCGCTCAGGCCATAGGCATCTCCTCATTGGCCTCGCCCCGCGCGCTCCGCCTGATTGGTCACGCCCCCCCGCGCAGTTCCCCGGGAGAGCCAATGGGAGCGGCGCGGGGACGGGCCTCGGGAGGGGCAGGGTTAGCGGTGTCTGACCTGAGGTAACCCCGCGCATCACACCACCACCGCGGCGGCGGCGGCGGCGGCGGGGGCGGGCCCGGGGGGCGGGACGGGGCCGAGGCCGCTCGGTGAATGGGGCGGCGGCGCTGCGCCCCCGCCCGCTCGGCTGCCCAGCGCCAGGCCGGGGGCCCGCCGCGCCTCCGACGCTCCCGGCACCCTGAGGTGAGCGCCCCGCCCCGCCGGGCCTGCGGGGCAGTGTCAGCCCGCGGCGAGGGGTGGGGGGGGCGTGTGGGCCCGGCGCCCCCCGGGGAGCGCGGGCCGCGCCGGCGGCTTTGTGCGGGGCGTGCGCGGGGTTCGGGAGGCGCAGAGGGCGGGAAGGGGGTTTGCAGCCGCCGTAAGAGCCGGCCTGGTGCCTCGCCGGTGGGCCGCGGCGGGCGGAGACCCCCGCGTGCCGCCAGTCCGACCCCTCGTGGGGCCTCCCCGGTGCTGCCCCCGCCCCGGCCTGGGCCCGCCCGGGGGCTGCGCTGGCGGCTCCGAACCTTGGTTGGGGCTTCGCCTCGTGCGAGCGCGTTAATTACACAGAAATCCGGTGGGGGGGGGCTGGAGCCGCCGAAGGGGCGCGGGGCGGGAGGGCTGCGGCGCCGGGCGCGCATCCCGCTGCCGATCGTCGCCCCTCGCCCGTCCCGCGGGGTCGGGGCCCTCAGGGCAGAGCCGGGGGCTGCTCGCCCGGGGCGGGGGGGCGCTGCTGCTCTCCCCGGCGGGCTGCGCGGGGCACCGGAGACACCGGCTGGAGCTGGGAAACGGTGAAGTTGTAAAAGCAGATTGGCAGAGCGAAGCACGTTGTTATTCTCTCATGGCTGTCTCTCAGATCGCACTGTGAAAGTTCCAAAAGGAAATATACCGTGTTTAAAAAGAAATCCAAAGTAAAGCTAGTCAATTCCAATCTAGCAGGCTGTAAATATTAGCAAACCATTTAAGTTATGCCCAATTCTCTCAAACGCATGGGATTTAGGCACTGAGTGTTTTAGCAAACTAGGATAGCAGTAAATATACGCTCTTTTTTTGTCTTTACATTCTTTTTGAAAGTGACACAGACATATTTTACCTGAGGAGACCTAGGAAGGACATATTCCACTTGGATATTTATCCTCATCTGTTTAACATTGGTACAGAAAATCTGAAAACTGAGTAGAACTTCCAAACTGTGGTCATACAGTTTGTGAAGTACCTTTCAATACAGAAGCAGCTGCAGAACTTCACAGGGTATTTGATATTTGCTGAGAATGTTTTCGGATAGGCAGTGAAGCAATGCCCAATTATTAATCAGGGGGCATGGCTCAGGTGGAGCCGCGTTTGAATTGTGGCCCACCAGTTGCGTAGAGGAACAGGCTGGCAAAGTTTTGAGACTGAGCGAGTCTTCAAATGCAGCGGCCGCTGGCCTGACAGGACGTGGCAAGGAGCTCTGCGGGTCAAGGGTTTGATGCTTGGTGGCCTGTCTTGGTACAAAAATCATCTCTTTGCCCTCTCCAGATCTGGACGCTCACTTCCAGCCCTGGTATAGGTGAGCATGTTGATGATTTTTTGTGTTCAGTAAAAGCAATTAAGTAGTCAACTTGATACACAGGTACCATCTGTTTTTACTTTGGTTTTACCTTTTTTGTTCCTTTGTTTTCTGTTACCTGTGTTCATTCAGTTAGGGTGGTGAAAGTACACAACCATTTCATTGTTTTAAAATTGTTTGTGTTGATTAGCAATACCACAGATGCCTGGGCTTTAAATGGGAGACCTTTAAATAAAGCTAGTTTTGTTAGTTTCCTTTTTGTATGACTTATTGGTATTGTAGAGGCACTATTTTGAGTCTTTGAAAGAACCTACAACTCATTTTCACTGAAATAAGAACGTTCTCTGTAGTGTAATTGTCTTTGGAATGGGGTGGTTTGAAAAAAGTAGAAACTTAATTTCCAACTGGCATTATTTAAGTTTCATGCCTAGGTGTATTTTAGAATAATAAAAAGGGTTTTAAAGTAATAAAAACATCTAAAGTCTAATATTTTTACTTGTGCATTTCACTGTCAAGCCAAGTATTTTACTAATGATATTAGTAGAGCTGCAGAGAAGTGAATTGGGTTTTGATTCACCTCGGGCAAAACCAGATATGTTACTTCTTGAATTTGTATTCACTGCTTGTAGCGTGAACAGGATTTGGGTCTTTAACACCTTGATGTGTGCAGACCTGGGGAGTTATGAAAGTGCTGTGTATCTTCAGACCTCTCATGTGATGATTCTTCGGGAGGAGGGAGGACAGCGTGGCTCAGGTTCTGCAAAGATTCATCTGTGATTTAACATGTTTGTGTAATTGAACATGCTCAGAGTGTGTGATGTTACCTGTTCTGATGTCTTTGCAGGGTCGAGTTCTCAGTCTGTATCCTTCTGTAACTTACAGGTTTTTTTTCAGCAAAAAGTTCTCTCTCTGCAGAAGTTGGCTTGTTTGACAGGCTATTGTCACCTGCAAAGATAAGTGTAGAGGCTGAGGAGCCAGTCAATTTTGGTTTTTAGGGTCTAGTTCAGCGCTATTAAAACACACAGTACATCCACAATGGTTAGTGGTACACTAACAGGAACATTGTCTTGGTGGTGAGCGGGATGCTGTGTTAGAAACTGTAGTGAATACAATATGCAGAGGGTTGGTGAGACTTGCACATTCTGTTTGCAGCATTGAAAGCAAAAGGCTTCTGTGAGGAGATCGCTGAGAAAGTCTACATTTTATTTGGCCCCAGACAATGCTCAAATCAATTTAAATATGAATAACAAATTACAGCATGCTGAGAACAAGCTGAGCTTATGTCTAATTCAATGCAATGTTGAGTTACCAGCTGGTTGCAAAACTGGACTTTGGGACTGGACGTGCGTTGGTAAATGGACTTGAATGGGGCTTCATGGGTAACTAACTGCTTTTGAACGGAGTTGTACAAACAAGACGTTTGAGTCAAGTTGTTTGTGGCATTGGGGATCAGGAGCCTTGGCATTGGGTTGTTGCTTTCTTCTGGAGTGTTTGAGTGAAACGCGCCACTGCCTGTTCCTCTGTTTCCTTCTCTGCTTAGGGAAAAAAAAAAGGGCCTTGAAACTTGCTTATTAACGTGTAAGTTCTTGAAATTAGAAAAAGTTTTTTTTTCATTAGGAAAGGGTTGAAGTTAGTTTGTCTGTATCCCAGATTCTTCAGCGCTGATGATTGTGCCTACAGTAAATCTGTCTGGATGAAATTCTCTAGGAGTGATCTGACGCCAGGATAAATATATGCATTAATATTGTCTTCATGTTTATATGCACAAACAAAATTTGATTAAACTTTGTGCTGTCTGAACTATAAGTCCGGCCCAAGCACTTCAGTTAAAGAAATCTTGCTACATGGTGTAGTTTCTGCATGTCACAGATAGGTGTGCGGGCTTCACAGTCTGCTTACCCTTCTTCTCCCTCTCTAGCCTCAAAAAGACAGGTCTGTCCACCTTTCGAATGCCTATGTTGGACAGATATTTGTGGCTTTTCAGTCATAAAATGGTTAAGTATGTCTCTGTAAAATGAACTGCCTGTGGCCCCAGTGAAACTGGAGTTTGTGGGAGTAGTGATGTCAACACGGGGTTTGATCTAAATAATTCAGTCAGTTACATTCATGGTAGAAGTGCATAAGCCAGTTGGATCAGTTTTTAATTCTCAGTTACTGATGCAAAGGAAGAGCATGGTGTTTAAGGGTTGCACTGTCTATAAATTCCTTGTCTGTGCTCTAATTAAAACTACGATCATGTCCTGTTTGTGTTATAACATGGTCCAGTTTTGCTTGTGTACTGGATGAAAGCTGTCATGTTCGTATCAAACCAATTATGCTGCATCCCTGTACTTGGCATGACATGGCTATAATTAGCAGGACTGATGAGGTTTTCCCAGTGGTTTAGGATGTCAATGTGCCACATTGTGAGAGTTAAGGGTATCAAACCAGTCCTTTCTGCATAGTGAAGTACCTGTTGGGGGAATGGGGCCCTGAGATAAACGTCCCCTCATTTCCGCTGTGTCTGTATTGCTGTATCACAGTTTACTTTACAGGTAAACTGTTGGGTTTTTTATGTAAAAATATGGTATGTCAGCTGTGTCTTCCAGCCACCAGTTTTTCATGAGATTTCTAATTACCATTGCAATTTATTCCTGACCATCAAATTCAGCTGAAATTGGCCAGCAGATTCAGAAGTTCAGAGCTGTTAGACAGAAGTAGATAGCACTGGCACAAAGCACAGTTTCTTTTAGAAACAGAACTAAAAATATCTGTGGGATGATCAGGTGTGTGCTAACACATTGCTCAGAAGCTGCCAGAATGATGGACTAGCAGGAGGTGCCACGGCTTGGCTTGAACATCGTGGGTTCCGTTCCCGGGCTACTCTGTGCCCCGGAGCGAGCAATCTAGTCTGTTTTGTACCTGTGTTTTTTTCACGACAGTTTTGTGTTCCAAGGTTTGTTAGTGGTGGGGAAAACACACACAGAGTATTCTTCATGATAATAATATTTACTTGTTCATTCTTTTCTTTTCCAGTTCATTTTGGAAGTGGATAACTGATCAGATTGCACGAATAACAAGAGGTTAGTGCATTCCTAATTTTATAATGATGCGATTTCCAGCTGTGTGTAGTTATAATATAAGTGCATCAAAGTCAGGCAGAGCAGGGCGTATCAAATGTTTATTCCCCATCCCACCTGTCTTTGTGCTGTGAGGTGCTCCTTTGTTTTCTCCATCTGTCATGCTCATTCTCAGTTGTAATTATTACTGTTTTTTTTTTTTAATTTTGAAGAAGATGCATTCATTCCCTGTTGGAACAACACTAAAATTTTGATACTCAGAGTTCCCTGTATTAAGAGATTCTTCTCTTTATGTAACAATTTTTTTTAATGGAAAATGGAGTCCTGAACTTTTGTATTTTCCTCTGGCAATTGTAAACCGTGCTACTAAGTTTCAATATAGTACCATAAAGTAGATACTGTCCCCTAATTGACAAGGATGATCTGGGACCAAGAGGTTAAAGTGAGAGTGAAGTTACAGAAGGTGGCTCTGACACTTCACCATTGCCCAAAAGGGGAGATTTTTCTTCTATCCCCACCATTCCTTACCAGTATCTTCGATCCACTCTCTTTGCTGCTCCAATTCCTCTTGCTAACCTCGCAGGAAATTATCCTGTTTTGTTGGTTACAGTTGGGATGATTTTGTTGAATCAGATCAGAGGGGGGTCTGGAAAGCACCAGAGCTGGTGGGGTTGTTACAGGCATCCTGGTAGTGACTTATCCTCAGACTTGGAATGAGATTTGAAGTTTGAAGTCTTCCTAAAGCTTGGTATTTTCAGGTTAAGGATAAAGCAGATGGCACAACAGTATGTGGAAAAAGTTTTAACTTAATTACTGCTTGTGTTATACCTGTTATATGTATAGAGAACTCTTAGAGAATCATTTTTTATAAGATAGTCAGTTAATCTTGTAGTTGTTCTAGAATCTGTGGAGGCTTCTCTGAAAATTTCAAAATTACTCACTTCACTTCAGTTGAAACTTTTCATGCTATTAAGTCCGAAGGTATCAATTGTGGCTTGAGATGTGCTGAAGATCGTATTTTGGGGAGGCAAACAGTATGTTCAGCCCCTTCTTTTTCTCTTGCCCAAGTGTCTGCTGTTGACCAGAGTTGGAGGTGGGCTCGTGTGCTGAACAGATCTTTGGTCTTGCCCAGCCCCGCCTGGCTGGCAGGCTGCTGGCCAGTACGCTGTATCTCCTCCCCATCGTTTGGTAGATACGCTCCAATTCCTAAAAGAATCCTAAGAAGTATGAGGTCTTCCGAAAAAATGTAAGAGATAATGTGTCTTATACCTGGTGAGGGCTGGGAAAAGGGCATTTTTGACCAATCAAATGCATCATTTCAATATCAGTAAATAGTGCTATGTGAAGTACGTAGCGCAATGAGTCCCAGTGTTCAGATGCTGTTGAAATACAAGTTTTTAATCACAGAATGGCTGAGATTGGAGGAGCTTCTGGAGATAATCTAGTGAACCCCCTACTTAAGCAGGATCAGCTAGAGCAGGTTGCCCAGGACCATGTCCAGTCAGGTTTTAAATGTCACCAATAACTAACGAACCGAAGCATAATAGTAAACCAAAAATTTTGGATTTCTAGTCATGCATTTGTATTGTGATTTTTTTTTTATTATTTTTTTTTTTCATTTAAGTGACTACCGCAGCTTTGTCTAAACTAGCAGGCTCTGCAACACATGAGAATGACCAGCTGCTTTGGTCTCATGGTCCTTGTGCAAACAGAAAAGTCAATGATTATAGCAGAAGTAGCTATTCTTGTTCCTGGTCTCCTCTCTGGGTTCAACTATGGTATTTTAATGTTGTGTTTCCTATCAGAAGTGAACCTTGCTTTGTCCTCTTCTTTGTCCTGCAATAGCAGGTATTAACCTCAGGTTTTGGCTTTTCACTTTCTTCTGCCCCTTACAGTGTTGAGAGCCCAATTTGTAGGAGCCATGGAAGAGTCTTCCCAACCCACTAAACCCCTGGAGACGAACCCTCACTCTCGCTTTATGATTGGCTCTGTGTCAGAGGATAACTCGGAAGATGAGACCAGCTCCTTGGTGAAACTTGACCTTCTAGAGGAGAAAGAGCGGTCTTTGTCGCCTGCGTCTGTCTGCTCGGATTCCCTTTCAGATCTAGGACTTTCTAACGCTCAGGATGGCCTGGCAAGCCATATGAGGTATGGATAAAACAGTACTCAGATTCAGTCTTCCCTCTTTTCACTCCATTCATTCCAAAGATAATCCAAAGTTTCAACTTCATATCCAGGATTGGCTTCAGATGTTTTTGTTGTGCCAAGACATCTTTGGGCATTCTGTTTCTAAATGACCTCTTGTATGTTTATCTGTATCAAAAACTTCTGTTTTCCATTGGTTTTAATGAAATATCTCTGCCTGAATTCCGTAAGCACCTTTCAGACATCTCAGCTGTTGAGTGTTATGGTGGACTTGCTTATAGTGCCTGTCTCTTGTCCTGGCTTTCAGAAAAACGAAATGTGCTGACTGAGATCTTTTAAGTTTTCACTTGTATATGTCTTTTAGATGAGCCGTGTTTGTTGAGAACAAGGACGTTATTTGCTTATTTTGTCTTTGTATGGGATTTGCTGCTTTTTGTGTAGCCAAAGAATTGGCAGTACCCCTGGGTAAGATCAATGACTCCATGTTGCTTGGAATGTTTTTTTATTTTGGATACAGTAAATTTTGTTGATGGTTAAAGAAAAGATTGGTACCCTGCAAAGTGGTGGTAAGCCGAGATTTCATATGGTAGCTGCTGCTTGCAGCTCAGGGACATGTTGGTCTCACGTCTGGGAGAAGGGCAGCTTCACTCCTACTCCTGATTCTTTGTGGCTTAAGTGTGCTATGAAGTTGGGCTTTTGAGATCGTGACGTTAATATTTCCTCGTCAAAAGGCCACTTTATTTTACAGTGGTGGTGTTCTGCGTACCACTAGCAGGCTGTGTCCTTTGGATTTTCTCTGTTACAGACTGGGTATCTTGTACTTTTCAGTGGTGTACAGTTCAGAGTTTCTCGATGTCTGATCAGTCTTGCCTCACTCTTCCATGTCCCCTTCCTTGGTTTCCCATATTCCAGGAGGCATGGTGCCCAGACCTGTGCACAGTACTGTACCTGAGCCTCTGTCCATGCTGGGCAGAGTGAGGAGGTGTTGTACATGGGGAGCAGCGGTCCAGGAGTAGTCACCACAGTGAATATTGATAAAGTTATCTTTTGCTAGCTGTAGTATTTGCACTCATCACTACGGAATTGCAGCAACTCATTTCAGGTTACTTTGCCACCTTGTTAAATTTCTTTAGAGTTACATTCTTGATTCCAAAGCATCTTCAGTCATCCTAGTTTGATGGTAAGCTTGTAACTAATGAATTTAAAAAGAAAATGTTAAACAATGTTGGAATAGATCCTTACCAAAGCCCTGCTTCTTACATCCTTCCAGTTTAACAGAAAGGTTGCTCACTATTGTCAGAATTTCCAACTACCCTGCAGTTGTTTCATGTATACTTGTTCTGTTTATGAAAATGTAATTTTGGACAGTGATAAAAGTCTTTCTAACATCCAAATTTACTGCAGCAATTGACAGTCCTCTGTTTGCAAATCTTTTTAGCATGTAAGGAAGGAAATGCATTTTTGTTTAGGAAAGATTTGTCCTTGATATCTTGCATCTGGATGTAACTTACTACCTTTTTGCTGCTCTTTCTTACAAATAGGTCTGTGATTGTTCTGGTGCCCTTCAGCCTCCGCTTCTCCCACCATTTCCTCCCAGTGGTCAGAACCAAATCTAGAAGAGCCTCCTCTTGAGCTGCTCTTTCTGCCTGCCTTTGCAAAAGGTGTCGTCCCAGTCTAGGAACATACAGGACAGGCTGAATCCCACTATAGTTTTTACTGAACAATCCCTCGCTACCTTTACTTTGCTGCTTTTGAAGAAATGGTTGTTTCCAAAAAGGCTTCTGGCTTTTACTGACCAGTAGTAGATGTTTATATGACCAGCTGATCCTTTCAGTTTGTTCTTCTGTTTTGTTAGTTTCTTTGCTTGTGCAGATTAAGGAATTTTCATGTGTCCTTTTATTGGTGGTTATTGGACTCTTTGGGTTGGGACAGAAGGGAGATAGTAGTCCATACTTCACGGAGTTGTTATGGACATGTTTAGCCAGCTGGCAGTGATATAACAGATGTAAAATCTTAACACAAATTTAAAGGGGATTACCTTTCCAATGACTGCCAGTTCTAATTTGTCAGCACAAAAGATAATTTTGAAGCAGGAAAAGATCTATCCCTGTAACTATATATATTTTAGGAACAGAAGAAAGTGGATGAACAGGTAACCATTAGTACAGAAATAGACAAGAGGAGAGCAAGAAAATCAAGCACCTTCTAGGGCACACCAGACATCAGCGCCAGGCATAACGCAATAGGTGTGCGACCTTGAGCACCTCTGTTGCAACTTGCTTACTTTGGCACTCTCTTTTTAAGGGTACTTGACTTTCAGTTAAATTGGAGAGAAATGCCAATTCAAATAAAAAAAAGTTACAGCATTGTAGGCTGTTTTTCTAAGATAAAGTATTGAAATAGTTTTCCAGGATGGTAGTCCCTTTCATCAAAACATTTCCAAATAGTGTTTACAGATGGAGAAACTGAGACAGACAAGTTCAACAACTTGCCCGAAGTCACGCTGTGACAGTGAATTTGTGGAACACAGGTATTCTTCTTTCCAGCTTCCTTTTGGTGATCACAAAGGTACAATAGTTTCTGAAGTGACAAAGATAAATTCATGGGGAGTTCTGTACAGTTTGACTAGCGCGTCAAACAAGGTGCAGGTCCAAAGGAGCATATCTTTTTGAAGAAGTTGCCAAAAATCTTTCCATTTGCTGGTTAGTTTCACACAGGAAATTTTGGTCAGATAGAGATAGCTTGTATTTGAGGTGAGGGGCTTTGCTGCGGAGAAGTCCTTCTCAGGGAACAATTATGCCTAAAATCCAGAATTTAGTCAGCTGAGAAAGGGTTTGTGAGTGTTCCTGTAGTAACAGGCATTGCTGCTTCTCTCTTCTTCTTAGATCCCTGTAAAAACCAGTATCATGTTGCCAGTTCCTGAAGCATAGATGTTTCAGTAGGCTGTTTGGTGTATATTCAGTACCTGAGATTTGCAGGTCTCCTGCCTGGGCTGGAAAACATTGCTGTGAGCCTTATCATCTGACGGGATTGGGATGTCTAATCGAAACACCCTGACCCAGCGATGGGCAGTCCGTATGCCAACTCGTGTTTCTTCATTCGAGCATGAGCATGTGTGCGCTGTGTTCTTCCATCTATCACCTTATTGATCTTGTTAAGTGTTTATGCTGTTGCTAAAGACAGTCTTACTGGGACAGGTTGTACGTTATAGGCTTCCATACCACTGGAGATCTATGAAGACCTTTGATTGTGCCAGTTGGCTGCTACTTTATAGGATTGAGAAATCCACACTCTGAAATGAACTTCAAATTGGTGTGTGGAACGTCAGCACTTAACAGAAATTGTGTGTTGGAAGAGTAGCCACGCAGACTAAAATGTTCTGATTCTTTTCTTGCTTGTAGTTGTGCTTTATTTTAGGAGTATCGTTAATAAAAATCATGTAAATGCCCTCCTCACTCTATTAGTTATAGCATCTAACATGGAAAACAAGCATCCTTAAAGAAAATACTCATGTACAGTTTACATCAACAAATTTTACCCTTTGTTGCATTTTGCACCTTTAGATAATAAAGCCAAGTGTACGATTTTTTTCTTAATCTTTTTGCTTCCAGGCATAATTGTATTGTCTTTGCGTTCAGAAATTTCCGACTTCCAGCTGAAGGCAGTAGTCCTGTTGGGATGCGGTTTTTGCTTGTAGTGTAGCGAGCTGTTAAACGGCTGCTATGCTCCTTTCTGAAGTTTTAGTGGTAGATTAAGTAACTTCTCTATAAATGCCACTTGGAACGTACTTTGGGTCTGTTTGTTTTGTTTAGTAAATTGTTCTTTACTATTGCTAAATTTAATTCCTAGCTTCGAACATGGCATCTTGTATCAAACTCTTGTTTAAAATAGAATAAATCCTGCATGTCTTCTGGTATTTATACATCAGGGCTCTGGTTTCATAAGCGATGAAATGGGTGTACAGTGTCACCTGACAATCCACTTGCATCGACTGAAAGCCAAATTTTTGGAAGCAGCTCAGCTGTTACCTCTGATGTTAAGCCCGCAGACACTTCAGCCTGTAGCACCTAACAGTATTTGGACTTCTCAGTAAATAGTCTCAATAAATTATTGAGATGCTTAAGAAGAACTAATTATCTATTAAAGTAATTTTGGAAGAACGCCTCAGTTTTACTGGGGACAGTAGTGTGCTGTGTATGCCCAGCCTGGCACCAGGACAGGGTGCCTGCTTAGAAACCAGTTGTGAAGTGATTGCAGAGAGTACTAAAAGTAATAAAGGATCTTTTTGAGCTTGTTCTGAATTTAAAAAAAAAAATCCTTTCCAGTCCAACTGTTTGTGGTTGTGAGATTGCACTATAGGGCATTGATCTTGTAAAATGATAATCGCCGCTGTAGTTTTATGCACAAATCTGTGCACAGAAGTACAAGTATCTTCAGTGTCGGCAAGGCTGGTGCTCTCACTGCTGTGCCTGAGACTGGCCCAGCTGCATCCAAAAGGATTGCTCCTTTGCTGAACCGATTCCTTCCCATTCCCAGCTTTCCGCCAGAGCTGCCGGCTCCTGCTCTTGCTCTGCTGTCTGTGCTCTCAGTTACCATGGTGCTGCTGAGGTTTTTCTGTCGGGCAACTTGCATGGGGCTGCATCTCGGGGACCAGAAGGCCGTTAATGAAACCAGAATTGCTGCTTGCCGAGACATTGTCCTTTGCATATGATCAATTGCTGTTGGCTCAGCAGATGGGGGAGAGTGATACTGGTGCGTGTTTCTGCACGTTATTGAAATAAAGCTGTGCATCCTCAGGGAAACCCTGCCAAAAGAAAGGATGTAGTTCCCTTTTGTTGCCACTACGGCCAGTGAGTGATGTTGTGTTTTGTATTTCGAACTTCATCCACCTGGAGTGAAAAGTTGAATTTCTTCCTGTATCTGTTGAGAAAGAGGAAGCTTGTAAGGTGTTCTGAATTCCTAGCTGTTTCTGGTTATATGGATAATCTGTGAATTATAACTTTTTTCTACTCTATTTAGTTCAACAAATACACTTTAAAGGGCTTTTCATCTTCATACCTCTCAAAAGTAGCTTTCTTCTTATTTTGGTATAACATTTTACTCCCTCTGACCTCAGTTAACATGGGAAACATCTCTAAATTCAGTAACTTGTAGGGAGATTTTGCAAAGATTAGCCGGCTGAAATACCACAGCGGTGACAGTGTCTCCTGCTTGCTCACACATTTGTTATTTCTAATTGAAAAGATAAGGAAGTATGCTTTGTCCCTATCAGAATACTTTAGGGCCCCCTCCTGTATTTTCCTGAACGCCCTCGCTTTTCATCCAGCTTGGGGCAGGTAGCAGAGATGACTCTTGACTCCATATGTAACTCTGGCTGTAAGAATGGTGGCTGAAATGGGCTGCATCGTGCTTTCTATACAGGATTCTCTTACAGTGGGCAAAACCTTTTTCAATAATAAATTCTATGCAAAACTCCCCCACCTACCCCCTTAATTCTGTGTGTTAAAAAACATGTATTCTCTCATGCAGACCAGATCTGTTCAATGCTTGAACTTTGTCAAAGAGGGCTGGGAAGGCTCCTTGCCAAAGACTTTAACCCTGCTCTCTTCTCAGTTGCAGAACTATTACTGTTGTTGTTGTTAAAGTTTGTCTTGGTGGCCGGGCTTGACCTGGAGTGTGTTAGGCTGTTACTGCAGAAACCTGTGGAATTTTGTACTTTATGAGGACATAAAAGTAAAAAGCTTTCAATACTTTGTGGTTTTAGGAACTGTAGTACAGATATCAGTTCAATTTAAGTTTGGCTATTTATTTGGATTGATATTTGGATTCACTGGGCATTTTTGAGGGGTGAAAATTTGGTGCCGTGGGTCTAAGTGGGAAGGACGAAGAAAGGGGTTCTGAAAGATAACTTTGAAGGAGAGGGAGGGGCTTGGAGCTTGCCGGGGGGGCTAGAGGCTTGTCGAGCATGAGACTCGTGAAGTTGAATGCAGAATACCTTGGAAGGAGCAGCCAGAGATAGAACGGGTCACGGGCTATGTTGAAGAGCTCAGGAGAGAAGTGGTTTTGATCATAGTACACACACAGGAGCGTATGATCCGGGGGAGCTCAGTGAGCTTTAAATCATCAGGTTCCCTCCCATAATAACAGCTGTGAGGCTGCTTTGGGGCTTGCAGGGAACACCAGTGATTTGATGTGTGCATCCTGTGGGTACGGGCCAGTTTAGAATGCATACGGCATGGCAGATGAAATCCAGATACATGGTTTAAGAAAAGAAAATACCTGAGAAACAAATGTCTCAGCACTTAAAATCTGCGTGTATTGCAGCTGTTGGTACTTGGTTATTTGAGAGGAATCCTGTCAGCTTGTGCCAGTTTGGGCTCTGTAGTTTTGCAACCAAAGTTACTGCTTTAGGCTAAAGACGTGCCTTGATGGCCGTTCAAAATCTGCATTAGCATGAATTTAGCTAGAGAACAGGGAAAGGGCTGTTGTTGGTTTTTTGTGCTACATCCTTTATTTAATTTCCTGAAATCCTTCGGCTCATTCGTTTGTCAGAGCTGAGTTGAGTCATTTTATTTTGATTTGTATGTTGAAGCACTGATTTCTGGCAGCATCTGCATTCAAAGCCAACTGTTCTGTCTCTTTAAACTCACAGGCAAAAACTGTCTTTGAATCAGTCCAGATCACTGCCTCCCAGTGCCCGTTACCCGAGACATAGTAAACCATTTACTCCAGCTGCATAATTCAATATTGCTGGCTGGACTACGTATATGCTTGTTCTTTCTCTCTGCCTTTTTGTGAAATAGGTTGCAAGGGCGGATCTAAAACCAGAGCAGACCTTTCGGATGCTTCAACTGGCTTGAGCCTTACCGGATCAGATATGTGTTCACATCAGCGCTTGCATATTTACAAAACATAAAGCCCAAATCAGTGATGAGAGCTGCCCTCTCTCCGCACCCGTTACAGGCCTAATCTGGAGGCGTCGGGGGGGGGGGGGGAAATCCTTTCTCGGGGTGTGTGTGTCTGTGTGTGTGTGTGTTAGTGCTGCAGTCTCCTCAGGGCTGCCTTTCAAACAAGCCAGCTAATGCATCACTGCCTTTGGAATAAACCGCTACGTCACTGATAGCACTTGGCATGTTACAGTGCTGGGATCGATGCGGCCTCCTAGCCGCGATGTGCGTCAGGTATGTGCCTGTAATGAACGCTTTTTTTTCTGGGAGGCTAGAACAGAAGAGAAGTGCGCAGGCTTTCCTTTTGTCTAACCGCAGGCCTAGGGGGATGGTTTTCATACGGAATTTGCCATTTGGGTTCTGAGTAGCATTATGTTTAGGAAACGAGCTTTGTAGTGAGTGTGTGTTTGATGGTAAGTATTGTATCAGAGCGACACAGCCTTGGGTACTGTGTTTTTGTAGGGATGTTGCAGCAAATCGTGTCCATTGATTTTGTAGCAGTGAATTCAGCTGGCAGAAGGCACCGTGAATGTTTTTAACCAATGCTCAACCTGCTCCTCTAACATCAAGCTCTGTGTACATGTAGGATTTGTTTCCTCACAGCTACAATGGTCAGGAACTGTTTGGACTGGGGGCTGTGGGTGTGCTTTTTGGGAGCACAGGCAAATATTTGGGAAACCATTTTCACAAAACCTGGAAAATAAAATTTCAGTTATACTGTGTATAAATTTTAATCTCAAACCAGGATCAAAACATGAGGAAATCTAATGGATCGTGCAAATATTTTATTTTGAAAATTATGGAATATATTTGAGCAGCTTGGTCTAGTGGGAGGTCTCCCTGCCCAGGGCAGGGGGTTGGAACTCGATAATCTTTAAGGTCCGTTCCAGCTCTAACCGTTCTATGATCCTATATAATTTTCTACATGAAATACATACCCAGTAGAGCCACAGAATGTCTGTTGGGCTTTGCTGGTCTTATGTAGTGATGACCGGAAGAGAACGTGACACAGATTTTATCAAGCAGAGTCTGTAAGTTCTCTAAATTCTCTACCCTTCTGATGGCTAGTTTGGAACTGGTGAAGTGGTGGGTTTGTGGCAGTGTCCCAGCAGAACCAAAGGGAAGCAGGAGCCTGGAGAACTTGGAGGAGCAGAGTTCCATGGCTGGAGTGTGTGTGGCGGGGTGTGGGAGGCAGGGACCCCAGTTCCTCTGTTGGGCTGGGAGCAGGGGTCTGTACCACTACAGGTAAGTGGGGCGGCCGGGGCCTCTTGGGATGGAGCTAGTGCTGGAAAACGGTTCAAGACAAGTTGCTTTTTCTTACATACTTCTGTTTTAAAATGAATTAAATGGGAAATTTCAGGTGTGTTTCATAGTTGAGTAGTTCTTCAAAGAGAAACAAAGGCTGACAGGTGAGAGAGGCATTTAGTTATTAGGTAGATATATAGTGTTGGGGGTTTTTTTGATCTCTGTTCTTTCCCTGGTATCTCTTGTCTCTCCTGTCTGTTGAAGAGATTTATTTGCGCTGTGACTGCCTTCTTCACTGCCACAGTGTGTCGCTGTCCCCTCTGCCCTTCTGCTGACAATGCATGAAGGAATTGGATCCGAGGAGAATTGTTTGCCTGCACTTTATCAGCCACATGGCACTTGCTGTGTTGGTCATGGCTCCTATCACTCGCACTATTCTTAGTTCCCTGTCTCCTGCAGCGACCTCACCTTGCCCTTCAGGGCTCAAGATTGCATACTGTCATCATGTTAATGTGACACTTTCCCTCTGGGTACTTGTTCCTTTTTTTTTTTTTTTTTTGAGTGATCCCCCCCGGGTGATTGCATGGTGCTTGCCCAGGCTCTTGAAATCTGTGTGCATCAAATAAAAGCCGTGCTACCGACCCTACACCAGGAGAGACCCAAACGTAGTGAAATTTAAAGGTATTTAAAATACGTGTAGATGTGGTGCTTAGGGATATGGTTTAGCAGTGGAGTTGGCAGTGTTGGATTGACGGTTGGACTCAATTATCTTAAAGGTCTTTTCCAACCTAAACAATTCTATGATTCTATGAAATTTAAAACTGTAATCCAGTTGCTGTGTCTAGTTACAGTCGAGGTTTCATCATTACTGTATTGCTGCAGTCGTTGCCCTTGCTTATCCTTTCCCTACCCCTAAATTTGCAATTTATGTTTTTGCATGCGCTGGATACTGAGTAAACATTCTTCCTTTCTCCAGTGACATTACTGGACCCTGCAGAACTGGAGCACTTTGCTTGTGGGGATGTTTGTTCTTACAGCACTTGGGGTGAACTTATCTTCATTTTATAGGTGGAGAAACAGAGGCATAGAAAACTTAAGTGATTGGCCAGGGTCTCCCAGCTTCCAAGCCGGTGTCCAGTGGGATCTGGGTCACTACTGTGCTCTGTGTGCCTGTACAAACTGTGCCTCTGACTTCTCTGCAGCCGTGGAAATGCTTCCCTTGTCACCTCCCCATCCCTCCTGAAAATCTGGTATTAAATCCTACATGTTGATTGAATTCCTTGGGGCAAGCGTGGCCCCTGTAGCTGCTCCTTTGCTCCAGCAGAGCCGGTGCCAGGGAGGTGCTCTCCGTTGTGCAGCTGGCGGTGCGGGGTTCCTTGGGATGCGACGGAGCGCAGGGGGACGTGATGACCCCGTGGTGGGGAGTGTGAATCGGGGCTGGCTGTTCCCGCAGCAGCGTGCGGTGTGTTAAGCCTCCTTACGTAAGCTGTAGATCATTTTCTCCCTTTCCTGATCAGCTGCTTTCCTCCGGGCGCAGAGGAGGGGAGCTGCTCCCCTGGCTGTGCATGCTGCGTCACAGGAAGAGTGACTGAGAGAGGGGTGGTGGAAAGCAAAGGGACAAAGGTTAAAAGATCGAAGCAATCTGAGAAATGCCACTGCTTCAAGGAGAAGCGCGTGAGGCTCTTTGCAGCTTTCTCCTGCTGGATTTTGAGCTGCAGTATTGAAAAAAAATAAAATAGCAGCAGCTACACTAGACAAGTCATAAGCAAGCCCGAAATCTGTTAATTCCTTCAGTGAGGCAGCATGGAGGATTCTGCAGAGCAGAGTCAGGAAATGAGATATCACATGCTGCAAAGGTAAGAACTACAGATATGATTGTCTCCTCATAGCAGCAGCTGTCTTGGACTGAGGCAGTTGGGTGCTCCGTACTGGAAATGCATACTGATATTTTTCCATGTTAATTTTATCCTCTGAAACCTTGCCAGTTACTGTGAGGTATCTGTGCATGCTGTCTGTAAGAAAGATGCTAGAATACATCTTAGCTGAGGAATCAGTTGTTAAAGTTTGAGATTCTGCATAACTTCTAACCTCTGTAAACTGCAGGACAGATGAGCATTTTCAAAGTTCCTACATAACAAAACACTGCAGTTGTGACTTGGTGATTAATAGGGATGACAGTTACTAACTCAGCATTTATTCTGTTTTGTTTAAAGCTCAGTGTTCTTCCTTGCTGCCCAACTTCTACCTCTTACCCTGCAAAAAGAAAAAATCTCTCCTGTTTTCATTTTAATGTGCAGCCTGTGGTTATTAGTAAATAAACTTAATGTTCCTGGTATGCTTACTGAACAGAAACATATTTGCTTGTAAACAAGTGTTTGTACATTGTTCTGTATTTGTTGACATTTTATCTGTAGCAGTATCTTTATGTGTGTAGTAGTGTCAACTTGCAGGATAGTTCATATTCATACACGTTCACAGATTATGACCCCAAGATTTTTATCTTTTTTCTGTTTTTGTCGAGACTGCTCTCAATAAACCTGCAATGAATAAACCTGTCTCACTTGTTGGACTGTGCTCCTCCCTTGCGATGCTGTAGATTCTGACCCTCTTTAAATACAGAAATTTAGTAGAAGTTCAAACTTAACTACACCTTTTCTCTCTTTCTTGCCTGTTGGCTCCTGTTCTTGAATTCCTAGGCTGAGACTGTCACAGAGCAGTTTGGGAAATCTTGCTCATAGTGAGAAGTTTTAAATTCAATGACAGTGTCTGTCTCTGAAGTGCAGCTCACTGGAAGAAGGGGAAGTACTCAGGGAGAGCCTCTGCATGCTTGTGGGTTTTATGCCCTTCTCTGGATATCAGCCAGCAGCACTTTGAGACAAGTTAGCAGACTGGAGGTACTTTGTTCTGACCTAGGACAGCCATTTATATGTCCTAGAATGCCCCTGGGAGATAGGAATCTTTTTTTTTTTTTTTTTAGCATGCTTTAAAATCAACCTATGATCTTGTTTTTCCTGTTACCTTCACTTCATCCACTCTTGGCTTCATGGATTCTTCAAAGTCTCTCTCACTGTGCTTGAAACAGGTTTTCACTTCCCAGTTAAGCTCAACATTTGCAAAACTATAACTTGAAGTTCTCCACTAGGATGTCCATTTGTCATGGGAATATCTCACGTGTGAGAGAGAAAGATTAAGTGTTAGTGCAGAACATAGGGTCTGAATTTCATGTGCTCTAAATATGTTTTCTTGCTGTTCTGGAAATCCTCACAAAGTCAGAGTTGTGCCACTGTAGGGTATCACAGCCAAAGTAGATGGTGTGCACGAAGGTGGAGAGGAAGGGAAGGATCCACTCCATCCTACGTGTGGTAGAGAAACATGTCTTTGTGTTCAGATCTGGGCACTGATCTTGCCTTACCGGTAAGATGGCCTTTTGCTCTAGTGCAGTTCTTGGTTGGTCGTACCAGGATTTGGCGTATACCTTTTTGAATCGGTTGTGCTAGATGGTATGAGTCAAGATCCTTTTTGTTAATGTGTCCTGCAGAACACAGCATAGTCTGTGGTAGCACCATGATCGTTCACGGGGAAGATGGGTAAGAGAAGAATATGGATTTTAAACCAAGTACTAGCTACAGTTTGTTCAGGGCTTCTTTCATCAGTAAATGTAGTCAAAATACTGGTCTGTGGCGTTAGTGTGCTCCTGATGAAGAGTTAAGGAGGGCCTGCATTCCAGATGGGTAAATCTTCACAGGCCATAATGTATTTATGAGGGAACAAGACGGGGAATCCATATGTTTCCTCTCAGGCTGTCACTGAGCACCTCTAACAGCAGCTCATTCAAGCCAGGATGCTCCAGACCTCCCCCGGGGCAGTGAACCTCACAGGTACAGCTTGGGAGCTACCTGCCCTCGTGGCTGTGGTTAAAAGGAGACCTCTAGATGTTGTACGTGGCTTGGCTTGGCTTGTCCTTGGGTTGGTTTTTCCTTCGTGCCCTCTCCCAGCAATTCCAGTTGCTTTATCCCATTTCCCAGTGGAGTTGCTCAATGGTATCAGTGCTTCAGCAGCTGATTAGGCCAGAGGTTTCTGATGGGTTTCCCATGGCCAAAGGATGGCCAGCAGGGCCCATGTGGCTCTGGGGACACGTGCTGCCAGCGACACAACTGTTCCAGTGGCACTGGCCCCCTTGCTTGCCGCTGGGTCTTTCCAAAGCATTGAGTAGTTGTTTAAATACCTTCCCAATATTCATCTTTTCTTTCTAAAGAAAGGTTCTGTAACCCTGCGTGGTGGCAGGGGTAAGGACTTCACGTTGTTTGTGGGAAAGGAACCTATTAAGAAAAGCACACTAAATACAGTAAGAAAAATGGGTAAACTGTGGGGTGATCCAAGAGGTAAAGCTGCAGGGGCTTTAAAATAAAAAAATATCTTATTTCCCCAGCCGTGTTGCACTATGGTAGACGCCTAGTGTGAAGAGCAAGCCTTTGCTTTTGTATTGAGTTTCCTCTCACAACTTCAGCTTTGTAAATTTTAGCAAATCAAATCCTGTAGTGGTTGCAAAAGCAAAGAGTGATTTATCCATGTGTTATTTCTGTGGAAGCTGAAGCATCAGAAAGGGAAGTGACTGTCCCATTCCACGCAGAAAGATGGTGGCAGAGCACAGAGTGGATCTTGTCATGCACAAAACCACTGTTTGTGGTAGAAGTAACGTGATTAATTTGTCTT
This sequence comes from Rissa tridactyla, assembly GCF_028500815.1. Lineage (NCBI taxonomy): Eukaryota > Metazoa > Chordata > Aves > Charadriiformes > Laridae > Rissa > Rissa tridactyla. The sequence goes on from NC_071472.1 coordinate 49,416,231, forward strand.
CTAGCTCTCAGAACTTTTGAGGAGGATATTATATGCTGGATGGTGAAAAATTCTTGGAAATTTGCTGTGGTTCCCCAGTAGGATTTCTGTGCGGAGTTTTCCCAAAGCCAGAAAGCATTGTTTGCCAGCTTTCCTACCTGAATTGAAAGCAGTGTGGTGCAGCATTGTTGTTCTGGGTTGAGCAGCAATATACAGTGAACATATTTTTACCTATTTATATCTTAGCACAACCGGAATTTCTCCAGATAAACTGGCTTTTGCAAAGAGATAACTGAAAGGTAGTTAAAAAACAGTCATCCCTGTAAAAGCTGAGGATGAGGCCATGGTGGTTGGAGGCAAGGAGTGATTCTACTTGTCTACTTGGGGAATATGGTCAAAGGGAACTTTACAAATTCTTCACATACCCTCTTCTATTTGTCTACATCTGCACTGCCAAGTTGCTTTTTTCTGTCTCCCACAAATCTCCTTAGGCCCAGTATGTCTGGTTTACACCTTGTAAAACAAGGCCGGGACAGGAAGAAAGTTGATGTGCAGCGGGATTTCACTGTGGCTTCTCCAGCAGAATTTGTTACTCGTTTTGGAGGGAATAAAGTTATTGAAAAGGTAAGTTACCGACCTTTTTGACTTCAGCATATTGCATTTTGTTTCCTTCTCTTGAGCTATGATTTCTCTCTAGATAAGGCTGTACATTCCAGATATCAAAATATTAATATTCCAGATATCAAAATATTAATATTCCTGAACTTGAAAGTTGTACTTCTACCTGTGATAGTTATGTTTCTGTTTTACTTTATATGTGATAAATAAACATCCCATTGTTTTAGCTTACTGTGACAGGAAAAAAAAATTGAGTGAGCTAGAGGACTTCTGCTGGCACAAAAGGATTTATGGACAGATACAACAAAAGTGGACTGGAAAAACACTAAGAAGTGTATTTAAAAATACATAATCACTTAATGGATGAGGTCTCTTCCTTTCAGCTACTGAATGTTTTAGCCACTTGTTATGTCTATTCTCATGTGGCCTTCTCCTCTTTAATCCAAACAAAGCATAATACATTAAAATCTTTATGGTTGAACAAGAGCTGATTTCTGAATTGGCTGATGGGCCATTAAATGTTCTTGCTGAATTGAATGCTGGCTAACGAAACTGTACAGCCCCGAAATTGGAGGAAGAGTCTGCGGAGAAAGAACTGTTTTCATTATCGTTTAGTGTTTTGTGCTGTTTAGACTCGATCTCATCCCTGCTTTTAATGTCCTCAGGTCCTGATAGCAAATAATGGCATTGCAGCAGTGAAATGCATGAGATCCATCCGACGCTGGTCCTATGAGATGTTTCGAAATGAGCGGGCAATCAGATTTGTGGTCATGGTGACTCCTGAGGACCTGAAAGCAAATGCAGGTGAGTTGTAAAGAGTGTGAAGGTGCGCAACCTTCTCCTTGTGCCCACAATGATGCAAAAGGCTGACTGTATGTCCACTCCATCACATTCTGTCAAGTAACAGATTTTTCTGGGAGGAAATAAAGTCCTTCCAGTATTGTAGATTTAGGGAATTTTAGACCAAGTACTATTTATTAGATCTGCAATCTAAATGAGACCTTCTTCGTGTTTTCAGAGTATATTAAAATGGCAGATCACTACGTCCCAGTTCCAGGAGGACCGAACAACAACAACTATGCAAATGTGGAACTCATTCTTGATATTGCTAAGCGGATTCCAGTGCAGGTGAGAAGTGTCAAAGATAGTTTTCAAAACAGGAGGCAAGAGCAAGCAATCGTCTCTTCTTAAATAATGGGTTGTATCTGGGGAAAAAGACAGGTGGAAGAAACTGAAATTACAAACCTATACTAGCCCCAAAAGGCAATGCATATTACAGTACAGTGGATTTCCCAGTATGACTATCTGCAGGAGATAGGAGGTTCCCTTTCCCCTTTCACTTCCCTACACTTAGTTCCTCTTCAACGGCTTGCTTCGGTAGCCGCCTTTGCCTTTTCTGCAAAATGCGATACACTGGCCCTTTCAACTAAGCATACCGTGTAGTTCAGGAGGTTGGTCTGGCTTTCAAATGTTATGAGGCTGTTTTCAGCGAGGAAAAGGAAGACTTGAAATATCCGCATGCTTTCTAATTCTGCTCGCTTCTTGTTTTACTAAAACAAAGAGTGAATTATGTTATTTTCTTCTGCAGGCTGTTTGGGCTGGCTGGGGCCATGCATCTGAGAACCCTAAACTACCAGAACTTCTCCACAAAAATGGAATTGCTTTCATGGGTGAGGATATATACTGCTCATCTAATATCTGATCCTTATTTTAAGATGGGAGGGTTTACTGAGAGAAAATCCTGAGTCTAAAAGAGAGGGATGAGGTATGGTTTACAAGTGCGAGGTTGATGATATGTTCTTTACAGTAGTCAGAGCAACAGACTGTGCTGCCTAACAGGTCTGTTTCCAATCATTGAGGCTAATGAAGCTAGATAAAGTTTGGACTTACGCTGGGAAATAGTTCTTGTATGGGAGAAGTGGCAACATATCCTCCATATTCTCCAACATATCTTTGAATATTGGAAGACGGGAAAATCAGAAAAGATTCCTATTAAAGCAGATTGTTCCAAAAGCTGAATGTCCCTGTTGTCATTTTAAAGAGGGTGTTTGTAGTTCAGTTTTATGGAAAGAGTGGAGTTTTATGTGGACAGTACATGAAGTTTGTGGTTTAGCAGTGTAGTTAACCAAGTGCTGGAGGCGTTTGATGCAGTAAGCCTCATCTCCCGACGCACATGGATCTGAATATTGGATAAGGTTTTGGACACGTGCTGTGTTTAAAACTAAAGATGGACTTGTGATAAAAGTTATGGGCTGAGCATAGCCTGGGGATAGTTGTATTGTGTTCTGACTTATAGAAAATCTTTTTATCTCTAGTGTGATGAGCCATAACCGCAGAAATACTTCGGACATTTGAAGAGGAGTGGATTTAAAAGCTGTATTTTAATTTCAGTTTAAATCTCTTACCAATCAAGTGGCATGCAGCAGCCCTACTAAGAGTGCTTATTTATCCCTCTTACCTGGGACCTAAATTAGACTTTTGGACGTTTCCCTAATGTCTGATATCTCTTGTGTCTCTCTCATGGATTGGTTTTGCTCTTTGTAGGTCCTCCAAGCCAAGCGATGTGGGCCTTGGGAGATAAAATCGCATCTTCAATAGTGGCTCAGACAGCCGGCATTCCAACTCTTCCTTGGAGTGGCAGTGGTAAGAAGGAAATTGCCCTGTCTTTATCAAGATTATTCTAATCTTTTTTTCTTCAACCCATCTAATCTTTAAGAAGCTTCTGTGCACAAAAAGATGTTTCAAGATATGTTCCATCTGCTTAGGGTTTCAAATTTGTACTATCTGAGGCTTAGACATAGTGACTATGGTATATATGGATATGTCAGGCAAAATTTATGTGTTGTGTAATGTGCTGTTAGTCTGACAGTACAGCTGTAATATCTGGTATTTCTGCAGTCTCTACTTTTCTAGCATATAGTGTGTCATTTTGGAGCACACAGCCAATACTCTGCTTCCTTGCAAGCTCTATACGGTTTCAAAAGACTGTAAATAACAACTTGTTTCTCAGAATTGCACGAGGTAAATGAAGGAGGATATAACTTGCTGACTGTAAGGATCTGCTCCCCAGAAAACAGAAATACTGTTTACATTCTGCGTTTCTTCTTCTGTAAATGCTTCCAGGCTAGTTCCTTGTGGAACTATGCTGTTTGTTTCACCAGTGTCTGAGTTCTCCCTGAGCCTTACAGCAGAGTGAATTAAGGTAATAATGTTTATATTTCAGGGCTTCGAGTGGACTGGCAGGAAAATGATCTTCAAAAGCGTATCTTGAATGTTCCTCAGGAACTATATGAAAAAGGCTATGTGAAAGATGCGGATGATGGACTGCGGGTAGGTGGCCAGTATTTTGGAGGTATTTGAGGTCCTGCTGCATGCACACCTGGAAAGAGCTAGGGATTTGATTTGTTTTAAAGGGGGTATAAACTAGAACTAGACTGTCAGCCTCACAGAACTGAGTCTTGGAAATTGGAACGCGATCTTTCGCTTACCATCATTGGGCCCACCCTGCAGAATTAGGTGAGAGTTAGGAGAAAGAGACAAAATATGGGAACAAAGTTTTATTTCATGAAGGGCTCTCTGTTGTTTTTTGTTTAGTGCAGGAAAAAGATGTTTTTAATAAAGACCCATGACCTCACACTTAGATTCATCTTTTGTTAAGTTTTCCTTTGAGGAAGATTTCTAGAATAAGAAATATTCCTGGCACAGTACAGGGTTTGGGAATTTTCCTTTGTGAAGAGAGGGGGTGGAGTATTTGATTTTCCCATGTTACCCAGCTTAATGATTTTCTGTATTACAAAAAACCTTTTTGTCAGTTTGTAAATTTAATGGTGTGAAGCACTGACAAAAGATTTTGAGATCACTTTGAGAGGCTAGACTTCACTGGAGTCACAAAATCACTGCTGTTTTTTCCAATTCCAGGCACTCTCTCAAACTGGAATATTTGGTTTCTATCCCATTCATGTCTTGGTTGCTAAATAGAGTCAGACATGGAAGCTTGGACACAAATCAACAGGCAAATAATGATATTATCAACTTGACTCTGCTACCTTTTTGTATTTACCCATGTTTTTCTGCCTGTCCTGATCAGGCTGCTGAGGAGGTTGGCTACCCTGTCATGATCAAGGCTTCTGAAGGAGGAGGAGGAAAAGGAATCAGGAAAGTTAACAATGCAGATGACTTCCCCAATCTATTTAGACAGGTAACTTTTCCCATTGATTTGTACTGTCTTGTTCTAAATGTTCAGGTTGGGTGATTCTGAGAGCACTGAATCAGAAATGTTAAAGAACTGAAAAAGTCTGCATTATGTATCAGAGCCTGTTCAGCTGCTTTGAATCATGGGTTTATGCTTTCTTTGCTCTCAGTATTGGTGGGATTTCAATATATCTGCATATCCAATACAGTTGTCAAATGCCCAAACATGATAGGAGGTGCTGAATAAATCCAAGTAATGGAGGGCATCTGCAGTGTAACTCAAAAATGTTGAGGGCCGCGAGCCTTTGTTAATTTATGGGTTATTTAGGAAAGCTGAGAGGAATGGAAATGGCACTGTAATTACATACAAGAGAACACAGGGTATTTTCAGCCTTAAGTGGCCCAGGAAAAATATTATGGATGTTCCTTGCTTAAAAAATTAACTTGGGATGGCTGTGACTAAGACATGTTTAAAAAAAAAAAAAGATCTGCCCATTGATATGCTGTCTCTGCTGTAGGTTCAAACTGAAGTCCCAGGCTCTCCAATCTTTGTCATGAGACTAGCCAAACAGTCGCGCCACTTGGAGGTACAGATCCTGGCGGATCAGTATGGCAACGCCATCTCGCTCTTTGGCCGTGATTGCTCTGTGCAGCGCAGGCACCAGAAGATTATTGAGGAAGCACCTGCTTCTATTGCGACTTCGGTGGTGTTTGAGCACATGGAACAGGTGAGAGTGGCTCTGCAAGTTCTCTTTTCCTTGTGAGACTCCAGAAACAGGCAGGACTTTTTTTTGGTGACATCGCCAAGAGTTTTGTATCGTTGAATCTTTTAATGGAGCAATATAGGGCTGCATGTCTTAAACTGCTTAGTGTGGGCAGCTACTCACATTTCCAAAACTGACTGAGTCCACCATGTGCTGACAAACAGCTGTAGAGCTCCCTTCGAAAATGTGTGCACCCCAAAACTAGGAGGGAAGTATGGTTTAAATGTATATTGTCATATTAAAAGCAAGCTGCAGGAATTGCATGAATTGTTTAATGCTGAGTATTGTAAATATTTGGTTCAGACTCTGCCTTCTGTAAACTGTAAATGGAATAACCTGGAAATCAAAACTCCTGAGCCATGTGTTTTTCCTTGAGCAGTTTTCCGGCCTGTTACAAGCTTTTGGATGTTTCAGAATGCCAGCAAAATAGTTTGAAGCTTGTGGGGTGGATGACCAGAGTGTAGGGCCTGGAAATCAAATACTCTTCTTTCTTGTATCCCAGTGTGCGGTGAAGCTTGCCAAAATGGTGGGCTATGTGAGCGCAGGCACGGTAGAATACCTGTACAGCCAGGACGGCAGTTTCTACTTTTTGGAGTTGAATCCCCGTCTGCAAGTGGAGCACCCCTGCACAGAGATGGTGGCTGATGTTAATCTGCCAGCAGCGCAGCTCCAGGTGAGTCAGTGCCCAGGCTCCCGGCTCCTGGAGCTTTCAGAAGTGCTCAAGCTGGGGTATGTTAGAGAAGCCTGAGCATGAAAAACCAGTTCTGCTGAAGCCTTAGTAAAACAGGGGGGCGGACTCTTGCCTGAGTCACAGCCAGGGTTCTGTGTTAAAACTGGATCACATACTGATGTTATGCAGATGACTAGATCTTGGTACTGATAGAGGAGAGAATACAGAGAAAGTATTAGAGAGCTCTACTAAATATGGCCTATATCCTCATGTGCGGATAGGTGTTATTATATGACTCCCCCACATTTCGTCCTCAACAAAAATACCCAATAACTCAAAGGCCCATTTTGGTACTTTCTCAGCTTGGGATTTATCTTCTGTGGCTGGAGCATATACATATGCATCCTTTCTGTTATGACTGTTTCACTAAGTTATAGCTCTACCATTTGTCTCTTTCTGATTTGGAAAGCAAAGAGAGGTTATTTTCTCCTTGTTTCTCCTGGACTGCTCAGGTAGACCTTCAGTTAAAAGGAGCGTGAAGGGAAGCAACAGAGGAATAAAACATAGAAGTAGGAACACTGATTTAAGGAAAGGTTGTGTATAAAAAAAGCCTGTCTCAACAAGTGTTAGCTATGAGTAGTTCGACTTTAAGCTCTGAAATTATTTTGTGAAATGAGTTGGCTTCTGAGGCTAGCGGAGCGATCAAATGCTGTGCCAGTTTTGAGCAGCGCATCGCCCACTCTGCCTCCAAGGGACACCAGCCTCTTCCTGGAGTTACTGGTGACAAAAGGAGGGAAAACAGAACAGACAATTGGATTTTTTTTGTCTTTCAGCAAGCTCAGCAGTTGTTTGAAGTTCAGGAAAGTAACTTGGATCTTTTTGATTTTGATGAGTGGTTCCTGACTTCCAGAGCAGTTGTTTCCATTTCTGCAAGCCCCTCACTTATAGCAGATGCTTCCTCCTCCTGGATGAGGTCCCTGCTCTTTAACCTTCCTACAAAACAGGATTCGTGCCTGATAACTAGATACTTGAATAGATGTGGCAAAGTGACGAAGAATTTGTCTTGATTTATTGCTTTTTCAAGGGGAAGTCATCACAGTGAGTGACAGTTATGGCTTACACGAACCAGTAGCCTTTTGTTGTTCTTATCCGCAAAGTAACGAGGGACTCCTTCACAGATCCTGCAGAAGGCGTTTGTTGCATGTGCTGTGGCTCATCTGTCCCTTCTGCATCCCCACCGAACTCCCTGGGTGCTGCCATGCTGTCTCCCTCTTCTTAGCCCCTATCTTCTCCACTGGTGGATGAATGCCGCAGTCCTCTCCCTCTTTGCCTTACACCACATTAACGACTCTAGGTGCTTTTCTACTTCCATTTTCTCAGCCCTGCCATTCTTACCCTCTTGCTTTCTTTCTAGTTTCTTTCATTTCCCTCCTGTTAGCATTTTGAAGTTACTGCATAGATAGTAGAGGAAACAAACGCTTGAACTGTAATGTCTTGTGGATTGCTCAGGAGCAGGATCATCTTCATTTTGTCAGGAGGCTGTTTGGTTTTGGCCTGAGCCTTCTCTCAGGGGGTGATTCCAGTAGCTCTATGTCTGTATTTGCCAGACATCGAGAGTTTTGTAACTGGTCTGATGCTTTCCTCGTTGTTTGGGCGCTGTTCTTATTGCTGATGCTAGATATAATTTCATAGAATGGCATGTTGATATTGTAACCAGTTTGGTCTTTTGTCTGTTGGTGTCTGGCTAATAGACAGCTGAAATAAATGGTTAAGCTAAAGCTCAGCCTTTTTGAACCATAGCTGTAAAAAAAAATCCCAGCTAATGAACAGAACAAGTGGGACTTTACTCCACCAGGATACAGCCAGCAGACAGTTCTGCAGGTTGCTTTATCCACAGTTTACAGTTGCAAAATTCCACAGGTTGCTAGAACCAATTAGGGGCCTTCTGCCTCGCCGGGACCTTAGTATATTTTTAACAGGCCTAACGCATGCCCATCCTCAGCTGACCTAGCACTGGCCAGCTTTCTCTGGAACCTTTTAATCAGTCAATGGAAAATACTGGCTGAAGGGCTTAAGGTGGATATTACACTGAGCTCAGCTGTCCTCAGAAATACGAATGCTCCAAGATGTGTCAATGGAGAAGGCTCACATCAGAAATCAGCCGTGCATATTTGCTGTACCAGAACTGCAGCATCAGCTTCTACAGAGAATTGGTGGAATTAATTCTTCTAGGAGTAGGTACTCTCTGAGGGGAGAGAAACTTACTTGGTGGTGGTTTCTTTATTATTGTTATTATTATTAATAATAGGTTTTTTTTATCCCTAGATTGCCATGGGGATTCCCCTCCACAGGATCAAGGATATCCGAGTGATGTATGGTGTTTCTCCATGGGGAGATGGAGCTATTGATTTTGAGAATTCAGCCCATGTGCCCTGTCCACGCGGCCATGTCATCGCTGCACGTATCACCAGTGAGAATCCTGATGAGGTGAGTGTTTTAAATTCTTTAGTTACTGATCACACTCTGATAACTGTAGGCTTTACACCTGGGTTCAATCCCTGCTGCTGATCCTGAAAAGTTTGGCAGCGAATTTAAAAGATTCTTCCCTTGTCTAACTTAGCTGATGATTTTGTAGACTCTGGTTAGACACAGCCTAAACTTATTTGTGTATATATCATGTTGCAGCACAAAGAGGTGCTCTGGCCTTCAGAACTCTAATTACTTCCCTAATTCTGGATTATATACTTTTTCTTTAGGATGTATAGCAATGTCTGTCTGTCTTTACAGGGGTTTAAGCCCAGTTCTGGTACCGTTCAGGAACTGAATTTCCGCAGCAATAAGAATGTCTGGGGCTATTTCAGTGTTGCTGCAGCAGGAGGGCTTCATGAATTTGCTGATTCTCAATTTGGTCACTGCTTCTCTTGGGGAGAAAATCGTGAAGAAGCTATTTCGTAAGTAGTCAGAATAGAGGTAGAACCTTGGAAACTGCTTGTTTTGGTCCTCTTTGATCCAAAGTGCCATGGATAAAACAAAATTCCTTGCTTCTAGGAGTTCTAAGAGAAGTTTCCCTCTCTTTACTTTGTTTTCCACATCATGGTCAGGCTTCTCATCCTGTCTTGCTTTGCAGTTCCACTGTGTTGCACCTACATTTCTACACTTTTTGCTTACTTCTCTTTATTTTTTTCCTTTCTGTTTCATTCCTGCCTTGTATACCTGCTGCTGGGCTATGATATAGCTACAGTTGTGTTGAAGTCCCTCTTTGAAGGCATTCTGATGGCAGGCTTCTAACAGAAAAAACATTGATAACTTGCCATGCCAGTGCCTTTTAATGGTTTATAAACCATTGAGTGTCCTTTTGTGGTGTCACTCTCCGACTTGTCATCCATGCTTTTTTTCATCCATGGCCTTTCCCCTGTTCCATTCTGGGTGGGATGGAGACCACATCTTGTCTGTCTTACGTGTACCTCTGACATGTGGTAAGTGCCCAGATGATGATAACAGTGGGAACTCGTGATCTCGTAGCTGGTGTTGGCTGAGCTGCTCTTGTTCACACCAGCAGCAGGTTGAAGAAAATCAATATTCTTTCATTCCCAAACATGTCATAAAGGATCTTGCTCCAGTGCACATACTCTTCTGCTATTAACCTTCAGACTGTTTTTTCCAGGCAGCTCGTGGGGAGCTATCTCGAGTTACCAGCTTGCACATTACTGCTAGTATGGGATAGATAATAGGTATTCTTTTCTCTTTCAGAAACATGGTAGTGGCTTTGAAGGAACTGTCCATCCGAGGGGATTTCCGAACCACTGTTGAGTACTTGATTAAACTGTTGGAAACAGAAAGCTTTCAGCAGAACCGCATTGACACTGGCTGGTTGGATCGGCTTATTGCTGAGAAAGTTCAGGTGCGGCTTCTGGCTTCACAGGACTACAAATGGGAGTGAGGAGGGGAAGGGGGTGGGGGGCAAGCTTGGTGCGTGCTGGTTGCAAGAGGACAAGGATTTAGGAGTGGTTAATGTCCACTTGCCACTTTATCAATAAACGTTTTCACTGGTATTAATTCTTATTTATATCAAAATCCCAGGTCATTTGTGTCAGGGAAAGGTGGTCTTAAAGTTGGCCAGAAAAACATCTTCGTGTACATGTAAATTAAGGCTGGTATTTTGGTTTGCAGTTTGGGACAAATGGTAGTGGCGATGTAGGTGGAGCCTCAAGATTTGATCCAGGAAGGAAAAAAAATGGGGGGTCCTTTTAAGGAGTTACAGAGGTAATAGCTTCTATATAGTATTTACATGGATGCTACGCCAACTTAATTTTAAAGAGGGGTTGGCAGTGAACCAATAATAGAGCTGAGACTGTTGATTCTTCAAGTGGGTGTCTGGAATGAACTGAAGCCAGAGGAGATGTAATGGTGTTATGTACCCTTTCTTTCCAGGCTGAAAGGCCCGATACCATGCTGGGAGTGGTGTGTGGAGCTCTGCATGTGGCTGATGTGAGCTTCCGAAACAGTGTCTCAAACTTCCTGCACTCTCTAGAAAGGTAAAATTGCAAACTGATCTGGTAGATAGCTGATAAGCAGATAGTAATTAGTTTTGATTTACAAGTTTTGTTCAAGTACAATACAGTCCAGACATGCACAGAGCTTGTTATGTGCTGACTGTTCTCTGGCCCCAGGAAGCTGTTTATCTGCTGGCCTAAGAAAACTGGCAGATATCTGTGCATCTCTCCAAAATATCACCTGCTTCTTGCACAGATTGGTTTGGTTTCTGGCAGTTTTGGCAAAAGCTCCAAGAAATGGCTCAGAAATACGAAGTTCTTTCTCTGTGTGCTGCTAGGACAACATTAGAGAATGTTGAATCACCAGATATTGTCTTCCTCCTATTTTGAGGATTGATTTAATTTTCCACATTTTACATAATTTTCCAAATTGAATGTTTCCCACTAGTACTTAGAAAAACCTCTCTGCTCCTGCTGGCTTTAAAGTAGAGCAGGCAGTGGAGGGAAACTAGTCATAACACCCTGTCAGGCTAAACCTGGTGTGATCCAGGCAGGTCCGCTCTTAACAGGGTTCTTCCCCTCAGTGTCCCGTTGGTGAGTGTGTACGTAAACAGAGCTGCAGGGGGAAAAGCTGCTTTATCCCTATGTTACGTCATGCTACGCATTCTGTAATTCAGGCTGTGATGTTCCTTTTGCAGACTCTTCTCTAAGGCAACAGTGGGTGTGTGGAAAGGAGAGTAAAGCTGGCGTGCGTGGCTGGAGAGAGATGGGCTGGCTTTGTCAAATTGAGATGTGTCTCTTCTTAGAAGAGACGCCTTAAAAGCCTACTCCCATCTCTCTGCTGGTGTTTTCCAAATTCTTGCATGCCTCTTTGAACCTGCTTTGGCCCCTGCTAGCCATTTTTTGGCTTCTGAAGGACTAATTTTGGTTTGTCCTTCTCTTTCAAGGGGGCAAGTCCTACCTGCTCATACTCTGCTTAACACTGTGGATGTGGAACTCATCTATGAAGGACGGAAATATGTGCTGAAGGTACGATGCACAGTGTGGAAACCCATCAGCTTGCCACTTTTAGTTGGAAATGTCTGTTTGTTTGCTGCTCTGGCTTAATCTTTATAATATGCGTAATTATTGGAATTAAATCTGTGCAGGGTTTATTTTCTCTGCTTTAGTGGAGTTAAGAAATCTGTAGAATCTCCCTTATGATAACACCCTGTCACGTCTTTCCATTGCAGTATCTCTGTGTATCTCTGTAAACATTTTAACCTTTCAGAGCAAGAAATGCTCTACATAGGGTGAAGAATAGTTTGTTCTAGGCAGACTACTGCTTGTTCGTTCACCAAAACTTTCAACTGATGTTTCTGAATATGTAGATCTACTCTATTGGGTATTTGAGGCCAGTTTCATCAGCATGACAGGATTTGTAGCAATTTTTCCTTTTAGTGTTGCTTTTTCTTTGCAGTGTGCAAAAAACAATGGAAGAAATACTGTTTAAAGGTTGTGAAACCAAGCATACAAAAGTTAGGAAATACTAGATTTAAGATTGCCTGTGCAATCTTAATTAGCTTCCTCGGGCGAATTTATTATGGTGAAGTTTTTAAGGACATTGCCGTATACTGTTTTTTGCAGGTTTAAGTATTCTGTACCCCTGCACCTCCATGGTTTTGTCTTGGCACCCCTTTGACGAGAAGTAGAGAGGCACCGAATAGCAGCTAAAGTGCACTTTAAGTGATTTACCCAGCTTCAAATAGGAACTCTGTGGCAGAGACTGAGATACGATCCTTTTATCCAGGGAGAGCCTTAGCTGCTTTCTCTGTGAGGCAATCTCTTTTTTTTTTCCCAAATTATCTCATTCATTATGCAATTGTAGTACACGACTGTGACTTGTACATAGATCAGGATGAAGAAATGGTATATGATTGCGTAATCAAACCTGTACAATTAACACATAACTGTGAGAGGATTAAATCAAAATTCATGGATAGCATTACTTCTGGCATCTCTTGACTGCTAAATTCTTGGCTTTGTGATCCCAAATTTTTTTACACTGTTTTTTCCAACTAACATGAGAACAAATGGCTCTGTTCCCCTTAATTCCCACCGTTGCAGTGCTTGGAAAACTGTGTGTGTTGTGGCAACCAAGGCACTATCAATGTTGTGTTTATTCCATGTGATACATACCATTCTTGTGGATCTGTAGGTGACCCGACAGTCTCCCAATTCCTACGTGGTTATTATGAACAGCTCGTGTGTGGAAGTTGATGTGCACCGCCTGAGTGATGGAGGACTGCTCCTATCTTACGATGGTAGCAGCTATACTACCTACATGAAAGAAGAAGTGGACAGGTAGCAACCTGTAAAGATGTTTAACATCTACATACAAGCCAAAATTAGGTGTACTTGTAACTTTATGCTTCCCAAAGATCAGCTGGGAATGGAATTTTCGCCTAGGAAGAGATTACTAGATGTGTTATGGATGAGTTTAAAGGGGGAAGTTGTCTTCACCTGAAGAACAGATCTTGGCTACTGTTAGAAGAAAGATCTGAATGTGTACCGATGTGGAGTCCATATTCTGCTGGTTCTTTAAAAGTGCCCTTTTGGATTATAAAAAAACAAACAAAAAAAAAACCAAAAAAAAAAACCCCACGAAAAAAGAGAACATGAAAATCTTTAAAATCCTGGAAACTCCACAGCTGCCTTAGAAATAGATATAAGATTTACTATTTCAGTGCATTCCCTCAAAATTCCCTGCAGGGATCATGGCCATAAGGTCAGTAAATCTCCAGCTTCTGGAATGTGAACCACTGCCCCCTCTGCTGGTTTCTTTTCTGTGACAAACGTAACGAATCTCGTCAGGAATACAAAGAGAGTTTGGGTGACTTTCTGGGTTGGAAAATGCTGTAAAATCTCAACCTCTCAGTCTGCTACTCGGGTGCACCCTGTTCTTTTCAGTGTTGCTCTGTATACAAGAGGATTTCGCATGGGTTGGGCAGTTTAGTGTCAAGAATTTGGTGTCACAAGAAATTCTGTTGCAGTGATTTGTCCCCTTCTTTCCTAGGTATCGCATCACTATAGGTAACAAGACTTGTGTGTTTGAAAAGGAGAATGATCCCTCCATTCTGCGTTCACCTTCGGCTGGGAAGCTTATCCAGTATGTGGTGGAGGATGGGGGACACGTGTTTGCAGGCCAGTGCTATGCAGAAATAGAGGTAAAATACTCTCAAAGAACTGACTTGGCTGCAGAATCTGCCCGGGCGAAAGCTGGGGGGAAAAAAGTTGAATGCTTTGGAACTGGGAATTGAGCGTAAGGGATAATTCACAGTATTTCCTTTCCAAATTTTGTGTTTTAACCTGGATTAATGGAGGAATCATCAGTGAGAGTGATAGGGTGGGGAAGAAATTACTTAACAGCTGAAATGTGAGTGTTAGTGACTGTATACTGAGTGATAAGCAAAATCTCTCAGCAGTGAGACCATGGTTATCTTCTTGCTGTGACACCAAGGGAGAGTGGGATCCATGTGCACTCTGTTTTGTGGCTGTGGTAAAGAAGGCCGCCTACCTGTAGACCACTACTTAGTACTAACACAGACTCAGAAGCTGAGAAGAAGACTTCTCTGATTACCTGATCATTTATCAGGTTGATGGGATGAGTTAATAAGTGTCAATCTTCCCTTCTCCCTTAGAAGTTACTTAACTCTTAGAGAGGAGGAGGAGGAACAATTTCTGCATCGCTGTGAGGAAAGCCCGAGAGGTTGTGTAGGAGTGCGTGGCTCAAAACAGACTTGAGGGAGGGGAGGGTGTGTGTTGACAGAGGGGCAATTAAACCAGTTGGGGACAATGTGTAGGAGAAGAATACCAAGCCAGAGATCCAGATACTTTATGTAAGTACTTTTACACTGCAACAGAGCCATGGCTAAGAAGGAGCCACCTACTCAGTTCCTGTGTTCCCAGTTGTGGCGTATAGTATCGCGATGGTAAAACTAGACTGTCTCCCCCCATACCCAACCCTTCTGCTCTGAAGGCAAGAGTTTCCATGGTTGAATGGAACCATGGTTCCTTGGAAGCATCTCTGTTTGTGAAGAGTGGTCTGAGACCTGTGACTTCTAGAAAGTAATCCTGGTTCCCTCTGCTAAAAGTGAATGTGTTGCTGTAGCTTTTGAGAGTGGCTCTCCCACTTCTAGCCTTCAGAATGCAGCAGCTGCAGCAGTAAATTGTATCTGCTTTGTTCATTTTGTTGAATGTGGGACCTTCTTGAGGACCTACCTCTTGGTCCAAGCAGTGTGGAACAGGTGACATTCTGAGGATGGCTTCCTGGTGCACTAATTTGTGGCCAAATATTTTGTTCTACCCATTCACTTTAGTGTTTGGGGTTTCATTCACAATGTGTGTGCTTTTGAGAAAGCCTGAATGTAAAAGGTGCTCGTGCAGGTTAGTTTGGCTGTGGTAGGCTCACAAAACTAGAGCCATTTTTGTGGCTGCTGGCTCACAAAACTAGAACCATTTGGGGAACATGGAAGCTGAGTGTGTAACCTGTTTTCCTTGCTACAGGTGATGAAAATGGTGATGACGCTAACAGCAGGAGAATCAGGCTGCATCCATTATGTCAAACGCCCAGGGGCAGTCTTGGATCCAGGCTGTGTGATTGCCAAGCTCCAGCTGGATGATCCCAGCAGGGTTCAGCAGGTGAGAAGTTGCAGGAAGCGCAGGTGTTTGTTGTATTTTTAATAGGGGAGTGATGTTGAGAGTGGTACGAGACAGTCCAGTGTACTCAGCCAATTTCAGATTTGTGCATTGTACTGGAATTGTCACTTTACCATTTATTTGTCTCAGATGAGGACCAGGACTGAGATTATTGTCTCTTTCTCTGATTCAGGCTAAGCTTAAGTACCATTCTTGTTCTCTCCTTACCTCAGTACTATTGTGGGTATATGGCTGTCCAGGATATTGGAGGTTGGCCAGATTTTTCTATACACTTTATTCCTGTGCGAGTTTATTTAACTTCTTTTTAGCATGTATGTTTCTTTAAGTGACCCTCTTTGGGAGGATGGGAGTTGATATCCCAACTCCAAGAGGGTCAGGCCCTGTGAAAGCAATTGTGGCAAATCTGGAAATACAAAAAAGATTCTAGGACAAGGATCTTTTTTAAGGTGAAAGGCAAAGAGATATATTCATTTATGGATGGTAGGTTGGGATGTAGGTGCTGATGGTGGAAGAGAATCTATTGTTCCTTTAGCAATAGCTAGTTGAAAATTGTGGGAGGTTGTTGTGCAGGGGGTGGAAAGTGATTGTCAGCACCAAACTGTTGGCTTTTCCACATATTTGGTCATCTTGGATCTAAACAATGAGATCAACAGTAACATATTTGGGAGAGAGGCTGGAAGGGTTTTTTGTGGGGGTACACAACACAGAACTGTTGGAGATTGAGCTCATAACTTTTCTGTCTCTCAACCAAGTACATTCTTCCAAGTTAACTGGGAATTCTTCCAAGTTAAACCTGAGACTCCAGTCGAGGGTAACTGGATGTTACCACCATGCCTGATGCCATGCAGGAGGGTTAGTGACACTGTGCTGTTTACTATGTTTACAGGCTGAACTGCACACGGGTGCCTTGCCCCAGATCCAGAGCACAGCACTTCGAGGCGAGAAACTCCATCGCATCTTCCATTATGTCCTAGATAACCTGGTCAATGTGATGAATGGATACTGCCTGCCAGAGCCCTACTTCAGCAACAAGGTACCGTTTACTTCTTGTTTCAGAGTGAGAACATAAATATTCTTTCAGTTCAAGGTAAGGCTGGCCAAGTTGCATGTCGCAGCGAGAGGACCAAGAGTCAGGGCAGTACCACCCTGCTCGGGCCAGCTTGATTTGGTTTTCTTTCTTAGACTTCCTTCTAGTCAGTCTCACCAGAGAGTAGGATGGGAGCATCCCATCTGTGGCACCCAAGGCAAAGACAAGGAGTTGAGCTTGATCTTCGCTGCCTGTGCCTGCAGCCTTGTATGTGGGAGCTGCATGCGTAGCCAGCTGTGGTAGCAGTGCTAGAGGGAGGAGGAAAGAACGTGGATGAATCTGATTCAGCTGTTGGTGTAAGGTAGCACAGCAGCTTTGTCATCTACTCCAGTTCTCTCTTTTATTCCCTGGACCAGCTGCGTGATAAAAAGTAGTGAAGACAATGTCAATGAAAAGCCTTCCCTCTTCTCCCTTCTTGCTGCTTATTCTCTTCTTCATGCTTGTCTTTCCACCAACTTGTCTCTCTAGGTGAAAGGCTGGGTTGAGCGACTAATGAAGACTCTGAGAGATCCGTCTCTGCCTCTGCTGGAACTTCAGGACATCATGACAAGTGTTTCTGGACGCATCCCACCCAATGTAGAGAAGTCCATCAAGAAGGAGATGGCCCAATATGCCAGCAACATCACATCAGTCCTTTGCCAGTTTCCCAGCCAACAGGTGATCAACCACACTTACATAGAGGAATAAAAATTGGTTTGTGTTGGGGCAGAAAGTTCCTTTAAATTACCTGGAAGTTAGTATGACTTGAAAGGTGCTTTTGAACATGACATCTTCATGATGAAAGATACTTACCTGTATCACTTGAGCTTAAAGGCTTGCCTCCGTTACCTGTGCTTTTAGGGTTTGTGTTCCCTGCTCAGTACAGCTTTAAACAGGCAGTTTGGAAGCAGTTTAATCTTATCAGTGGCCTTGTGGGCATTTATTTATTTGCTTTTTGCCTGGTACATATGCTGCAGTGCAATTTATAGTGCTGGCGTAACCTTAAAAAAGAGTGATTGCAACTAAAAGGGAGGCGTGATCAGGTAGTGAGATGTTGGAAGATGATTTCTCCAGTATACGATATTGTGCATTGATTTTTATATCATTGGCAGGTCATTAACTTCCTTAGCAGTTTAAGCCTTTGGCCTTTGCTAGAGTCTGCTGGAGCTCTGGTCTGGTCTGTCTGGAAGTTCTCAGCTTCTTTGCTGTTTGTTCAGCCAGACGGTCCCATCCAAGATGGGGACTGTCATGTGTTTGCTGTCTTTCAGATTGCCAATATCTTGGATAGCCATGCAGCCACCTTGAACCGCAAATCAGAGCGTGAGGTCTTCTTCATGAACACTCAGAGCATTGTGCAGCTTGTACAGAGGTGAGCCATTTTCAGGGGTGAGCCCTAACTCTGTTTTGGTTTTTTTTCTCATTTTTTTTTGTCTTCTGGTGTACGTTATGCCTTTTGGTGTCTAGGATTTTGAGTATTTTTAGAAGAAAAAGGACATTTTGGTGCAAAACATGAACGATGCTACCTCACTACAGTAATGGCAGGGGTTATGTATTCACAGAACAATTGGGGTTTTCAGAACCGGGTACGCTTCTTTCCGTAAGCAATGGGCTTATTCTGCCCCTCATGTTGAGTGTTACTTACTTGCAGGTCTTCAGAAGCAGGGCTGTGCCAGTCTCACTGAGTGCTAGGTTTGACTTGCTTGCTTTTGCAGGTACCGGAGTGGTATTCGGGGTCACATGAAAGCAGTGGTGATGGATCTGCTCCGTCAGTATCTGAAGGTGGAGACTCAGTTTCAGCATGGTGAGTCTCTAAGCACATCAAAGATTTGATTTCTGAAAGAACCACGTTTGGTCCCAGAAGGTCCACATGGACCCCCTTCAAGAAAGGGTGAGGGTAAGGCTAAGCTACACAGGTTTTCCTTTTAGAAGTCTACCAGTCAGATCCTGTTTTTTGTAGAGGAGCTTATGTCCAGTTTGAGTTTTTGTGGTAAGAGTGCTCATGATGCTTATGACAAGCAAATGACAAACTCCTCCCCAAAGCTGTCTGTTTGCTGGTTTGCCACTGTTGGTATATGTCTTTTATATCCTGTGCCATCTTACCCATAGTTTATGAGTCAGAATATGACTCTAGTCTCTTTTTCAGTGTAGGAATGCTCCTATTCCCTGTAGATCTTCAAAAGAATAGCTCCTATATGAGTTTATGATCCTCTAAGTGAGGACTTTTGTATGACCTGGGTGTTCCACATGTAGAAGCTTCATAGTGGAAGCTTGATTTTTATTTCCCGATTTCTGAGTGCCTGCAGAAAAATTAGAATCAGAAAAACTGTTTAAATTCACCACGCTATTTAGTTCTATCTTGCCCGTTTATTAAATTCTATAGTAAGAAAATCAGGTGTAGTTAAAAAAAAAAGTCACTGAGATATTTGCACCTGCTGTAAAATACCAGGAAGGTGTTTGCTGTTCATAAGAACAAACCTCAGCCTGAAACTGAGAACTGTAATAAATGCATTGCACTGCTGTATCCAGGCACAAGATGGCAATGAAGCACTAGCTAATTTTCAGGCTCAAGCTCTTACAGGTAGTTCAGATTCCGCTCTACTTTTCTATTGTCCTGCTCCAATACCTGCACCAGCCTAATGGTACTACAGATTCATTTCCACTTCAAATTGCTGGTAGTAGAGGATGGTGCAAGTCTTTTTGCTGTTATTTTATTTTCGTTGTCGTTTGAATGAAAGACTGAGCTCACCATTCCTCTCTTCGTATTGCTCACAAAGGAGGTATTTGATATTGGAACTGGTTTACTGAGAGTGGGATGTTTAAATTAAAGTTTGCAGCTGAGGGGGTGGTGGTGGGAGGAATGCTTCCTTCCCAGAATTGATTGCGTGGACCATGCAAAGTAGATTCTCAAAATATACATACAGAAAAATAAAGACACATCTAGTAACTTGTATTCCTTGACACAGAGTTGTGGAAACTGGAAAAAAATGTGCATTTCTGATTGCAGGTCACTATGACAAGTGTGTTTTTACCCTTCGGGAAGAGAATAAAAGCGATATGAATGCTGTATTGAACTACATCTTCTCACATGCTCAGGTCACCAAGAAGAACCTGCTTGTTACAATGCTCATTGTAAGTTGTCTGTTGGTGCTCTAGAAATTTGCTGCTGCTTGTAGTTGAATGTTTGATGCTCTGAAAGGTACTGAATTGACAGCTCTCATCCTTAAAGATGCAAGCCTTTTAGCTACACACGCAGTGGCAGCAGTGTGGAGTTTCTTCAGGTGTTCTTAGGGCATGTAAACCATGCATTAGAGGAGACCCAGAACATCCTGTTCAGCTTGGTGTCTGTGCACCTTCTGGTTCACCACTGTCCTGCATTGATTGCCTATCAGAGTGCGATGAAGGCTAATTATGCAAGTGATTTCTGAGCATCTATGGGGAGATAAGAATGCAGACTTAACTCTTACATTGGGAGACTGCTGGAGGCTAACTTTCAGGCACTGGGCTGTGACTTTACACTTGGTTTAGTTTGCTTCTTCATCTTCAGGGGTCTCAGAGAGGTCCTGTCTTTACATAGCTCATGGTACTCGAATTAGAGTTGCTTGAAAAGGAAAGCAATAAGCTACCAGCACAAAAAGCAGATGTTTTTTTTTGATGGTAATAATTCTGTAATAGCAACATTTTTATGGTCCTTCATTACTGAGGGTGACTTCCTGGTCGTGAATGGGCATTAGCCAGCCGATATGGAGGCTCTTGAGGGGTTTTACATGCGCTTCCTTGATGAGCCTTGATTTGGTCTTACAGGTTTGGCAGTGGCTCTTCTTCCTGGTTATAGTCTCAGAAAGTCTTATCTCAGGTCTGCAGTGGTGCTTTCGGACCAGCTGTGCTCTGGGCTGCATGATGGAACCTGACTGGGACTCAGTATCTCAGCACAAAGCTGGTCACTCCAGATGAGGCCTCTGACCCTTGGGATGGTGTGTGGCTCTCCAGGGGGTTTGCAAAGGGCTGGGGAATCTCCTGGGGTTGGAATTCCTTTTGTAGAGATGTAGATTCCGCCCTAGAAAAACAAATGAATCCTTATGCCAGGAACTGCCATCACCTTCTCATGTTCTTCTGGCTTGCTACTCCATGAAAAATCTCAGTTCTCATTAACTTCAGTCCCACTCTAATGGGTTAAACTCCTAGTAAATTACATTCCCAGGAAAAATAATTAAAAAACAAAAATTGAGTCCTGTCTCTTTTTTCCTGTTTCCTAAAAAGCCTCAAGAAATCCTTGTCCCACATAATGCTTTGAAGCAGAATGAATGCCTGCCTTCCTCGGGGCAGGATGAATTTAGCTATGACATGATTTTCAACAGACTAGAGTTGGGTATCCTGCTTTTTAAGGGGCTAATTACAATACTATCTCTCTCTCTCTCTTCCCCTCACCTTTTCTTTTCTTTTTTTTTTTCTACAAACATAATGTGATCTGTTACTGCCAAAAATATGTCCAAAGTAGCCATTCCCAAAATAACTCTCAAAAGCACAAAGAGAGTCATAATTGTCCTGGGCTGAGATTGGGTTTCTTAAATTCTAATTTGTAAGATATAAGGACCCTGGCATTCTTTCTTTCTGGCTCTCCTTTTTTCCCACTTTTTTTTTTTTTCTTTCCCTTTTTGGTGTGTGGTGTGATTGTAAGTAACGCTTGCCTTAAGAATCTCATTATTTGAACACGGAGCCATATTTCCTCTGAGAATTCTGGAGTAGCTTTGAGCCGGGGCTGTTCATTTCTCAAGTAATCATGCTGGCGTGATGGAGAGAGAAAATGGCAGCTGTTCGCAGCTCAGGCCTTCAATTTTCTTCAGAGTCCAGTCACTCAAGTGTGTAATTACACGGGGGTGCCGGGGAGGCGTTAGGCCTTGTCAGAGAGCTGGTTTGAGGCTTTGCTCGCTGCCTTTGCCAATCAGTGCAGGCAAAAGCCAGCACAGCACCAGCTACCTGCTTTATTTCATTCTTGTCGTCCTGATTATTTCTTGCTAAAATGGGGCTGAAACTTTTTTGTCTAGTTTTTCACCTCCGTGCCAGCCGTTGTCTTGGAGGCAGAGCCTTGCTATGTCCCCGTGGTGGCCGGCACAATGTCCATCTGAGGGGTGTGCTGGGAGATGGGGAGCGCCGAAAAACATTGAAGAGTTTTCCTTCTTCCTTCCTGGGCGGTCATTCTTCCCACCACTGTCAGTTCTTTCACCTCAAGTAAAGGCTGACATCCCCGTTTGCTGGAACTTAAAACATCCTGGAGAGACCGCACTGCGGGTGGTGGAAGAACAGACGGGTAGCTAGCCGCGGGTGCCATTTTCATGGCCTCTGCTGGCGCGGTGCCCAAGGCCTTGCAAGCTGTGTCACACCAACGCGGTGTGGCAGGGGGGTCTCGGATCGAGCGTGTAGCAGGGGCTCAGGAGGGACGACGTGCCTTTGGTCACAGTGTCATCTGTGGCAGAGCTCGGGATTACCATCTGCTAAGGGTCAGGTCACGCTGTTAACCAAAAGACCGTCGTTCCTCCTTCTTCCGACTCACATTACTCTTCGTGTCTGAGGGGCCCCGTGGCACATTTGGTGTAATCATGGTGAAGGCAGGGGCATCTTATGGGTTGCCAAGCTATGTATGTGGGATGGCTTGAGTTTGTCCTCTAAGGGCAAGCGTCATGTCAAAATATCTTGGTGCTTATGTTGCTGTTATTGATGTATCCCTAGGAATCCGTTATTAACAAGGGGCTCTGAGGATGGCTTTAGTAATAGTGTTATGCTGCCATCATTCACCTTTTTTAGCTAGCAGGCATTTAAGGCAGGATGAGAACTACTTCATCTTTCATATATTTGTTGAAATATAGTGTGACTTGAAGTTGTATGTTCATTTTATGTACTTAACTGACTGTTGTATGCACATCCCAGCCTTACCTGGACAGAATCGCTTGTGGCATGGCAGATGTCCTGTGTCCTGTCAGATTTTTGTTACCTTGAGCAGTAACATTAACAACACCCAGGAATTTGTATTTCAAATACAACGAAGGCAGTTCTTGAATTACTCACTGTGAATTCACACAGTGACCTGGAGTGGATAAATTTACAGAACTTTCTTTGGGAACAATCCTTGTAATGTTTGCTGGCCCAAGTCTTGGTAGTAGGGAGCGATAATCAAATACGAGTTAGTAGCTTAGATGTTTTTAATAAGAGTGATTTGACTGGGGTCCCTCTCCCCGAGAGATGTATGCTGTCGTTCCTAGAGATGGCATTGTGCTCGAGTGGGGCTGGGGAGAAAGGGATCAAGAGCAATGTCGGGGAAAAGCTATTCAGCTTTGGAATCACATGTAGTATGAGCTGTTACTTTGTATTTTTGTTTTTTTTTTTTACTTTATTTTCCCTGGCAGGCTTAACAGTCTAACCTGCTGTGCAGAGTTTTCCCTTTTTCCCCTTTCTCTTTCTTGGATCTTCAAAGGGCCTTTTCTGTACTGTATGTGTTTAAAATCTCTCAAAACTGGAAGGCACCACTCTCCTTTTTGTGGCAAATCCCTGTTTCATCTCACATTTTCTTCCTGTGATTCATTTGCCAAGAGAAAAGCAGTTAAGTACTGGATAGAAGAAGCACGTTGAAGGCTCCTAGAGGGTTTCCAGCTTCAGGAGTGGGAGTGAAGAGACTCACAAGCCACTGTGAGTGGTTGAAGACTGTGGGATTATTCATGGGAATTGAAATTATTTTTGGAAGAAAGTGTGCATGAGAGCGCATCTCCTCTCTTCAGAAAACAAAACAGATTAAAGTCTTTACTGTTTGTGTTTTTTTGGAATGGCTGAATCCAAAAGAGTTTTGAAACAGCATTGACACTGAAAATTAAGCCGTTCAGTTTTATTGTTTTATCCAGTCAATTTAGACAGGAAAGTAAGCTAGTGAACTTCCTCAGAACCACGATTCTCTGATTAGAAGATACAGAGTCAGCCCTGTACTGTGGCAGGAAACACATTGTATTATTTATGGTTTTAGTTAGCTTTGCTTAGCCTCGTTAGAGGAATGACAGGATCTTTTTCTTCTGGTGTTGCTGAAGCTGTACAAAGCATGTGGTTGGACTGTGGTTGTGGAGTTGTGGAGTTTTTTTAAGTGGACTTCAGGAGGTTCTCCTGGCAGTTGAACTCTTTCTGTTTGGTCACCTTTCACGATGAAAGTTTGCTAATCTTTGCATGCTACACAAGGCATTTCACTACAGTTAAATGGTCTCTGAATTTTTGCATTGCTGCTAGGGGGGAATTCTGGTGCAAAGCTGAATCCGGGTAATGGGAGAATGTTTTACATGAGTCTCTTTGAGAAGTCAGTATTTGTCATGTGTTTGGATGCCCCAGAACACAGGCTAGAAATAAGAAAATGGGTGATGGTGCCAGTCGCTTCTTTCCTCTGTAGCTTTATTCATATGTGTAAAATTACTGAAAGCCTAACACTCCTACACTTGTACCCTTGTCAGCACAGAATTGCAGAATAAATTGGACAGGGACCTCTAGAGGTGATGTGGTCCAGCATCCGAACGCGTGCGTGCATGTGTGTGTGTGTATTTCAGGTTTAAACTCCTTTGTAAGGAGGTTGGAAGATGGTTTTCCTCTGTTCTAAACATTTTCAGTTCTCTTTATTTTTAGGACCAGCTATGTGGCCGTGACCCCACCTTGACAGATGAGCTGATTAATATTCTGACAGAGCTGACCCAGCTCAGCAAGACAACCAACGCTAAAGTGGCCCTGCGAGCACGGCAGGTGAGGGCGCGTGTTCAGCAATCCAAGCTGAGCCCTGCTAGAGACAGACTGCGCCATGGCTGAGCAGATCAATACGGACGGCTCCCGCTTGGCGCTCGCTCTTTTGGAAAGTCTATATCTCTTGATGTTTATTTTGATTACTATGCAAATGTGAAGAGTAGATTACTGTGAGCAATACTTTAACAATGAAGCTAATTAACCAATGATTAACCATAGTGACAGTCTAACAAAGATTGCAGTGGATTCCCAATCACTGTAAAATTTGAAGTTAAGATTACATTCCTTTGTCCCTGCTCCTCCAAAAAGTTTTGCTTGGTTCAAATAGGAGTTAATTGAGAGTAGCCTATGGTTTGTGTGATAGAGGAGGTTGAAATACATGGTCACCGTGGTTCCTTTATAGTCTGTGAACCCGACAAGCACAGGCTGCCTGGAACGTGTGGGCAGCTGTACAGTGAACAGCCAGGACACGCTATCAGGGTTCATCAGCTGCCTTACAACTGTGAATCCGTGTGTGCAGAGAACAGGGAGAGAAATTTACACAAGAACTAAATGTTCTTTGAAATTACTAAGGAATTATTGCAAAGAATTATGTTGGCCTTTCACAGGGTTTCTTCTGGCTTTTGAGTTGCATTTTGTCAATTTCTTTTTAACTTGAAAATAATTGGGAAAACTCTGATACTGTCAATTCCAGGAGTCTAGTACAGATAATAATTTGAATGCCAGATGTCCCCCTGGATGTTATTGTGAGCTTCCTCTTTAACAGTTAGTCTGTAGCCAGGAAGGAGTGAGAGGGCATAATCGTTTCACAGTAATGCTAACCCTGTAGTCTGATCACTCCTCTCACTCCACAGTCCCTATCTCCATTCTAAAAGTCTTCAGCAGGAAAGCTGACACTTTGGGGTTCTCTCCTTTTATTTCAGAGCTTGACTGTTGAAAATGAATGGGGCGTTTGAAGCTGCTCAGTGACCTTATGTTTCCTTCAGGATTGTATTTTTGTCCTTGAACCATTCAGTTATTGAACCTCTCAGCAGCATGCTGGGGATGGTGCTGCAGTCCTTGTGTATGTCTTTATGTTGCTCTTTCACTTCATTTTCCCCTGCAAGCTGCTTCCCCTTCCTGTCTCCATATCCTTCATGTTGGGCATTTAATACCTGGCACCAGTGTCTCTTGCTTCCTCTGCTTGGAAGCTGTGAAAGGCGGTCTCTGTTGCTGGCCTCCCCACAGCTGCTGCCTGCCAGATCTGCTTTCCAATTAACAGCCGGTCAGGCAATCCCCAGGACTAGCAGCTCTGCAGTGCTAAATCACATGCACTGATGGAACTTGATTGAAGCTGTTCCTTTTCTCCATGGGGAATTGCCAATAATACAAACCGAGCAGATACACAAATGAGGCTGGGGAGGGGAGAGAGTTTGCAGCATCACCCAGGTGCCACAGAATTCACAGGAGAAACCAGACGCCTCTTCTGGGATGGAGCAAACTATTGCTGCCTTGGAGGTAACAGCCTCCTGCCGATGGCCCAGCAGAGCTCCTTTCACTGACACTCCTTGTGTTTGCTGTTTACCAGGTTCTCATTGCTTCCCATTTGCCATCCTATGAGCTGCGTCACAACCAGGTGGAGTCCATCTTCCTGTCTGCCATTGACATGTACGGACACCAGTTCTGCATTGAGAACCTGCAGGTATCTACCAAACTTCTCTCCTTCGTTCCCTGCTTTCTTCTCACTGATTTAATGTTTCTGTATTAAGTCTCACCTGTGGTCCCAAGGTCCTTTTGGCTTTAAATTGTGGTGTTCTCGTTTCTAGCTTCCCCCTCATTTTTTTGTTTTCATTCCTACACTGATATCAGAATGACCTCATTGCAGTCTACGCCTTCCTCAAGGGGGGCAGTGGAGGAGAAGGTGCTGATCTCCTCTCTCTGGTGACCAATGTTAGGACATGAGGAAATGGGATGAAGCTGCATCAGGGGAAGTTCAGGTTGGACATGAGGAAAAGGCTCTTCACTGAGAGGGTGGTTAGTCACTGGAGCAGGCTCCCCACGGAAGTGGTCATGGCACCAAGCCTGTCAGAGTTCAAGGAGCATCTGGACAATGCTCTTAGTCATGTGGTTTAGTTTTAGGCAGACCTGCGAGGAGCAGGGAGTTGGACTTCGTGATCCGTGAGTCCCTTCCAACTTGAGATATTCTATGATTTAATATAAAAAGGTCATAATCCTTGATGAACAACAGGAAAAGCGGGTTTTTGCATTTTTTTTGCCTGACCCTGTTTGCAAGACAGGCAGTTCTCTCTTACAACTCTGCTTCATGTGATCTCTTCTAGAAACTCATTTTGTCTGAGACATCCATCTTTGATGTGCTACCCAACTTTTTCTACCACAGTAATCAGGTGGTAAGAATGGCCGCTTTGGAGGTAAGTTTATTCCCATTGAAAAAAAAAAAAATTAATTTTTTTGTGTTTTTTTTGGTTTGGATTGTGGGTTTTTTTTGTTTAAGCACTATTAGCTGCAAGATGAAGAGAGCTATAGGTTGTGTGGAATCTGCCATACTTGGAGTCTGGCATTTAACAGCATTAATATCCATAATTGACTGAAATTTGGGATTCAAGTTGCCTTCTTTGCCTGAAGAAGACTTAGGTGGTTGAAAGAATTGAAAGTGAAGTTGCTGTCAGAGAACGTAGTCAGCCTACGCTGCGTGCCTTGTGCTGATGGTTGTATCCTGCCAGACTGGCCTTCCTCGAAGAATAACTTTAAATTGTGGTTGAATTAGAGTTCTATCTAGATATTCATTTGGAGGCATCTGATTGGGGTTTAATATTTTTGAAGTCTCTGGTATGTTATTTGTCGTCTTTCTCTCTTTTTGCTTGCTTAGCACAGTTAAGCTGATCGAGTTTCTCTCTAACCAGGTGTATGTTCGAAGGGCATATATCGCCTATGAGCTAAACAGCGTCCAGCATCGCCAGCTGAAGGATAACACTTGTGTGGTGGAGTTCCAGTTCATGCTACCCACCTCCCATCCAAACAGGTCAGATCATGGGTTCAGGTGCCTTTGGAATCAGAGGTTTACGAGGGGCTATGTCCTGTCTTGGCAAAGAAAACTTGCAATAGAATTGGTGGAGAAAGGGAGAGTCCCACTGCCTCAAATAAGCACAAATTATTTAAGATGAAACCCTCCATTACCCAGTTCCTTATTTAAACCCTCAGGAGCTGTGGGTAATCATTTCTGCGGTTTGGATTCATTTAAATATGATACCATTTTCATGTATTTTCTAAGTTCAGCTGGTGTAGTAACTTTCCTCTAGAACTTCAGTTCTAACTGAATCCCGAGACTTCCAAAAGGTACAATTCCAGACAGAATAATCAATTACTTGGAATTTTAATAATGAACGGTCAAACAGCTTCTGTCCCCTTCCTGCAGCGCTCCCCTGCCAGCCCTTTGCAACAATTTGCGATTGGCTCTACTTTCAAACCTGGCTTTACTGGATAAGGTGACATCTTCTCTAGCATGTGTTTTTTTGACGGAGGAGACCAAGATGCATGTATGAATGTATTTTATATAGAAATGCTGGAGTTGGCATACTTTGGTTTTGAGTCAGTATTTTTCAAAATGTATTTCTCATGGCTGCAACCAAAAGCATCAACTATTTGCTGCCCTATCTTCTAGAAGAAGGGTCGCATCTCCTAGTGTGGGCTAAGATCATTTTAAAAAAAAATAACAAAGAAAGTTGATTATCAGAACTTCTTCAGCATCTGTCAGGTTAGTCAGTTCCCGTGATTTTTTTCAGGGGGGTATTTTAGACGGTATTTTGTTTTTGTCCCGGGCAGGGGAGAGCGTGCTGGAGCCAGGAGGCGCAGTGAGTCTCCGTGGCCGCCGGGTGCCACTGTTGATCTGTGCTGGTTTGGCAGTATGGTACCAGTGCTATTTTTCTCCTTTGTTTCCAAACATCTTTTTCCTTATTTTATTTTTGGTGGGGCTGGGCAATGGGGTCCAGTCTCGCTTCATTGAGAA
This sequence comes from Rissa tridactyla, assembly GCF_028500815.1. Taxonomy (NCBI): domain Eukaryota; kingdom Metazoa; phylum Chordata; class Aves; order Charadriiformes; family Laridae; genus Rissa; species Rissa tridactyla. The sequence continues at coordinate 49,444,471 of NC_071472.1, forward strand.
TCCATCAGTACATTTTATGAAATGGTTTTCAGAATCTGGTTTGCTAGAAATGAATGACTGTCCTCAACAAGCAGCACAAAACACTCATGATACAAATGGGACATGCATTTGGTCTCATCTGTTTCCTACATTTCTAGAATATTTGTAAATAATTGCATACTATTTTTAGTACCCCTTTATAATTCTCTCTCTCCCCCCCCATTCTTTCTCCATTTCTTCTCTTTGCCGATCTCAGTTACCTCTGTTGCTTGGGGGTTGTTTGGCCTGCCCATGCTGACCACTGTTCTATTACTGTGCGCAAGCTTAATTGGACAAGGTCAGCTGGAAGAGGAGAACTGTTACCTGCTTGGGGAACAGCTTCTTTGCCCTGAAATCTCCTCTCCCCTTTACGCTGAATTCGCTGGGGGCAATGCTCTGAAGCTCAGTTCTGCTCCTCAACCGTCGGCACTGCTGATGGTTGACTGAAAACGCATCGCTGTCCTTGCGCAGAGGCAAGCAGGCTTGGGGACAGATTCGCTGCTTGCATAAGCAGGTTCGGTTCCTTTGAGTTGCACCTCCATTTGTTAGTGATGAATTTGGCTCCTGTTGCTTGATGCAGCTTCTTGCGGTGTATACCTACTTGTGCGGCTATTGTGTGGCTGGGTGCTGAAGCACAGCTGGTAGCAGGATACCAAGGGTCTTAAGTTAGCACCGAGTGTGTAGATTTAAGCTACCTGTAAAGGCAGACCTTATGGTAAGCCCAAGACACGGGAATCTCAAAACTCTGACATTGTCTTGCTTAAGTCTTCTTTGTTGTTTTTGACCATGTTCTGCATCCATCGTATGTTTTTCTGTACCTTCTGTAGCATTGTAGACTGAAAAGCTAAAAATGCATTCCAAGCACAAACCCCAAGTCAAAATATCCTAAGCAAAATGTCCCTTGAGGCTCTGCAGGATTGGGTCCTGGTGAACCAGGAGCGCATACCAGAGAGCCTTTAAGAGAGCATTCTCTTTTGGAGTTATCACAAGATAACTAACATTCTCTTGTGTTAGTTATATGATGCCACACATTTTTCAGCACTTTATCAGACATTTTTAAGCCCTCGTCCCTTTTGTGTTTGATTTCTGTGAACATTTAAGGGCCTGAATTTTACTGGAGCAAATATTCATGTAGAGAAAATTGCAAACTGATAATGGTTGCTATATTTAAATTCTTTGTTACTGGTGTTTAACCCCGCTAGGCCTTTACTTAATTGTAACAGAAACAATCACAGTCACTACTTCTGATCTGACTAATCACAGCTAGGCACTCAGACTTTGTATTTTTGGCCACTGAATGATTGCCATCAGCTACCCACAGGAAAGCTTTACATGGAAGCAGAGAGGAAAGAAAAACTTAAATCTGCTAACAAAGTCATAGAAATGCAACCTGCTCCTGTTGGGTTGTGTGGGCAGACACTGTTTTGGGAATTATTTGTTTAAATTAATAGAAAACATCCTGTTCTAAGAATCCCCACTGATCCCGATTGCAAGGGTAAGACATAGGGAGAAAAACTGCTTATAATTGAAACCATAGAGGGCTTTATAGATTAAAACCAGCATTCCTTATTGCCCGGTGCAAGGCAGATGAGGAGTACAGTGGTACCATCTGGTGCCTTTTGCAGTAAATGGAGTTTGCGAGCCCTCTCCAAGTAGAGGGCGTTGGTGTAATCCAATCTGGAGGAAGCGAGAGAAGGGTGGCTCCGGGATGCTGATCGCTGCGTGCTGCAGCGGGGTGCTGCAAACAAACGCTTATGTGCAGAGCCCCTCGCATTCGGATAACCTGCCTCTCTCAGTCATCCAGAGTCCTGGTGAGAAAAGATGTGAGAAAGAAATGAGCCCTGTTCTGAGCTGTTCTTTGCTTCCCTCTTGTTCAGACTGCCCTGCTGAGATGGGAAGCTGGTGGAATATTGACTGGTGTTTAGAGAGTTCAGCTTCCTTTGTGAGAATGGCAAGCCAGGTGACAGACACTGAAAGGCCTTTCTTAGGTGTTCAGCACATGAAACAGTGCTTGCCTAATCTTAGCTTAAAATCTTCTGTTCAAAGAAACATTGTGTGTCTAGTATAGGAAGAGGGAATTATAGCGCTTTTTCAACAGAAGTTTTTTTTTCTAATAATCCCCCTCTCCTCTCCTGCTTTCGAACAGCCTTTCTTATGTCTGAAGCTGTAAGGTTTAAATTAAACTGGGACATTGTCTGCTGTAGGCAGCTTTTGGAGCCTGCTGCAGAGTCGTGCTGCTGCACTGCTCCTCCGAAAGCATCCCCTTTTCTCCAGCTGCATTCCCCCAGCCAGGTTGTTCAGCTGCTCTCTTGGTCTTACCTTCCCCAGTAGCAGATGTGCTGGAGGATCAGGAGGGAAGAACTCAAAGGTAAATGTGTTCCCACAAAGCAAATCCCTGTTTTACTCAGAGGTAAATGCGTTCCCTCTGTCAGATGCTAAGACAATTGTTGACAAGGGTGACTTAGAGATGCTGGATATATCTTTATTTTGGGGTATGGCAATGATACCACAGGCCTTCTGAATATGTTGAGCCCCAAAGGAAATCAAAGTAGCCTGTTTTGCTCACTCTGATGCCTTAGCCATGCCTTCCCGATCCATCTGTGCTTTGACCCCGTGCCTTCCTTCTGTCCCACGTGCCACCCCTAACCGCCACACTTGGCCTTGGGGCGTCCTGGGGAGTCATGAGTCGTGATGTACCGGTGGAAGTGAAGGAAGGTTTTAGCACTGCAGATTAAGGCTTTAAGTGTTGATAAGTGGCTTAGTTAGCTTTGAAGCAAGGTTTATTTTCAAAACTTGATAAAGAAGATGTCTGATACCAGCTAACCCTAGTTGCATTTGGAGTTGGAATGCACACAACCCAGCAAAAATGGACATACAGGCAAATGCCTGCCTTAGACTTGTCTACGTTGAGTTCATTCTTGGGACTGCATCCTGCTGTCTGTGATGCTTCCAAGGGTGGAATTCAAGTCTAGTCATTAGATGCTTTGTATTTCCAAGGGTATCGATATAAATGTCTCAGCTATCTTGTGCTTGGTTTTGCCCAGTATCTCCTCTTTCTGTGATCGTGGATGTTTGTTGACACCCTACTTGGACTTTGATGTTGCTGATTTCAAGGCGTAAGAGTGGTGCATGACCTCTCCTTTGCTGTCTCTTGATGTTTTATCATCTATGGAGTATTTTGGTTCTTCTTTTTTGTCAGCCTCTTCCTTAGCTTACAGGTAGAAAACCATTTTGAAGGCTGAAAGCCAAATTAAATATTGCTGTTTCCAAACAGTGCATTTTTACAGAAGAGTAAGAAACCAAAACTCGCTTACATTTAGAGCAGTGTTTATAGGTTCCTTCCTGCTGTCATTTTACAATGATATATTCATAAGACTTGAATTTCTGGCAAAATGGAAGTGTCTTCTGTGGACTAAAGCAGTTGTTAAAACAGCCTCTTGCATCAGTCGTTGGATTGCTGCTTTTTGTGCTGCTTTGGACTCTAACCGTATGAGCCTGGAGACCCAAGTCTATCACTCGTAGTGTATCACTAGGTAGCCCGAGGTCCCCTCCTTGTTGCGGGAGCCTGGCTGATAGCGGGAGGGAGGAGGGGAAAATGATTCCAGGACACCTGTAAATCCCTGCAGTTCCGTGCTGAGGGTTTGATGTTAATTAGACAGCAGGCAGCGGTAATGTGTTGCAGTTCCCTTGGCTTGCCTGTTTCAGAAAGGGCGAAATCTTCCAACAGAGCAAAGAAGGGGCTGTTGAAGGGGCAGCAAACTGAATGGAACGACGATAATTTTATGCAAATTGGACTTCAGTAGCAGACTCAGCTTGGCTGAATCACAGAGGGAGCAGAAGAATAAGGAAAGAAAGAGGGAGAGGAAAAACCCAATCAAAATGTATGGTTTGAGGCATGTTTCACAGCCTTCTGTTTAGATTCTTCTACAGAAATGAAGAAACATAAGAGGAATGCCACTGGTCACAGCCAGTGGAATTGCTCTTTCTCCTGTGGTACTGCTGTTAATAACTACAAGTGGGTTATTCAGCCGACCTCTGCTGATTCCGCTTTGCTGCCTGATTTCAAAAGCTTTGCCCTGCGCTGGCACTCAATCACAGCTTGATATAACCAGTGGCGCTTTGCATGCAATGCCATCATTTTCATAGGGGAACACTCTTGTTTAAAAAATGAAGGGGAGGGGCAAGGGGAAACAAATCCAGATTCAACGAGGAGGTGCGGGGGGGAGCTAAGGGGGACTTCTGTTTGAGCAGAAGGGAGTGATTGTAGCAGTAGAGCTTCCATCGGTATGGAGCAGATTCCTAGCGAGACCAGCTTCCCCGGTCAAGAAGGGCCTTTTTAAAAGTTCAGAAGAGAAAAGGGGAAGGGCTGTGGCTGGCATGGCGAGAAGGTTTCTGATCCTGTGATCAGCTACGTGGAGCTGGCTGTGGAGAATGCTGCCGGTGCACGCTCCATCAGCTCGGCCTTCAGGTCCCAGAGCCGAGGTGCTGCTCGTTGCACTGATGCTGCCGTAAGGCCGGGCAGGCTGCCTTGCAGCTGGTATTTTATTTGTCAGAGCTGCAGAGTGGACTGGAATGCCTTTTCACAAGGCCCGATTGCGCTGCCAACGTCAAACCTTTCCCTCTTAGTGCACTTCAGTGACAAGTGACAATCTAGCTCCCGTTAGGAAAAAGCCCCCACAGCTCTGATGAGCTGTAGCTGCAAAGCCAGCCCCATGGTGTGCAGCATGAAGACTATTCCTCCCTTCTTTTCCGAGATCTCCAGCTATTGGGTCTTCTCTTTTCCTCATTGTGATTCTCACCATAGTCTCTCCAGCTCTGTACTGAGCGGCTGGAGAACAGTTCCTGGAGCAAGGCAACAGGGAGCCCTTTTTGAGATGGAAAGGAACATTTGTTAAGCTGTTTTTTTTTTCTCTCTCTGTTTTCTGAAAGCCTTCCAGTGACTGCTGCACAAGTGTACCAGGTGTAGGAACTGCCAGTCCTCTCCAGACTGTTTTTTCCAACTGAAGTAGATCACATGCAGCTTTCCTACCATTTACCAAGCTAAAAAAAAAAAAAGTGCAACCCTCTGAGGCCTCTTGGCCCTTTCGGTCCCAACCACAGGCTCTACAGCACAGCGTCTCTCCCCCTGCCTCCAAATGAAATGAAATATTTGTGTTATTTAGTGTTGAACAGACATGTCGTTAGGCCATTTTGTGCTTTCTCCTGTATGGCTTCAGGAGATCATGGGAACTTTTCGTGCCTCTACCAGTAATGCACCAGACATACAGCCTTGTAGTGAATATGACTCTGCTGTGACAAAACCAGTTTGAGAACAGGACCATGGAATTACACTGGTCATTAAGTACCGGGACTTTATGCCCAGTAACTTGGGGTCTTGCCTATGGTCAAAGATGTTAAGAACGTCTGTGGTTTGATCTCCTGCATGTTTCTGCAGGGAAGGGGAGGGTGAATGTCCCGTTACGTGCTCCCTGGAGCTTTGCTTTCAATCTTTTTGTGTTTGCTAATATCTGCACAAGCCTCCTGTGCGCATGCATTTTTTTTCAGTTTAATCTTGACTTGTTTTGAATGTCAGATCACAGCAATTTCTACGTCTTGCATGGAGTAATATGCCACCTTGTGCTTTCATGGACGTAGCTAGGATGGGCTAAACTGTGCTGTTCTTACGCTGGTATGAAAATGTGCCCCTCGCCTTCTTTCTGCCTTACATTCATCACTAGGCCCTAGACTGCATGCAAAAATGTGAAAAGTTGGACTGATGTTATAAAAGGAACTGTAAAATTTTCCTAAAATTATCCTTAAGTTCTGCTTGTTCTTTTTGGTGTTCAAGGCCTCGAATGCTGAAAATGCAAAGTATTGAATGGTGTTTATGTGTGTGTTTGCTTTATTGCATTGTTGTAGGAGCCAGTGCGGGGGCTGCTGCTTAGCATAGAGGTTTGGCAATGAGGGTTTGCTTGTTTTCCTGACCCTGTTGCAATCTTCCTGGGTGATGTGGTCACTTTTTGCATCTGTGCCGTTTGCCTTTGCCGGGGAGTGCAAACTCCCTTCTCTGGTCTTCGCTTGTGAAGCTCCCTTGGTGTATGCAGAGGGCTTGTAGTGGGGGCAATAAAAGATGCTAGAGAAATGCAGAATACATTGCAAATCCACTGCGTTTTCCTGGGGTATATTATTTGCATGTTACGTGCATGGTCTGTGCTCATTCCCATGGCAGCCGTGGCAAGCGAAGTCAGGTGGTGGGTGCCGTCTCAGGGTCAGTGAAATTGAATTCTTCCTCATACCTGAAGGTTGACAAATTTTGGTTTAGTAAATTGTAAACTTGTTGCTGGTCTGTGTATCAGCTTGATGATAGTTCTTTATTATGGCTTTCACTAACCAATCTGTAACTAACTGTGGTTGTTTGATTACAGAGGGAACATCCCCACGCTAAACAGGTATGGTACTTGTCATCTTTTAAAATTTGAAAAGAAAGATAGAAAGAAGTAGCCTAATACTTAATGTTTTAACATGTTTTGTTGTAGTGCCCTTATCTTTACTCGGGAAGCTCTCAAACTTAACTTTTCTTTTTCCTTCCCTTTTCCTCTCCCTTTGTCTAAAACATGTTTTCAGCTTTCCTTTACCTTTTAAAAAAGCTTTGCATGCAGCAATATTTAAAATTAAATTTGCCAGGTCACTCAGCTCATCTGCAGTATGGTACACAGCAAACTTCTAGCAGAACGCTGTTTCTAGGGTGTCTTTTTTGGAACTGGATTCCGGGCTGTTGACCCTCTGGTGGGGTGTGACAATGACACAGGCAGTTACTCCCAGCCCATAGATACCTGTTGCTGCTCTGGTTTCTTGCAACTAGCTTAGAATTTGTTGAGGCTGTCTCACCTCCCTCACACCATAGATGAATCTACATCTCAAACAGCTGACAGCATGTTTTGTTGTGTTTTGGATGCTAATTTTTCCTCCCGTGTCTCAGTTGAAAAGTATTTCTTGTTTTAAAATAATACATGACAAATGTCTGCTGTCTTGTTGTTTAGTTACTGTTCTGTTGTAAGAAATGTACACCAAGGCATGTCCTGAAAAATTTTTCTTTTTCAAAACGTGAATACCTATTATTTATTACTGCTTACAAGCCTATTTAGGGAAAAATAGTAAAAACGGGCTTGAAAGTCTCATGGCTCTTAATCAGAGATGAATTACGGAAACATAGAGTGACTTTAAACATGGAGAGCTATTAATCAAACCGATGCTACTTTAAACTTGTTAACAGTATATTTAGAACCATATCACAATGGTTTTCTGTACGTGGAAGGAAAGAAATCTTAGTAAAGCCGGTAAGTAGCAGTGTCAGCAGTCCATGGTGAGGTCCCGATTGCGTGTGGCTGGCAGTGGGGCTGTAGCCAGCATGGCTGGGCCCCTGCTTCACCCGCTGTGCCACCGGCGTCTGATCCAGCATGGCGCTTGAGCATCTTTCTGACTTTACAAGTTGCAAGTTAAGCATGCGCTGTGCTGAATCAGCTGGGGAGGATGGAAAGTAAACTTCAGTAACGTCTTGCTAAGCCCCAGGAAGAGCGAAGCAAGGGAGAGCGCGCTGTTCCTGTGTGGCAGAGCACTGCCTGTGCCAGCTGGGCCCTGCTGTCTTTACAGAGTGAGCCTGGAGCTCTCACCATGTTGCAGGGAGCTTTTGAAGTAGGTCCCCCAGTGAATTAAGATGACTCTGTAGCACAGTTCAGAAATTAGAAGTAATTATTGCAGAGAAGGCAAACCCCAATTCTAGTAGCTAGGGAAAGGATGTCCAGTTAGTTGTATGCTTTTTGTTCACTGTGTGAGAAACTTCCTCTGCTAGTCTGGACCGTAACATTGTGGGGATTTAAAAAAGCACAAAAATAACAATAGTCCAAACCCCAAAATAACTGTTTCACAGAAAAACTGTTTCACAGCTGGTGTGTGGTGCCACAGCAGTTGAACTGTATGAGAACTCAGTGATAGTTTAATATATTCAGGATCTTGCCCTCTGCCAGGAAGGAACGTGAACAGTGCTCCAGCTTTAAACAGAAGTCTCTTACCCAATGCCTTCCTTTGAGCTTCTGTAAACCTGTTCCAGTCCTCTTCACTTAAATAAGGAATTAGTCCTGTATGAGTGATGTGTGTCCTGCAGTGTGTCCCAGTGCTTGAACAGCAGATATCAGGCGTGAGTACGACAGTAGTAAGTGTCTGGAGCTCGGCCTTCCTTGCTCCTGAAGGTAGGTGTATTCTGGGGCCAACTGCTTGTATTTAGCAGCTGCCACCTTTTAGCAATCAAAATTGAACGAAATAAATGAGTAGAGGAAGTTGCAATATTTTTAAAGTATGGATTAGATCAGGTGGAGGAGCACATTAATTTAGTCAGCAGTTAAAGTGGAAGGCGCTGTAATAGGACTTTGTTTAGGGTAGGAATACTAGTGTAAAACTATAAAAAAAATCCTGGTTCCAGCATGAGATTTTAAAGAGGTCACTGTACCACACTGCATTTGAGTAGCATAAATTATAGTATGACCAGAAAAATTGTGCAAGCAATAAGATAATATAGCTTGATACACTTCAACTTAATTTGTAAAAAATTACTAAATCTTTAAAGTTTCAAAGCTTAGAATTATTGTTGTTTATCTCAGTACTCCACCTGTAAAGCAAAATATACGTACAGGAGGAAAAATACATTCGGCTTTGCATAGTCATAATTCACCTGCCATCTCAAGAAATTCCTTAAGAAATACTTGTTTTAAAGGGTTATAACATTATTTCCTGACTCTTCTAACTGTTCCTGTACATTGGGACAACATCCAGGTAAGGGCATTGATGGCACCAGAGGCATGCCGGCGTTGCAGGGACTCTGGAGGAGACGCACAGCGGGTCTGGGGTGCTGGGGAATCTAACAAATCATGCAACGTTTGTATTGGATAAGCAGCCACGCTTCAAGCGGTCAGAGCATATGCACATGCACAAATCTTTTTCCAGTGATATTGTCTCTCCCTTGTCCTTACTAACTGTGATCTTATTGAATTGCCGTTTAGAATGTCCTTCTCTTCCAACCTCAATCACTACGGGATGGTCCATGTAGCTAGCGTGAGTGATGTACTGCTAGACAATTCATTCACTCCACCGTGCCAGCGGATGGGCGGGATGGTCTCCTTCCGCACATTTGAAGATTTTGTCAGGTATGTTGGGAAGGGTGACGATTGTTTGTGTTGCCAGCTTCCTAGGTAGGCCCAAATGGAACTGGATAAAATCTTTGCCTTGTCTAGAGTCAGGTTTAAACTGGTCCTGAGTTTGTTTGCTGAGTTTCTGGAATTTCAGATGGAAGTTTTGTTCGGATCCCCTTGTCTGTCTCCTTGAGATAACTGAAAGTTTCAGCCTGCTGTAAGAGCAGTTTGCAGCCAGAAGGATCAGCATCTTGAATTCCTGCTGATTGGAGATCATTTGCAAATGTGCTGATTACTTCTAACGCTCTTGTTCACGTACATATACGTGGGAGGGATGCGTTCTTTATGCTTTCAACCTTCCAGGGGTGGGCAAAAAAACCCCAGCAGAGCCCATAGCAGTCGTGAGGGTCTGTGTAAGATCTGACAAATGTTAGAAGATCCAGGCTCTGCTTTGATTTGAGGGGTGGAGGAGGTGTTGCCTCCTCATCTTTTGAGCGTCAGACCTGCAAAGGGAAGGAGTCCTTTTCTCTCCCTCCTCTCCTTAGCAACATGATTTGTGCATTTTAGTGCTCTGTGCTTTCAGTGGGCTAGCAGCAGTGTGTTGATGACTAATACTTCTCTGGTGTATTTCAGAATCTTTGATGAAGTGATGGGTTGCTTCTGCGACTCTCCTCCCCAGAGCCCAACCTTCCCTGAAGCTGGCCATGCTTCCTTGTATGATGAAGACAAGGTACAGTAGTTTTTTCTCTTGAGATTGCCCTCAGGTTGGAAACAGAAGGCGTGCATGATGCTGCGGTGACTGCAGGCTAGGTACTTTTCACTAGTTGGAGTGCTGGAAGCAGGAGTTAAGAGCTTTATGTATTTATGTATGTGATTTGTTTGCTTGTTCCACAGCAGGTGATTCAAAGTAGGTGGCCATTTTCTGACTCTGTTCGAAAACTAAAGCTAAGTCTCTTACTCTCCGTGTAAATTTAGTTTGTAGCTTTTAATGTCAGCAGAATTACTGGATCCACAGCAGCGTAATTAGAGTGTAGACCCATGATGAGGTTTCCAGACCTTCTTTGTGCATCAGGGTGTTCAACTGCATATGCCTTTACTTTAAGTCTGACTTGCCTTATTTTCTGGCATACACCCTTCCTAGTCACATTACATAGTGATTCTTCCCTCTGGTCTAGCTCTTAGGACTGTTTTTAGGAGGAAAAGATGAGAGGAACCCCTCAATTTTTGCATTGATGTGGAGAGCAGGTGCAGAGGAAGCAGATGGTTTATAATCCTTAGTGACAGAAGACCAGTTTCCCTTAGAGACACCAGTAGCTGCTCCACTGCTCTGTCCCGCCCAACAGCGGGAAGCTCTGTTGGAATAGTCTGTGTCCAGAATGGGGCTTGCTTTTAAACTGATCCGTTGATCTCCATGTGCGTAAATGATGCAGCCTTGTTCCAGAATGTTGCCATCAACCTTAATGTCCTTGGATCTCTCTCTTCACCTCCCCTCACCTCCCCAAGGATAATTTCCCCTTTATACTTAGTTTTCACAGTTAACCGCAGGCTCTTAAGTGCTAAATTTGTCATTTCTCAGAGCTCAAATGTAACTGATGCTTCCACATTATTTCATTTTGTTGTAGATATGAAAACACACATTGATTTGCTCCTACACTTTGAATTTGCTTAATTTCATTACGTTTCTTGATGCCAAAGTCCTCTAATGCCCTGCCTGTACTGCATCTTGTAAAGAGAGGACCTGACCCTGCGTTCTTCCTGCATCCAAATGAAGCACGCGTCAGTTAGCCGAGTCAGATGTGACCGCCAGAATTGCATTCTCCAAATGAAGGTCCTCTTTGCTGTTTGGGGACATTAACTCTTAGTTCTGTGAAACTGCAAGTTTCTGAGGCTGCTTGGTCAAGGATTTCCCTCCTAGTTTTCCTTGGTTTACAGCATGCTCTGCTGAGGTCACTTTTGCCTTGGACATCTGTATTTTAGAGTTGTATTTAGGGAGCCTCTGTTGAGAACTTACAGGTGTTGTTAACTATTTACTTATGGGGAATATTTTCTTTAAATTGCAGGCTGCCCGCGAGGAGCCCATTCACATCCTTAATGTTGCTATTAAAACAGACAGCGACGTGGATGATGATGGGCTGGCAGCCATGTTCAGAGAGTTCACGCAAAGCAAGGTAAGTTGCCTTGATTCTCTGGAACTGTGTGATTGTGCAGGACAGTTCTGTCTGCTTTGGGAAAAGTTGGTATGTTCCTCAGGTTTTTGTTTGTTTAAAACAAATAAATGCAATGGTTACATCCTGAATTTATCCCACCTAAAACCTTACCACTTCTTTGACTGGATGTAGCTGCACCTTTCTGAAGCCTCCAGGTTATTATTTCTCTTTGCAGTGCATTCTAATGCATCAGGTCAGGACTTCTTCCCTTTAATTTTTGATGAGGTGTCCTGGTTTGAGGACCTTTAAGATTTTAAACACCTCGGGTCAATCTTTGGTATCTATCTCCAGGTGCTCGGAAAGAATGTGCTGTATCCCTCTCCTTGGTGGTAATGTGAATAGTCAGTAAATTGTTGTTATCCCAGTTGTGATATGAGTAACAGAGGCATAAAGGTGGCATTAAAATGGCCTGTATCTTCTGTATCATGGTAGTCTTAATGCAATTAAAATTTGATCTTGTTGGTCGTGTGCTAGAGCATCCACCTAGAGTGATATTGCACAAGGTGGAATTGATTCGGTACGTTCTGTTGCTCCATCGTAAGTCTGGGATATGCTTTAGAGTACCAAATGTTAGTCCTGTGGTCCCTGGTGAGAAAACATGGGTTGGGGACAGCCTCCTCCTGTCCCGTCTGCCCTCTGGTGTCTGCCTGCACTTGCTTTTCTGGTTGGTGTGACGAGCTCCTCCGCTGGCATGTGGATGTGAGCAGCCCATCAGGCACTGGGACTCTGCTGCATCTGTGGTACCGGCGATGGCTATGGAAGACCGAGCAAGTAGTTTCCAGCGTCTCTTCCCAGTGTGGGAGGCAGTAATACATTCTGCAGAAATGAGGGGTTCCAAAATGGGGCTGGTATCTGCGCAGCTTCAGCAGCTTCCTGTCTCTTTAAGCAAAGAAAATAATCAAATATAAAAATTAAAACTAGTTCTGCTTTTCATCTGCTTGATCATGCTCCAGGCGTTTTATGGGAGGGGATAAAAGGAAAGAAATAAAAAAAAAAAAATTCCAAAACACATTAAACTATCAAATAGGTTGATCCAAATTGTCCAAATAATCTTCTAGTCCCAGCATGTCGTGTGTGTTTTTTTTAATAGAAATTAGGATCATATACTTGTAAATGACTTGTGGAGGAGATTGAGGCAGTCAGTGTAAATGGAGTTTCTCCAGGTGCTGATGGCTAATCGCTCTGTAATAGCTGTGGACTTGCTGTGAGACCCACATTATTACGATGTAATCAGAATCCTGTTGCTATGCTGTTATTGTCTGCCACTTGTGGAATTTTAAAAGCAATAACAATTTTTGCTTTTTAAATCATGGCATTATTAAAGTTATTTTCTTCCTCTTGCCATGAATATAGTCACTGATGCTCATTTTCAAAGGGCTTAACCTTAGTAAAACATTTCAGTCTGTGCTGAAAGGGGTTGTTTTGTTCCTGGTCCAGCTGAGTTCTTGTTTCCTTTTTTTTGTTGTTCTTTTTTTTCCCTTTGGTTTAAATTGGAAAAAGGAGGAGAAAGGAAAAAGTTCTAGAAAGAGGAGCAGAATGATGAGATCTTAACAACATTATGGCAAATACTGATCTTGAAATGTGTCTTAGTGGAATTTGATAAAGAAGCAACCAGAATGGATCTTCTCTCATCTATTTGAAAAAAATAAATAACATTTATCGTTTATCACCTTTGCAGTATTGACACATCTGTCCTTTGGTTTGGGTTGTGTGTGTGCTCATTGTGCCAAAATCAAGTATGTGCTACGTGCTTCTTTGAGTCAGTTCCTTTAAATGTCATTTTCCATCGTTTTTCATGGCCTTACCATGTCTCCGCTGTGCTCCCTTTGGGAAAAAGACCAACTGCCTTTGGCAGATGAACAAGAGTATCTCCTATAAGACTTGCCAGTGACTCTGCTGCCTTGCTTGTTAGCAAGGCTCAGCTGGAATTCCGTGTTCTTGCGATTTGGTTGCCTACCTCTTCAGATTAAATGTATTTGCTTCTGCGTGCCAGTAGACGATCATCAGATGAGAAATCTTAGTTATGAGTAGACTGAAGTGGACTAGGAACTTACAGCAGAGATGCAGGAGGATCTGCAGAGCTTTTTCAGTTCGTAGAGGGCTTGGACATGTTTTTGATGTGTTCTTTTTCTGATAATCCAGTCACCTGACTCCATCCTTGCCTTGTTACAGAAATCAGTCCTGATTGAACATGGAATTCGGAGACTGACTTTCCTTGTAGCGCAAAAGGTATTTTGATATCTCTCATGCTGCTCAGAACTCTTTGGTTTCTAGCTCATAATAGCATTGACATTTGATGTGTTTTTTCCCAAATTAAATGCTGTATTAACTATATTTAGTTCTCTCTTCACTGTTTTTGTTCTCTAAAATTTTAGATGGTTTTGATGAATTTGCTTGAGAAAATTAATTTACAATTGTAAACAATCTTGACACCTCTTGTATTCTTGAATTAATTAATTTTTGATTTTCATCCTAATTGCTAGCTGTCTTCTGCTTTTTTTTTTTCTTCTCTTCCTGTGTTTGTATGGTTCGTTTGTAAGGACTTCAGGAAACAGGTCAACTATGAGGTGGATCAGAGATTTCACGTAAGTAAAAAGGGCCTAGAACACGGTGGTATTCTTGACCTGAGGCCAGGAGACACGTACGTGACTCTAGGCTTCTCATTTGGCTCTTAGTCAGCCATTTAATGCCAACATTGGTGTCGGAGTTGAGTGAAGTATTTAAACAAAACATCTAACCTCAAATACAGGAGTGGGCCCGTTGCATTCAGTGGGGCCGTTCACGTGCTAAAATCTCGCTTGTTACCTGGCTGAACTCACGACTGCCACGTTAATAAAGGTCTTGTTTGTTTCGGTGTTGTTTTGTATTTTAAAAAGTGATTATACAATTAAATTGTTGTATTTCTTCTGTGGTGTGGTGATTTTTTTAGGCTTCTTACTGATTTTTAAATAACTTAGAGGAGTAATTGAAGTGACTTGCTAAATTTCGCATAACGGCTTAGGTGGAAAATGTTTGATGCTCTTACTGCTAAGAATTACTTCTTTCCCCAGGGCTTGGGCATCAGTGACGGCTAGTTTAGCCCTGCTTTCAAGGTGGGAATGTAAGGCATAAACCAGATTTTTATCCCTCGTGTACCTACTTTACAACTCTGGGAAGTTATTAGGAGTCTTGAAAGTGCAAGAAATTCGTTCAACCTGGTTTAGCAAGTTTTACGAAAGGAAAACTAGTTTAAAAATCAGCAAAAATAGTATTTGAACAAATGTGGGTAATGCCACGTGGGAATCGCAGCCCACAGTGCAGGTACAGATACGTCTCAATCAATGGCGTATGTAGGAAACTGGACTCTTTGGAGAGGTGTTGGGACCTTAAGGAAGGAAGTCCAGGATTTAGATTTTAAAAAAAGGAAGTTTTAGGGAACTGAATTGATATTTGGGGAATGAAAAATAAGAGTCTATGAAAAAGCACTGTAGCATGCGTCAGTGGTCAGAAAGGAGGGAAAGAACAAAAGGAGTTATCGCAAAAAGTTTTCCCTGAGCTGCCATTTGGAGCGATGGACTGTTCAGATGCTCCTGAGCCGGAGGAGGCAGCGTGGCCTGTCATCTGTTTGCAAAGTTTGTAGAGTACCTCTGGGATCTTTCGTGAGTGTCAGTCTTTATTACTATCTCCTATTCTATTCCGTTTATTACTGGACCAACTATTAACTTAGCCAGGGCCTGAGCTTGGGTTTGTTTTTGTTTTAATTACAGTCTATATAATTAGTTCCCAGCATGTTGAGGTAATAGAGAGTTGCTCCAGCAAGCTTCCAATTTCCTCATCTCATTAGGTTTTTAACGTGATTATTAGTATAATAATCAACTATGATGATTTCTGTTGCAGCTTTTCACATTCTGCGGTTTGCAGGGTGTCTTGATTGGCTAATTTAGGCAAATTATTTTGATTGTCTTGATGATGGTTGGTTGATTAGAACACAGCAGGGGTATAATTCTTCTGCCTAGGAAATGGAGCACTCTTTTGGATTTTGGTACCAGAGCACTGAGAATTTTTGTGTGTGTGCACATCTAATTATTATATTTGCCCACAACACTACTCAAATGCCTTGAAAGCAATTACATTAGTGATAGAATGAGCATGGATGATGTTAGGAGAAATTGGCAGCGTGCAGAGGAGGACAGGTAGGAGGGATTTGGGAGAGAAGTGAGGAAACATGGAAGTGGTTGTTTTCTTAGAGTATAGTTGATGCTCGTAGGCTCACCTAATATGCCCATTGCCTGAATTTTCAGGCAGAATTTCTTGTGTCTGGAAGACACATTCCAGGCAAACACAAGTTATTTTGCTCAACTGAGAGTCATCAGGTGAAGTTCTGGGGACTGTTTTTTATAGGAGGTAAGGAGGATGACTAGCTTGAAGATTACTTCTAGCCTTAGAAGCCGTGTTGCTCAGTGGAGCGTTATCCTCTGCCACCGTGCACCAAATCAAGCTAGGGTTGCACGTCTTTCACTGATAGTGAAATGTGATTCAGAAATTCAGCGACTCCAGGTCAGATACCTTATTCTTTTTCTCAGTCAGACAGTTCTGGAATGTCGTGCATGCTCTCTCAGGTCACCTTTAGCATAAATGGCTGGTGTTCTCATGTTTGGTGCAAAGCATTCACAAAAGTTGCTCCACCCAGTAAAAGTGTAATTCCACAGAAATGGCTGGCTTTACTGGGATGGAACGGGAGGGATAGGTAGAAGGATGCTGTCCAGTCTTTCTCTCCTCTTCTAGACACGTGCAATATGCCACAAAAATGTAAAGCCCTTGAAATTTGCTGGGATTTTATCGTGCAATAGAATAACAAAGAAACAGAGTACTATTTAATACATGAGGATAAAGCTATTTGATTACAATTCATAGTTTTCCTAGGGAAGAGAGTATTTCTAGCAGTAATAGTATGAAGAGAGCTATAGAATACAGATCATTGTTTTATATACATCCCCTTACATAATGGAGTGTTAATATCGTTGCATGGCTCCCAAACATTTCCACAGTAATCATTATCATAGTAGAACTAGAAGTTGTTTCCCACTACTGTCTGGACAGTTCCATGTTATTGTCTGTTAATAATTGATGACGATAATCAAAACCCAATCAAGTAGCCTCTATTTCATTAGCAGTGAATACAGGTTTAAACTACCGCTGCTGCCTTGTTGAGGGTAACTTGATTTTCCACCACCCTTTGCGATGTTGGAAAAGTTCTGTCATCTCCTCTGCTGTGGTGCTACTCCAGGTCTGGCTTGTGAGCACTCTTTGGGTAGATAAATGGCTTACTTTTGGAGGGCTAACATCATTGTTTTTATTTTCAAACAGAGGGAATTTCCAAAGTTCTTCACGTTCCGTGCCCGGGATAAGGTAAGTTGCATATTCTTAATACTTTTCTCTAAGTGTTGGCTTTATCCTTCTTTCACGTAGCTGTTTCTTGCCAGTCTAAGGGGGTGGGGGCTACATCAGCCCAGCTTCACCGGCTGGTGAAGGTTATTTTCTCCTCTCTCACTAGGCCAGTTGTCCACACGTGCAGCAACTGATGACAGTAACAATGATGAGTCTCTGATAGCTGGGGATAAAAATTCATGCATCTGGAAGTCTGACCTAAAGCTTCTGTTTTTGCGGATTTTAGTCACAGTGTAACAAGGGAGCATTGGAAGCAGTACAATGATTCAACACCAAACTTTTTGGTTTCTGTGAAAAAGATGGTTTGGGGGGCATGAGGTTGAGAACTTGCTGTCTTGCAATTTGTCTTCTGCTCTCAGCAGTATTTCAGCAATTTCAGTGCATCTCTTAGTGCTAGTGACTGCATCAGATAGAAAATTCGGGGTTGGATTCATTTGAATTTTTAGCTTTTTAATGCAATATGAAATTTCATAATGGGTATTGTCTAGTTCTTCCCATCCTCGGTGTTTCAGCTTCTTAACCCCACCTCCTCTCTTACACCCTTTTCTACCTGTGTGATGCCGGGTGCCTCCAGTTTGAGGAAGATAGGATCTACCGTCATCTGGAGCCAGCTCTGGCTTTTCAGCTAGAGTTGAATCGAATGCGGAACTTTGATCTCACTGCCATTCCGTGTGCTAATCACAAAATGCATCTGTACCTGGGAGCAGCTAAAGTTGAAGTGGGAACAGAAGTGACAGACTACAGGTTCTTCGTGAGGGCTATTATAAGGCACTCAGATCTGGTTACCAAGGTAAGTTTTGTCACCCGTGCAAGCTCTCTTTCCAAGACAGTGTATGAAACGCTGTAAGTCATTCTAGGGACCTGCAAGCGAATGTATTACCTGTGTAGAGTACTGTACGTGTGCGCTACGCCCAACACTCTTTGCTGGTGTTGGCTCTGCAGAAGTGTGTTTTCAAAGACCTGGTGCTTCAGGGAGATTTTGTTGTGGCCTAAGTGGAGCAGAAATCCTTGCATTTTGAAGCAATAGTTGTTTCTCTGTGTAATGGTTTGCCCTGTCTAGTTTTGGATTTATGCGGACCTAAACGAGGGCACAAGTCAGCTGGTTATGTGAATCCAGGTAGTGGGAGTACTGGCTCTGGGACTGGGACAGATGTGTTTCAGGGTTGCACATCCTGCTGAAACTAATCTGTCCTTCTGTAGTTTTTCAAACGCTGTGTTTTTTGAGTAGAAAGTAAATTATTTGTTGATAATATCTGGCAGGAAGCCTCCTTTGAGTATCTGCAAAATGAGGGAGAGCGATTGCTTTTGGAAGCCATGGATGAGTTGGAGGTGGCATTTAACAATACCAACGTGCGCACTGACTGCAATCACATCTTCTTAAATTTCGTGCCTACTGTCATTATGGACCCATCTAAGGTATGGCCTTTTCTCCAGCTCTGAAGTGTTTTTTTTTCCTTGGGCTTGACTCACCAGAATTAAATGGTCTTTTATTGTCTTTTTATGCTATGTAAGTGCAGCTATTGATTGAGTACATTTTAATACCATTTGGTGATTGACATGCAGTTTCTACCAGCCATTTTATAACAGAAAGCACAAGAAATTGGGGACCGATATTAGAAGTGGTAACGTGATGGTCAGTTTAGTTGCTGTATAAATATTGGAGTTTTGCTTTTCAGTAAAGAAAGTGGAGTCACGTAACTAATGGACAGCTCTAACTAAGGATTGCTGGTTGAGCTGCTAAACCAATTTCTCTGCAAAAGCAGAGAGAATACTTTTTATTTTAGCTAGTTAGGGCAAGCATTAGGAACCTGTTTGTCAGTGAGGAAGGAAGAAAGCTTTGTTTTTTCTTCCAATCTATGAATAAATATTAAATGTAAGATTTCAGAAGTAGCAGAGCTCATATTTTTAGTGGAGTAACGCTGTCCTTCAGGCAATGCAGCTCACTTCCTCTGTGCAAACTAAGGAACAGTTTAATTTCAAATACAAAACATATTGTTAATAAATTTATTTTTTCATTGTCTGTTTGAGATAAACAATTTTAATAAGGAAATATCTTTAAATGCTTTTCTGCTTCTTACAAAAGTCCAGATTCTGTCCAAATAAAACGTGAGACAAATAATGAGCTTAAAAAGAATTAGTACATTTAGCTACAAAAAGAAATGCTTCATTTTCATTCTCTGATACACAAGCACAGAGATCAACATTAAGCTTTGTAGATGCATAAATGAAAGTGTTTAGGCATAAAGCATGTTTCTGGTTAGCAGAACCACCACAAAGAAAGTCCCAAATAAACTGTAAAGGCTGCATTTAGTTGGAAATCAACATTCTGTTCATGGTTACCGAAAGATGAGAGCTGACCTTTCCTTATGAGAATAACTGAAAGTTTAAAAAGATGAATTGGTTATCAAAATAACTGTCTCCTGCTTGCTGACTTTTAAATAATGATTAAAAATTGGTGGCTTAAATCGCTTTTGAATAAATGTTCTCTCTCGGCACATCCAAAATCTTTAGTTCCCAGGAAGTTCAGAAGGAGCTGCAGCCCCTGGAAGTTAGTCTGGCCTCAAATGCGTACCGTGACTTTTCCCTGAGCTGTTGTGGAAAAGAGACTTTTTACTTTTTGAAAGAATGTTAAAAACAGCCTATAAATTACCTTCTTTTAATATGCACTATTTGCCAACAGTAGTATATTATAAAGTTTAATAGAACACCAGAAGGCCGAGCTCCAAGTAGTAATTGCTTTGTTGATTTAAAGCTCCGTGCCGCATGTGTGGTGAAACATGATTATTGTGCATATAAGTGCTACATAACTGTTCGTCAAGGATTTCACCTCCCTGCGTTTCGCAGTTCTTAGCTGTGAGCCGTGCCTGCAGGAAGGCAGGTAAATGAAGGGGAAACTGGGCACGCTGTGCTTGGCTGGGGTGGGATGTGCTGGGAGGAAAAGGGGATGTGAATCCAGTGCAGTCCTTCAACCTCAGGAGCCCTCAGGTTGGCTTCAGTTCCTGCTTGTCTCAAGGCTTCTTAGGAGAATGGTTGGGCCACCGAGGTCCCAAACAGCACTGGGCACGTGCTGCTATGTGGTGCTGCCATCTCTCCTCTGCTGTGATCTTCCCCCTGCACACTGGGGTGCCCCTATGAGCACGACCTTACAGCAGGGGGATGGAGGAGTGACAAAGCCGTGGATGTGTCCAGAAAGGTGAGAGAAATTCTTCTGTGTTTTCAGATTGAAGAATCTGTGCGGAGCATGGTGATGCGCTACGGGAGTCGCCTGTGGAAGCTCCGAGTCCTCCAAGCCGAGCTGAAGATCAACATTCGGTTAACACCAACTGGGAAGGCAATTCCCATTCGTCTCTTCTTGACCAACGAGTCGGGCTACTACTTGGACATCAGCCTCTACAAAGAAGTGACGGACTCCAGAACAGGACAGGTACGGTTCCATATGACTCCATGGTTTGATGAGCACATTATTTTGGGGGAAAACATTCTACCTGATTAAACTCTTCTGGGGTTTGCAGTGTTTTCAGGTAATATTAAATTGCCATTCAACTTTGCCAAAGGAAGAAGAATGTATCATTGTAAGATAATCTTGCTATAGGCACATAGGTTTGCAAAATGTAACCAGTTATGTGGAAGTGAGCATCTTATAATTGTTTTGTATATACCTTCCGTCATTTATACATCTGTTTTCCTCTGTGTCAGAGCGCTCAAAAAGTAATACAGAAGTAATCACTGTTGGTGCTCGTCCCGTAGGTCATAATAAAAAATGTTATTAATTATATGTTTCCCTGAGTAGATGGAGAAAATCTGTGAACTTGTCTTTTACATTCTAAAGATATAGGGAATGACCTGGGTAGGACGATATAAAATTATTGAAGGTGCTTTTATATCATTTTTATGAAGCATAATGGGCTCTTTTGTAATGTGGCTATTCTGGTATTTCTTCTTTTCATGGCATAGGAATAACGTGGTTAACTGAAATACCTACATATGCTAAAATACATGGAGCGTAGGATGCATGAAAAGTATTTAAATACAGAAATGTTTACATCTCCCTCTGTAATAATCTCTCTGCCATGCAGTAGTAGCAGCAGAATAAATCACTTGGGCACCGTTAATGTTGAACACGAAGTGCTGAGTCACCTTTTCTCTCCCTCTTCTCCATTTACATTTTTCCAGCAAGCTGCCTGCCCGTACGCTCTGGCTGGTTCTGGAGATGCTAGAACAGATAGTGTCGGTGTGTTTTACCTCATTTCTGCTGTTGAGTGGAGATGAGGAAAGAAAAGGACATTTTAATAATCTCCAGCAGCTGAGCTTAACGCTTGGGTTTTGTTAGTCATTTATGAAGGTCACCTTTCCTCTTAAACTCCGTCTCTGATGAGCTTTATGATTTTAAAGCCAGGAGAATGCTTGTGTGTGTACAGCTTGTAGCAACTTCTCCAATATTTGATTTTTTTTAATTTGACCACATATACACACCGATATTAAATCAGTTCTATTAAAAAATTGTACTGATAGGAATTAGTTCAATTAACTCTTTGAGTAGTTGGGAGGAAGGTTTGTCTTAAAAAAATAATACTTTCAAACTTTGTAAGAAACTTCGGTAAATCTTCCCCCTCATGACGGAGATTCATAGGATGGGTTCAGATCTGTGGTTTTTTTCCTGTGTTTTCAGAGGGTTATTTTAAACTTAGAGAGTTCTTTTAAAAGAATTCAAACATTAGTGATGTACCAGATTCTGGGCGCTTTTGTGACTTCTGAAGAAAAGAAAAATAGATTCATCGTGAGCGAATGACCCCGATCTCTTGTGTGGCAGTTCCTGTGGTAATGAGTGGCAATGCTCAGTACAGACTTCCCGGTTCCCACAGAGCTGCTCTGAAGCTTTCCAGAGATTTAAGGAGAATTGGGCCCCAAGTGCAGTAACAGATCCTAACACAGGCGCTGCCACAAGTGCTTGTTACCCTGAATAAACACTTCTCCCATTGAAGAAACTACTTCACAAAGCAACGTTTGTGTAGACTGAAGAGACCATGGACTTTTTATAATCTAAAAACTAAAACAGGCTTTACTTACTGAATTTTATCTTTAGTGGAATTCTTCAATTAAATCACCTTCAATTAGAAAAAGGTCTGCAGTTTGTAACAGCAGAGCTGATCGTTGTTCTGTTAAAAACAGCCTACTCGTGTTGCTTCTGTCAGGCGTGTTTCTGTAGAGCAGCATTTGTGCGGTGTTGTCCCAGTTAAGCAGTGCTCCGCATGTTTCTTAGTCGAAATAGGTTTCCTTCTGAGTCCTGGCTGAGTGGAATATATAGTGCCATGAAGCATGGCAGCTGATAATTCATGGTGCTACTCTGGGAAAATCTTTTAAACTTATAATATCAAAACTTCAAGCCAAATGACATATGCAAGTCTTGACCTAGCTTCCATGATCAGTCAGTGGAGATACGGATACCGTGCTGCTCGACTCCATAAATAACAGAGTTCTCCTCTCTGCTCCCAGCTATCACAATCCATCGGCGGAGATACGGTGTCAGGGGAAATACTGGTGAATGTGAAGCCATCTAAGTCACAGGCGTTTTTCTGTGGGGATGTGGCTCTGTTCGCTTTGCTTTCTGCTGTGAGACAGTAATAAGTCAGTGATACTCGGATCCGTGCAGTAATGGTCCAGCCCTGTCTCCAAAGGGCACTAATGCATGATGGAGCACGGTGTTACGGGATATGGAACATTAACATATTTGTAGAGAACAGAAACAAGCCTGATCAGTCCGGAATAGCCTGATGATTTTTGGTAAAATCTGGACGAGATAGGTGTATGGAATGAGTGGATTAAACTGTAATTGGTCGTATTTTGTGCTGCAGATCATGTTCCAGGCATACGGGGATAAACAGGGACCACTTCATGGGATGCTGATCAATACCCCGTACGTGACCAAAGACCTGCTTCAGTCCAAGAGATTCCAGGCACAGTCTTTGGGGACATCCTATGTCTATGACATTCCTGAGATGTTTCGGCAGGTAAGTGTTCTTGAGGCCTGGTGGGTTGTTGTAAACTCCTGTACCTGCAAAGCACGTCTATCAGTTGCCAGCCTTGCTTGTCAGGGAAACATGTGACCTGAAGTGGCTAACAGTGGTCCCCCAGGGTCTGTACAGCTATGGATTGTGTCTTCCTTGAAAGAAATTAGGACTCTTGATACACTGCTGCTGTAGTTGCGTTAATACGTCAAATAGTAGAAGCTGAAATGGAAACCGTCTTGTGTTTCTTGTTTATGTTCCTTTGTTTTCCCACTCCGTTATCCAGCCTTCCTAGAGGGCTAGACAGTGCAGGGGTGATAGTCCTAGTACAGGACTCCTACATCATTAAATGTGTTAATGAGTTGCAGAATTGATTGTGTGTCTAATTTGCTGGGTTCTATCCTGAATCAGGTAATTTGAATTATACCACTTTGAGTGAAACCGTATTTCACAGTTTAAATTCCAAAGCGATATCCACTGAGTATTGCCAGTCAAACTGGGAGGGATATTTCAGGGTGTTCTGTCTTGAATATTAAGTCACGGTGGATTGAATAAAAATATTTGCAGATGACTTTCTCAACAAGAATTTATCTTTTCATGCCCTAGTCTTTGATTAAACTCTGGGACTCTATGAATGAACATGCATTCCTGCCATCACCGCCGTTGCCTTCCGACATACTAACGTACACCGAATTGGTGTTGGATGATCAGGGCCAGCTCGTGCACATGAACAGGCTGCCGGGAGGAAATGAGGCAAGTTGCACTTTCTTTAACGCTACTTTTCTTTCCATGTCCTGCACTACATTGTGTTTTGGACTAGGTTTGACAATTGTAATGAAAATTTACCAGCCAGGCACAAAATCTATTCATTCAGTCTTTCACAGATGAAATCTCGCTCTTGAAAATGAGATTTTTGTTTCATTAAAAATTAATACCTTCCATACAATGGGTATTTTAACCTCCATAGTAAATGATGATTCCATTTCATACCTGTGCCTATGCTGTTTTTCCTTCATAATTAAAAAGTGGATATTCCAGGTAACTGGGGTTTGTATTTGAGCAAAATATGTTTTACAAGACTAAATAGAAATGTTTTCATTTGCTTAAAAAATGAAAACCCAATTTTATGCTTTCCATTTAAATACTCGCCGTGCAGTGTTTGTGTAGCGCGCTGGCAAGGTGTGTGCAACATCCCCCTCTAGTGAACGATTTGCCTGAGACTAAGAACCTGCTGATGCTGCTGGGATAATAGAGTTACTCCTTCAGCTCGAGCAGGAGGCGGCTGGGCTGGCGTGGTGGGCTTTTGCTGCTCTGCCATTCCGTTAGCAAGCCAAAGATTGCAGCATCGAAATGACTAGAGAATAAAGCTAACTAGTAGAAGATGTGTTTATTTTTTTTTTACCGAGGCTAAGTGGGATTCAGTAAGTGAATGTTCCTACGGTAATTTAAATTTGAACAGTTCTAAGCGGTGGTATTGTTTATTTTTTTTTCCTGGCATCATTGAACTAGCACCGTCCTTTTACTAGATATGTAACTTAAAATTTGCAAAAGCTCTGTTCAAAAACATCAAGTATAATGATGAGAGGAAATAGGGGTTTTCATCACTGTTTACGGCATGTGTCTTGTCAGGGGAAGGTTTTGAATAGGATGTTTTCAAATTGAACCTAATCAGCAAATGGTGACTATGGGAGCACTATGTCCTTGTCTTTTGCTGGCCTATAGGAGAAATGTTTTAACTAGTATAATTAAAGCTGAAATGAGCTATTGCCTGCATTCTTAGTTAAAGCTGCGGCTGCGGTGCTGTGAAGGCTTATGCCATCATCTTTCTCTCTTTCTCTGCTCTCATTCAGCGTTTGAGTGGATGGTGGCTGGGGAAATAGCAAAGTCCCTCAGGGACGTAGCTCTGTTCTTGCTGAAATTACAAGCACAGAGCTGCCTGGGCATGAACATGTAGTGTTTACTCTGCCAGTATGAATACAAATAGTCTTATTATAAGAGATTCTGTACCCAAAGACCACCAAAAAGAAAATTAGGAGTTTTTTTTAACCCTTGGTAGACTTTGCTGTGCTCAATCTGAAAAGAAATTACACGGCTGTTGTGGTGTGCAGCGTTGTTACCTAATGCACAGGTTCAGGCCTTGTCTCTGTGGCTGTTATGCCGAGGGGTTGTGTCACTGGAGAGTGAGGGAAACAAGGGGAAAATATGTTTTTTCCCCCCGTTTTTCAGTCTGGCTGCTGAAGATTGCTTCTTGTGGAAACAGATGGCAGACTCTAACCTGCCTTTTAACGAGCTCCCAAAAACGAGGTGAGGAGATGAAACCCCAGCCCAGGGTCCGTGTCTCGGGCAGCCCAGCGTGCGGTGGGTGCGAGGAGGTTCTGTGTCTCCCTGGAGAGGCGCGTGGCTGGGAGCACCTAGCCGACAGCCTGGCTTTGCCACGCATGTTCCCTGCGCGGCTGGAATGAGGTTTGAGGCTCTGGTATTGAATTCCGTTAGCAATAGCCACCGCAGACAATAGCGCTCATTCACAGGTGAGAGCGGGCAATCTGAGGAAGAGGTGCCAGCAGCAGTCTGAAGGACAGGTGACATTCAGGAGGTGACGCGCTGCCGAGCAGATTCATTCCTCCGCGCTGCGCTTCCTTTATCTGGATGAGCTGACTTTAGGCTTTTATGGTTTAATTCCGTTCAGCTGAGGAAACAAATTTTCACAAACGCGTACCCAAGTTTCTCTTTCCAAAGCAGATGGCTGCAGGGGTGGAGAAGGATGAGACAGAATGCTAGATAAATTCAGAACATAAGCCTTCTCTTTGTTAAGGCTGTAAGTGGATCCATTCTGCTTTTTTTTTTTTTTTTTTTTTTGAGAATCAGTCTGCATAGCATCTGGGCAAAGAAATACAGCATCTTATCTGCCAGGAAGCAAAGATCCTGCGGGTAATCCATCTATGTGGCAGTAGCTGGTAGCATTGCGTAGGAAGAGGAGCCATGCCACAAGGAGCAGGAGAAATATTAATTGGTTCAGCCCTTCTTCCGTATGGTACAATGGTGACCCCTTCTCAAAAGATGGCACATTTCATTGGCTCTCTAAACTTGCCTGAATTTGTTAAGGAAGAGTTCTGTCCTCAGATAGATGTATTTGACTTCAAAATGCCAGAAGCCCATGCACTCTGAAAATCACGTTAAAGGGGAGGTGATCCCTAAAGAAACGAGTACAGAGGGGAAGTTGAGGTTCCCCTTAGTGAAAGTTCTCACTGCTTCACTTTGTTCATATCTTAGAAGATAGGACTGCTTTGCGGTGTTATGAGGATAATTTAGACAAATATCTTTGAAGAGTCTTTGACTTTGTACTTGCTAAATAAGTGCTGGATGTTCTGTTGTACAGCTTTCCCCCAGTTTTGGTTAGTAACTCTTGATGGTCAGTGCCAATGGACTCCGTGCCCCCAGGGTCCAGAGGCATGAGCTGTTTCCAGTTCAGATCCCAGTGAGGTGGCAGGTGGGAATGCTTGGTAGGAACTTGCTGAGTAAATGGGATTTTTATTTATTTATTTATTTATTTATTCCCAGTAGAAGTCGCTGATTTTCTGAATCCAAAGTCTTTTGAGAGATAGTACATCATGTGCTTTTTACTAGAGAAGAAATGTCTGTTGAACGCTGACTGCAGGAAGTACGGCTGCTGTTTAGTGCGTTTAGGTTCCTATTACTGTTCCACTCGGTTTAGATCAGAGACTCAAACCCAGGTATTCCCCCCTGCAAGCAGGTGCCGTACCATCATGGTGTCAGCCGTTCTGAGGCAGGGCCTGTCTGCCCCGTTGGAGCTGTGCTACACCGTATGAACAAGTACATTTTCTCTACGTGAAAAGGGGTCAAGACACTCTTCCTCTTAAACCATTCAGCTGAGCCGAGTGCCCTAATTGTTTTAGCTGGCAGGCAAAATTGAGAAACCAGCATAAAATCCAGGAGATTTGTGGTCAGTGTGTTCAGCTGGATGTCAATGACCGAAGCTGCAACGCCGGCTCGGGTATGGGGCAGAGCAGGAGCTCGAAGCTGGGGTTCTCCTGGCCTCGCGGAGTTTGCAAGCAGCGTTCTGGGCTAACCTGTCTGTGTTTTCAGGAAAACCTGTGACATGGGAATTCTCAAGAACTTGCACAATACAAGAGGTTTTTCTCCGCTTAGCTTGTGACCACTTCACGTAGCCCACCACCTCATTTGGCAGTAATTATCTCTTTGCTAGTAGTCTCAACAAAGAAGCCAAGGACTTAATGGACCATGAAAATACAACTTGCTATTTATTCCTAGACAGTGCTTGCTCCTTCTGAGCAGCGGATCTCGTGCGTGCCGTGGCCACGCGAGGGAGCTGGCCCTGCCGCTGGCCCTGCCGCCTGCTCTTGCAGCACAGAGGACATGACTAACGCAGGGCCTTTTCCTGATCTCTTGCCCACTTGGTGCAGCCAGAGTTCTTTCTGAAGTGCATCTGCTGTTTCTTTGGACTGCAGACAGAATTCTGGATGCTGCCTGGAGCTTTCTGCTAGATGGTTTCTGTTCTGGATCCTTCATGTTAAGCTTGTGAACTGTGCCCTGGTCTCCAGTTACTCTTTCTGGGGGGTTGGGTTCTTTTTTTGGTGTCTCCTCTCTTACTGGTCTGGCTGCTTTGACACCTCTGCTCACGTGTGGGACTGATCTGATAAGCTGTGTCTGCTGCTGTAGGGTTTCAGTAAGCCAACACCCTGCACAGGACTGAATGTGCCACACTAAAAAGTGAAGTAAGTTTGTGGATAATTCTTAGAGGCAGCAGGTAGAGAAGGGAGGTGAAGACAACAGTATTCGCGAGCAGAGTCAAACACCAGTTGATATGTCCCTTCTCATGCTCCTGAGTAAAGACTGAACCAAAACTTCAGGACAAATGGGGTATAATTTAATGTGCAACTGTGAGCATGTCGAGAACAAAGCACCAGAGGTGGATGCTCAGCCTGACTCCAGTCTGACTCTTAAGACAGACACGGACCATTGGAAAGTGCAGAGTTTATACAGATGGAAGGAAAAAAAAGTCCACTTGCATTAGATTACAAGCAACTACATTTTACTCTACAATGTGTTTAAGAAGCAAATTTTAAGTTCATACTACTGGCTGGATGCTTATCTGGATTATACCACAAGAGTTTTAACATTCCTGCTAATTTAATTTTATTTTTAAAAAATAAGTTATTTTAAAAGGCTTATTTTAAAAAATAAGCCTTTTTTTTTTTTTTTAGTGGCACAATCTTTGGTGTTTCTGGCTGAGATCTTCATTGGGCATGTGAGGTAGAGGTGTGTGATTGGCACTTTCTACACTGTTACCAGGAGGGCTGGGTTTGAAAGGATGCAGCCCCTCCTCTGTTTGAGGGTGCGGGAGCAGCTGATGGCTGTCCTCCTTTTGCCCTGGCAGCTCATCTCTGGCCTGCCTGTCACCTAAGCCTCTGATGCCGCTCTGTAGTCACGTGGCTGGGCTAATGTGGGGAAATCTCTGAAATCCAGAGTCAGAAGTTGTGTGAACACAGACAAGTGAACAGGGCTAGGGGTCAGAAGTATATGAGAACTTCCATAGTGTATAAAAAGGTGTTGCTTGCAGTAGCTCTGCTGAAGACACGGCCTGCAATATAGTGACACCTTCTTCAAATGTCCATTGAAGATGGCTTCGTTCTGAAGATTAGCATATTAGCTGAAATCTTAGTGTGAAAAGGTAATTCCTTCAGCCTGTTGGAGAACTCAATATATTACTTGTCATTCTTGCGCTGGGCATTCTGATGTTTTTCTATAGCACTTTATGTATTTTCACTACAATTTACCGTGATCCTCTGGCACTAGCACTGCACCATCCACTGCTAAGACCCAAATAATCTTCAAGGACACAGAGAAAGTGCGTGTAAGGAGTGCCTGCAGCAACACCCCACGTTACCCTGCATCTCGGTCTCACGCAGCGTCCATGTAAAATGTGTCATTTTCCCTATTGGCACTAGATGTCACAGTTTTTCCTTCTCAGTAGCATGAGGATCAGAAATAATCCATAATCCGGCTGTGAGCTGCAGCGTTGGCAGACACCCTTTCTTGTGCATGTGGGAAGGTTTGGCCAGGTGAAATTCCGGCCGGCGCTTCCGCAGCTCCCTGGGTTGCCTGGGGCTGAAAGGTGTAGCTAATGAATTTTATACAAGGAAAGCTTAATAGCTGAACTGCATGTTCTGCTTTGTCACCCCATGTTCCTGCATTTTATGACAGGCACGGGGTGTTAAAACATCCGCTGGGCTACTCATGGCGGATGGATAAATACTTGAGAAAAGCAGAGAATGGGTGATGGCAAAGTCAGTGACTGAACACGAAGGTGAAGGCAAACACCTGTGCACCTTCTCCCCCCTGCCCCAGCCCCACCACCGTTTTTCCCAGAGATTACTGTAAAAATACTTGTTTTTCTTTGTGTTTCCCAACCCTTCTTCTTGATGAGTTTTGCGAACAATTGTGACCTGAAGGCTCTTCTGGCAGTAGGAATGGGTTTAAATAACAGGGAAGCTGGACAACTATTTATGCCGCACAGCAAGTGGTGTCTCCTCATCTGAAATACTTGTGATGCAATTTCAGAAGGTGATCCTCCGTTGGCAGAATAATTTTATCCCCCATCTTTGGGGTGCTCGGAGGTCACCATGAGATGTGGGGGTAGGAATCAGGACAGAGTACGTTTTTGTCATGGACTGGAGGGTGTTATTTTTAGTAGAAGGTGGAATGTGGTATAAATTAAGCGGAATATTACATAAATTAAAAGAGGGTTCCCCTAGCATCATGGAAAGCTAATTTTTTTTCTCACTTATATGCCTAGATAACTTAATGTAACTTTACGAGTAGCAAGTATGGGCATGGGAGGATTGGACTGGTGTGGGGGCTCTTCTGAACTCTAGAGTTGGGAAGGGTGAATGTCACAGCGCATATGGAGCAGCTCCTTAGCTGAACAGTGCTTGTATGGTTAAGCAGGAGTACTCTCTAATACCTTCAGTTGTTTGAAGGGTTAATGTTCGTGCAGATCAGTATCTCCAATCGCAGTATCTCCAATCACAGTATCTCCCATGGCCTGATTTTTGAAAAGGTACTTGTATGCTATGGCAATACTACAACTTCAAGATTTGAAAAGGCTTTCCTTGCAAAACCAGAGGGCATGAGCCTCTAACATATACCTTTGAGTTAGAATTTATTATAATTATTTAAAAGATTAATTTTTGGAAGGTTATAAGTAAAATTTATATATATATATTTTAATTTTCTATAAACAGAAATGACTGTTGAATTTCATAATGCTGTCAAACAAATACAAAATTTTAATTAGGTTACCTTTCCTGTAATTCTGACTTTTATCAAATTTAAAGCACACGTCTAGTAAGTGTGATATTTGTTAAAGCTTTACAAAAGTTAAATTCTTGGGCAGGAAATAACCCCACACATCACAGGTGAGGCTCTCGGAGGATGCTGAAAGCAGTGACCACTCAAGTCATGTCTTATTCAAAGAGCAACTGGAGCTCCAAATTTCTTGAAGGGTTTTAAAATCCTCAAATGCAAGAATTACTAGACCAGAGATATAAGTAGTGGCACAAAGAGTTTTATTCTGTATTTTTATGTATATATTTCAACACATGCGTATGGATTCTGTAGACAAGAAAGTTCTTGCCTACAAGAAAGCTCCTAATAAAGATTATCTGTCACTGTCTGTAATTTATCTGTCTGTAACTTCCCCAGATGCAAACTATTTCAGCTGAAGTTTTCAAACTTTACACTTTGCCGAGGGACTTCTCCCTGTTTATTGTTTAGTTTGGAAAGCTTCATCAAAAATGCTGCTGTTTTGATGAAAAATCTGGCAGTGTTGCTCACAGTTGATTTTGTGGGCTTGGAGCAGAAACTTGAATTTGATAGAGAATTTGGTTTGGGTTCAGCACGATGCCTTTCGCTATCCCCAAGAGACACTGTACAAGCTTCATATCTTGCAACGCACGTGTGTGTGCCGTAAAAACTACTTTTGCACTGTTTTAATGGGGTTTTTTGAGCTTGGTGGTGCTCTGTGTGTCCGTCCGCTTTCACTGAACATCAGCCAGCCTTTTGCTGGTTTGCTTCCTGGCTTGCCACCCACGTGCCTTTTGGTCTAGTGCGAGGAACCAAGGCAGGATGAATTCATGTCTCCTTCAGCCCACTGACAACCCGCCTCTCAGTCCCTGTCCTGCATGATGCCTTTTTCTGAGCAAGCCTTTGCCGCGTCTCCTCCTGGAACCGTTTCTTCCCATCTCATCCACTTGGCTGCGTGCTGTTGAGAAGAGCCATGCCAACGGGTGCTTGGCCATGCTGCCTGTGACC
Organism: Rissa tridactyla; assembly: GCF_028500815.1. Taxonomy (NCBI): domain Eukaryota; kingdom Metazoa; phylum Chordata; class Aves; order Charadriiformes; family Laridae; genus Rissa; species Rissa tridactyla. The sequence continues at coordinate 49,475,641 of NC_071472.1, forward strand.
ACTGCTTTGATCGCTAAATGACAGCTTTTTCAGAGCCAAGAAGAGAATGGAGGAATCCCGGGTTTTGGCACTCCACCCTTGTCAAGGCATTGAGTCTGAATGCCTCTAGCAAACCACGTGCATCGTGCCCTTTTTCTGGGAGTTGGTTCATGGTGAAGATAAAAATTTTACAGCTTTTGGTCAGTGCAGAGAATCTGTCATTTAGATCTGAAGTTCAGGACATGAGATGGGAATGATGAAATAGCAAAGTTGCAAGTAAAATTTCTGGGGCTGTCTTTGTTCCCTTCATAAAACACACCTTGTCCTCCACGGCTACGCAGCAGAGTGGTCCAGCATCCTGGGGTCAGTGGGCACTGGTTTCCCTCCAGAATAGACGAGGTTGTGAAAGGGGAATAAAGCACGTGTTCCTTAAGTGTCAGAACATGCACAGCGGGGGAGAAATGTGCTTTCATTAATGTTCAGCTTCGGCATTTCCAGTGCTCACATGCAAGACTGCTAAAACTGTTGCATTTCCTTTCTTATTATAACTTTTGTATGTAATAAATGCTGACATACAAATGTATTCAAATCATATATATATTTTTTTTTTACATATAAAACTTACATATGATATAGATGCAAAAGGATAGGAACAAGGCAAAATTGTTGTCAGGGTTCTGTAAGTTCAGTTGTCCTACTTTGAGACCCATATTCAGGTTTCCAAATTTGGAAAACCTGGAAATAAACAAATAAAATGAAACATGGCATAAAGTACCCAGGCTCAAGCATCATCCTTGTTGTGAGAGAAGTAGAATGAACCAACACAATTGGCATGACTCAGGCATAGAGGCTGTCAGATAATAAGCTGTTCTCGTTTACGTCGGATTTTCTGTCAGCTATGCTTCTCTAGGAATTACAGAGACCGAAAAGCCCCCTCTGCCCAAACACCAGCCCCAGCTTGCGTTGGCTCCCCTTCCTTCGGAGGCTGCGCTGCGTTCCGGAGGGAGACTGGGATCCATTTCTTCCCCATTCCCCTTGGTGTCTGTTGTCAACAGCTCCGGCTGCCACCAGCAGTCAATTTGTAACTGCATCAGTGTGTGTATTACTGTTCACATCGATAGCGCAATTAATGTTGAAGTCAATTTTGGTGTTAATTTTAGGCCATGATTAGTGTTGACACTGTGTGTCAAACTAATGGCATTTATGAGCACCATGAAAACGAACGTTAGTTAATATCATGTTTTTACTATCTGTTAACGGTTACATTAAGCCAAAGATCTAGTGGGAGAAGGTGTGTATAAAATTATATATATAAAACTTGTGTGTAATATATGTGTGTCATGCAATTCTGCATTGCTGCTGCTATTCAGGGAGCAAATGACATCTGAGCACTGAATCCTAATCACAGTTCGGAACATCAGAAATAATGATCACTTCTGATCGGAGGTTGTGAATAATTCATCTGGTTTGATTTTCACGTTCTGTCCAGTGATACTTTTCAAACCAAATGTGTTCCTACAGGAGAATAATGGTCCCACTTCTTATGGAAATACTGTGGCACAAATCATTTTGCCAACATAAAAACAGTTAAATAAGACGGTTCCTGCTTTTATTTTTTTCCTCCCTCTCTCCTTCATTCCCGAGTGTGCTGGGAATAGAGCTGTGGCAGAAGAAGCCCTCCCAAACTCCACTGGCTCTTCCGAAGAGCCCGCGTTGACGCCACTGCCGCTTACCATCACCCATTATTGTTCTGACAGTGCTCTTAGGTGATTAGCTCAGCCTGTCTAATTAACCTGTGAACTCTCCATTTTTTTGGCATGCTGCCGTTAACTTAAAAATCTCATCTTTTTTTTTTTTTTCTTCTGAAATAGAAAGCTATCCTCCACTGCCCATAAATTTAAACAGAATCTACATTGTTCATAGCAAAAAATTCCTGAGCTGTGTCCTGTGATTTTTATTGGCCTGGATAAATGGCACAAAACACACTATGTATTGGGGAGGCGAAGGCACACAAGTTAATAAAGTGGTGCACTTTAATTTTTCTTTTCTTAAACTGCATATGTTTGCTCCATATTTATCATCTATAAACTGTTTTCAGGAGTTTGTGTTTACTGTGCCCTGGCTAGATAGTTTTTCCTATTCTACTAGTGAGCGTTAACAAAAGGGATTTTATTTATGTAGAGGATACACGATCTCGGGTTAGGGAACTATTCCAAGATGTCTGTTACAATCTGATTTTCCTAAATAGGAAATGCTTTTAATTTGCCTATTTTCTGTACTGTCAGAAATCACCAAGCTGATGAAAGAGGGAGATCTCTCACATCTTGCTAGGTGAGAGGCAGACGGTGGGACCGGTCCTGGAGCCTGAGCTCTGTCACTCGGCCCTAAGCCCTGGAGCAAGTGTTGATTCATCTGCCTCACGTTGTGGTTATTGTGTATGTTTCTGGCAATACCTTTATGTGTTTCTATCTTACATTTTACTGCACTGACAAGTATTTAGCAAATACAAAACCTGAGCATTTCTCCTGTTGCTCGTGTGGCTTGTGTTCGGCTGATGGTGCCTGAAGCGTCCTGGTGGGGCCCTGGCTGATGGGGTCGGTGTAGCTGTAAGCAAACAACTGCTTAGGCAAAAACCTGGAAATTAGGGTGACTTCTGGGCTATTTTGGAAGAAGTTTACGGTGCAGTTTTAAAGAGAATATTACCCCATCTTCCCTGTGGGTTTCTAAACCAAGTAAAGCTGGTTTCTGAGGTGATATCACAAAGATTTGGTAAGCGACACTTAAGGATTTTAGTTATGGCAGAAAAAAAAAAGCCTATAAAATATGGTAAAGAACTGAGCTGCGGTAGGTGACGAGGTGTAGACAGGCATCCCCTGCTCCTTAGAGACTAATCTTGAAGCCTTTACCTTTGGATTTGCAGACCTTTTTAACCCGCTCTTTCTAATTGCAAGCTTGCCCACAGTTGAGAGTTAGAGGAGAGACACAATATCCAGCCCCTGGCATCTCTTTTCCTGTAACAGTCAGGTCAGAAGGGCAAAACTTACTTTTCTTCTCCTTTTTTTCACCTCTATTCTTCCTTTTTCTGCTGTGAAAGTCCAGTAGTAGAAGAGCAGAAGTCCAAGGAACTCTTCTGTCTGTGTAGGTTGGTTTGGGATGGATTAGGTTGCTCTTCCCGGCTCTGGCCTGGTTTTCTGTGTCACCCCCAGCTCTCTTTGCACACACTTTTGCTCTGTGTGCCTGACCAACAGCTGCATCCACTTGTTTTGCAGCACTGCAACTTTTCCCTTTAATTTTGCAATAATTCTGATATTTTAGCAAAGCATCCCACTGACTTTTAGGGATTTATGCTCCTGTCTTTGCAACTGCTGCAGTATCTCTCTCTTCCAAACGCTGCTGTTGGATGCTAAGATGTAACTGTAAATCTGCAAATATTCAGAGGCAAACAAATTAATCCCTTACGACGTATCAGTCAAAATAGCAGCAGAGGAAACTGAGACCGAGGAGAAGGTGAACTGAAACACCATCATTCTGTTAACTTGCAATCTCAGCTCTCAAAAGGGGAGGTGTACAGGAAGGATCTGCCAGTAGCTGGTTGTAATATTTTTGGATTGCTGCCTGCTTTACTTCCAATGACCCTTTGATTAATTCCTCTGCCTCTTTATTTTTTTTAATGAGCCTATTATGGCATATCTTATTGCAGGTGCTGATTGGATCTCAACTGTGTATTGTGCCATTTTGATTTGGATTAAATGGCACATATCTATCTGCTGCTTCTCCCCTCTCCCCCTCCCGCTTTAGTTCATCATGTTGAGAATTCAGAGTCTCCACAATGAGAGTTTCAACCCTCCTGATTGCAGAGGATGTGCAATCGGCTTGAGGAATGTGTACTCAGAGCTTATGATCCTTGGGCAAGCGGAGACTGGGTGATGCATGGGGCTTTCAAGGGACGCTGCTATTTCCATCTGTTAATGGCATTCCGGGATGGCCGGCTCCCCAGTGCAGTGATACGCGGCAGCCGAGAGATGGGAGATGCAGGGTACAGATGTTGCTGATCTCCATAAGACGGGCCAGAAGAGATCATCCGATGATTTTAAAAAGAAAAATATGCAGCAAAAAGCATTACTTATCCAGGCAGGTTTGGAAAGAAACTGCTGTAATATTTGGGAAGGAAAAAGAGAAGAGCCAAAGAAATGAAAGTAAGGACAGAAAAAGAAAAATGGAGGTAGTTATGAAATAAAGGGATTATTAAAATGAGGGCAGGGTGAGAGAAAGAACCAGGGTGACGAGGTTGTGGGTGGTATCTGGGTGGCCTGAGCAGATAGATGGTCAGGAGTCCCGTACAGCAGCATGGCCATCCTCACCTTGTGAGCTCCGTCACTCGGAATAAACGCAGCACCTGCGAGGGGAGCGTTTGAAGAACGTGGTTTGGACCTGTGACAAATCCCTCAATGGGAAGAGGGAGGGCCGGTAGTAGTGTCTTGGGTGGGAAGAGAGCAACGGAGGATTGCTCCAGTGAGTGGGGAAAGGATCAAGTGCTGCCAGGTGTGCTCTACGCTGGCAGTGCATATCAGAGCTGCTGGTATCCGAGTGCCCAAAGAAAATACATCAAGTGCAACATGTGTAAGAAAAATGGCCCCTGCCTGATTCTCCTCTTTCATGTCTTGAAGATATGCACTCAATTTTTGTTGTTCTCTGTTCTTTAATTGCAGATTGGGATGGTGGCCTGGAAGATGACTCTGAAGACCCCTGAGTATCCAGAAGGCCGTGATATCATTGTCATTGGCAATGACATTACATACCGAATAGGTTCTTTTGGGCCTCAAGAGGACGTGCTATTCCTGAGGGCTTCAGAGCTTGCTCGAACACATGGCATCCCCCGTATCTATGTGGCTGCCAACAGTGGAGCCAGGATTGGTTTGGCTGAGGAGATTCGGCACATGTTCCATGTAGCTTGGGAAGACCCAGATGACCCATACAAGGTAAGGATGCACAGGAATCAGAGGTGAAACTCTGCAGTAGCTCACAAAAGAATCTGATTTTTAAACTGCCTCTTCCAATAGAGGTGACAGTAAATATTTGACAGAGTATTAGATACAAAGTTCTCCTTGGTATTGGATCTCTCAGGCAGCAGGACTGGCATCCAGAATGAGTTAGTGATAAAAGTGATAAACGTTGAAAACATCCGTAGCTTTCACTGACCTCAGCTGGAGCTCTGACATTATGAGAGGATGTTCTTATCGCTCTCTGGAATTAAATTCTGCTCCCTTGAAACTTTCTTTTTGGAAGGGGTTATTTGGGATCGGGAAGGGACTACAGGTGGGAGTGAGATGAATGAACTGTTTTTTCCTGCAGGGATACAAGTACTTGTACCTGACTCCTCAAGACTATAAGAAAGTCAGTGCCCTGAACTCGGTTCACTGCGAACATGTGGAGGACAATGGAGAGTCCAGGTAAGCGCAGACAGGTCAGAATGAAAAGCTTTCTGTTCATTCTTGGCTATACAAGGTGTCATGCATGTCACGGCCTTGTCTTCTGCTAGGACATTCTTTAGGATCCAGGTGTGTAGAAAGCCGTAGCTGTGTGGGGTCAGAGTGTGCAATAAGAGAGTTCAAAGTTGCACCGTGACATGCCTTGTTTGAGGTAGTGCCGTGTTGGCTCCTGCTGCCTGGGGGCCCAAGTCATGGCTGAGGGTCCTGTGGTGGTAAGCACTGAATGACCAGGACAACAATTCTTGCCCAAAGACTTGCAGTCTAAATTTGAAAAATTACTTTTCTGCCAGATTCTGTAGAAAGGATAAAAATTCCTGAGTGAAGGCTAAGCCCCCTGTGCATTTTGAAGGGCCGGGCTGTGGTGGTTGCACGAAACTGCCTTACAGCCTATGGTTTTCCACACGTGTCTGCTCCAGGTGTCTGCGTCTTCCCAGCTGCGTCCCAAAGGTAGCACATCTGAAAATGAGGTGCAAAGAAGCTTTCAGAGCTAGGCTGCAGCTGTAGCGGTGCTCCTGGGCAGAGGGAGGAGGATGTGCTTAGGAAGGGAAAAAAAAAAGCCCAGTTTGCAGACGGGCAAGCTCTGACAGAACCAAAGGATGGTGCCGGGTGCGGGGACGTGTGCGTGCCTGTGCGTGTGCCTGCGTGCGTGCCTGCGTGTGTGGTGGGGAAGCCAGTGGCTCTCTCCAGTGAAGCACTTAAGCACATGCTCAAGTACTTTGCTTAGCAAGGGCCTAGTGGAAAGGATAGAAGGCAGTCTGAGAGTGCTGAGTAAGAAGGGACTGTGCTGGGGAAGGAAGGCGTGAAAGAAGAAAGTAAAGAAAAGGTAAGAGCCTCATTATAATCTCTTGTTCTATTTCTCTTTCCTTTTGTCTGCGTTCTCTTCCTTTCTTGCCCTTTTTCCTATAATCAGCCTGCGCCTCACGTCCTGTGGGAATGACAGAAGAACACTTTTCACGGGCATTCCTCTCCCTTGGCGTTTCCTCTTTGCAGCGCTGCTCTGGCTGCTCGGATGTAGGACTAGTCCGTGGTGTTCAGCAAGGCTGCAGAATGAGCCCGTGTACGGGTCCTGGCCAGGTTTTATGCACGTTACTCTTTGGAGCCTTAATGATATTTAGTCACTTTTCATTTTCTTCGTAGCAAACTGATTCAACAAATCACTGGACCTTGTGACTCAAAGGCTGTATGTGTCTCCCTCAGGTATAAGATAACAGATATTATCGGAAAGGAAGACGGACTTGGAATAGAGAACCTCAGAGGATCTGGCATGATTGCTGGAGAATCATCTTTAGCCTATGAGAGTATTATCACCATCAACTTGGTAATCCCCCACTGCTTTCTATTCTTCAAACTCTATTGTCTGTTTCAGCTAAAAATCCTGCAGTGATATCCGGAAGATACATCTGGGATCAGACTTCTGGTTGATGTAAATTGGCAGTAGGCTTTGAGCAACGCTACTGGCACCGTTATAGGGCTGGGTCCCTTTCAGATTAAATTTAAAACACTTTTAGAAAACAGTCATTTCGCTTCATGTGTGCTCAGTCTGTAAGTTACTGCTTCTCTTTTGTGAAATAAAACACACATAAGTTCAGCGACTGTGTTTTACAAAAAAAGAGATTCTGGAGTTTCTCAGTTTTTGTAGCCTTGTAATACAGACATGCCTAGTTTTATCTAGATGTCTGAATCGATAGGTTTTGGCTGTGTGGTAAGACAGAAATCAATGTGATTTTTTTTTCTTTTTCTTTTCTTTCTTTTTTTTAAGGTTACATGTCGGGCAATTGGAATTGGGGCTTACCTTGTTCGGCTAGGTCAGAGGACTATCCAGGTTGAGAACTCTCATATAATCCTGACCGGCTGTGGAGCCCTCAACAAAGTAAGTCTTTGCCTTTCGGTCTTCAGAGCTTATGTGGATGGAGTTGGTATTTCTGTGAGTTCTGCTGGAGACTCAAGGAGCTGCCACCACTATACCTGTCATTGCACTTGGTACCTTTTGCATTCTCCCTTCTCGGGCTCCTCCTGATCAAGAAGGAGAAGTGACACAGGGCAGCAGCTGTGAAATTTTCATGCCTTCGCAGTCCTTTTTTCTTTTTTCCTTTCTCTCTGGGCAGAAAGCGGTCCTTTCATGCTCCTGTTTTTCTTGACAAGAACATCGTATTGACAGCCAGAGGCACTATTCCAGGCATCCTGCTTGGAGATTGGCAGGAGACCCAGGCAGAACTGCAAATTTAAGAGCTTGAGCATGAACCGGGTGAAGGGGAAGAAGGAGAAGCAGCTTTTAACATAGGTTGTGTGCAATGAGTAAATGCCAGAAGTGGAGAAGCCCACGGACTGGGCAGCATCTTCTCCCACCCACTGTGTGCTGCAATAGAGGAAACAGGGCCGTTTCCAGTGTCTGGGAGACCGTGTTTCAAAATACATGGGCCAGAATCCCCCTGAACTTCCAGCCATCCACAGCATCGCGTTCGTGCTGGGGGAGCGCTGGAGCCTGGGGAGGAGTGTGTGGATGGTGGTTTTCAAGGGGTCAGACCCTGCTGGAAACCTCAGCTGTGGGGGCAGGGAGGAGTAACTGGCTGTAAGAAAACTTACAGCTTTCACTACTAAAGTGGCTCTTCTTTTTTTTTTTTTCCCCCCACCTGAGGCGGTTTTTCTCCCTTGCTGCCCCAAGCCTATTAATATCACAGCCTCCAGCTCCTTGTCTGTAGCAGACACGGCTCGCAGCCGACTCCGCTCTTGTCCCTCTCACTGAGGGCTTTGTTTACGCGGGAGTTAGGATTGTGCAGGGCGCGAGTGCCCTTCCCCATTGTGCAGCTTTGTTCTCAGGCACTCTCCAGCACCTGGGGTGGTTGTGTTTCATCGCAAGCTGTGTTTCAAGGAGTGCCTGCCTGACAATGGGAGATAAAAGGAAAATAGTCTCTCGTTGAATTATTCCCCTGAATAAAGGGGGCTCTGCAGAAAATGAAGCATTGATCCTATCAACTCTGGGATGCAGAACCCTCAGTTAGATCTCTTACACACATCACACACACCTGCATCAATGGAAGGAAAAGAGGCATTTGAAGATCCATCCTTTTAAAAGGAATTGAGTCAGTTTAGTGCTTGCTGAAGTGGAGTAAGTTGCCTGGTTCCAGCTGTCATTTGTTGGGGATCGGGGCCGGGCAGAGTTTCCCAGATGGCAGGGCCAGTCTGTTTAGTCCTCCCTCTTCTGCTCTCTTCTTTCCAGGTTTTAACTGCACTCTACCCGTGGAGTGAATGCTTGTTTTTATAGGACTAGACTAATCTCACTAAATTGCGGACACTTAAAAATTAAAGATTTAGTCTAAGTTAAGCACCTCATACCTCTCAGCAGGCACAGGCAGAAGGAGATACTTTCTGGGGGTAACTTATCCCATCCCAAGAATTTCAGTGGGCTGAATAATCCCATGTGTCCTTTTCTCTCCTCCCTGCTCTGTTGGAAAGGCATATATTTTTATGTAGGCACTGAACCTCTACCTGCCTAAAGGTCAGGCAAAGCAGGAACGTATTGCGGCCTGTCCAGCTTTCCCAGTAAGACAGGTAAGCCCAGACCCAACAATAAGTTTACTTGTCCTTGAATAGTGGGAGACTGGGAATCCCCATTCACTCTTGGATGTTGTGTGAAGTGTCTTGCTAGTTCATATGCTCTTCACTTTCCAGTCCCTGAGGTTCTGGTCAGAGCTTCTTGAATGGATCCAGCTGTAATTGTGTCCCAGAAGTAGGTCTGAAGTAGTGAAACCTTGTCCAGTACTAACCTGAAATGACCAAGCTCAGCCCAGTTGAGGTCTTAAGGAGGGTGAGAAGCAACTGGTGAATGCTGATGCATTTGCATCATCCTGCCATGGAGGCAATGTCTACTTCAGGCTTGTCCACTGTCTCCCTGTTCTTAGATGAAGAAGTTGAACAGTTTGAACAGTGTAAACTGTTCAACACTTGTCCCTTGAATTTAGATGGACAGTTTGAATTTTCATTTGGCTAGAAGGCAGGTCACTATCAGTCAGGGGCCAATTAAGCAAAGTCTTCCCTCGTAGGACAGCAGAGGCTGTTTGGGAACAATATATGGTGTGTTCTTGTTCATTCACGCGAATAGGTGGAAACCTATTGTAGTTTTAATCTGTGGAGTGAGTGAGTCTTGCTGCTTCTCGTTCCCTTCGAGTAGATGGTGAGAAGAGCCCCGTGCAGCAAAGTCAGTGCTTTCCTTTGTGGGAACGAGAAGGTCACCAGTCCAGCTGGCAGGGTCTTGGGGAAAGATCATAACTGAAACAAATAAATGGAAACTGGTACCTTGCATGACAGTTGGAACTGGATGTTTTCTAACACAGTTGCATGCAAATATTCCTTTAGCTTTTCCCAATTAGGTGTCGGAGATTTGAGGCACTTTTTTCCATTGCTGACTTTTAATTACTGTCTTCATAGAGGACGCTGTACAAAACGTACATGTAGTCTTGCGTCTGCATACACGTCGTCTTCAAAATGCCTTCTCTCTGCAAGAAGAGAATGTGCAGTGCAAAAATGTTTCTGCAGCAATGGAGACAATTAGGCTTTCAGAGAGCAGTGAGGTTTTTTCTGGAAAGTTGTTTGGGTTTTGGTTTGGCTTTTTTTTTCTCCTGTGAAATACTGGATTCTTTTTGATTTACAGCGGGGAGCAGAGGGGGCCTGTGACAAACATTACGTGCCAGCAGATCTGTTGCTGCTCTTGTTCATTATCATTGTGTAAAACCAGCCCGAGGGTTTAGGTGTAGAGGGAAAGGTCCAGCTGCCAAAACCAGACTGCAACCTATAACTTAGATGATGAGCTCAAGGTCAATATCATTTTTAGCTGTAGCTAATGTTTGGTTCTGGAAGTTGACTAATCACGTGCTGGCTGTGCACTGCGTCCGTGTCCCTGTAAGTGGGGAGGCACAGCACTGGAAGACACCTGATATCAGGCGGGTGTAAGGATTCTCTTGCCCCATTGCCTGCCATGGGTGACAAGAAACTGCACGAGAGCCGCACAAGGTTTCCCTCCGCTCCTGATTAAGCTGTCTTTGTTTATTGCCCAGACCCATGGGCAAGGGGGAGACCTGGGGAAAAGGTGTGATGCTCCGTGGTGGGGCCAGTGCTCTGCGCGTGGGGCACCGGGGCTGCATTTCATCTGTACCCCTTTTGTCTTCACCGTTGCGTTTCAGCAGGGGGTGGAGAGGTGGAAATGACATTTCATTCCTCTCCTGTGAGCGTGTGCGCGCGCCTGTGCTGAGCCCGCTGACCCCCCTGAAAATTGAAATAATGATAATGCGCGTCTCCTGACTGCATCAAAGTATCAGCACATCAAAAGCCAGGAGGCATGAAATGCAAATGATAAAGTGAAAGCAGATGGATTGTGCATGATCGCCTGATGCCCAATGAATTTTAAAAGGTGCTGGTTCACATGGGGAGAGGGGCTGAAATAAACACGTTATCCCTGCAATTTTTTTTTTGTTCTTGCCGCTCACTCCTGACAATATTTTTTCACACTTGAGCGAGCAGCCACTCCATCTCTCTCCCTCCCTCTCCCTCGCTTTCTCTCCCTCTCTCTCTTTCGCTGTCTACCTCACACACGTCTCGGGTCATGTCGCCGCAGCTCCGGTGGAAATAATAAGATATAAACCACGAGGTTGTTATTTGCATAGAAATAGCATGGAGCCCCAGGCAGCATGGGAGAAGGACACAGAGATCATTTGTCTAAAATTTTAATGAAAACTTTTGCTGAGGCAGAGATTTTTATTATTTTTTTAACTTTGCCTGCCTCCCCCTTTTTCCGCCCCCGTACCTTCCTCCACCTCCCTCGACTCCCTTTCCTCGTCATAAGCCAAACACGGTGTGATTTCGTGTGAGATAGGTGACGTGCTGCTGCCATGCACTAACAGGTTAATTTCCATTGGTTTTCTTTTTAATAGAAGTAAGACTGAAGAGCCCAGTGCTCCCAATTTATGCATTGCTTATACTGTTAAGGCTTCCGGGACTACATTTCATTTCAGTCCTCACAAGGATGTTCCCAAGTCTGTTGCTGACTTATTTTTAATTAGTTTGCTCCTCCTTGTCTTTTGTGTTTAAAAGAAATCCTGTCTTCAAGACTGTTTTGTTAATGTAAACAAATAGTGGCTTTCAATCACATTTTCTCGGCAGATACACGTTCTAGGCTTTTTCTCAGGGAAGCCAGATTTAGCAGAGATTTTCAGGAGCCGCCACTAACTTGATACACCTCAGTTTGTGATATAGATGTTCAGCCTGGTATCTCAAACAGTTCATTTTCTGCGTGATGATGAAGAACTGTCCCACACACTGCGCTTCACAGCAGGGCATCCGAAGTGTCCATCACTTCTGGAGGTGAAGGGAAGAATCTAACCAGCAGAATGTTGTTTCCTCTCCCTCCTATTTAGCTGGATTTTCCCCCAGTTTTCCCCATTTTCCCCCAAATGGCCTTCCCAATTGGGCAGGCCAATTTTCCAGGCATGGCGTGCCCAAATGGTGCATTGGGCCCTGAGCGTGTCCTCGTCCCTGGGGCCCCATGGCACCGTGCTGTTGGCCTGGTTTGTCAAGAACATCCAAGTGTGCCAAGTGTGAGCTTGACAAATACCACCTGCCAGGAGAATATGCCCATGTTGGGGAAGGAGGCAGTCGAAGAGTCAGAAACCACTAAAGTATGGAATGTTGAAAGCATAGTTCAAAACCAGAACTCTGGGCTTCGTTTCCCACTCTGCAGCCAACTGCCTGCCTGTTCGTGGTCTGACGTTTGTGATCAGAATGGGTGTAATGGCAGTTATCTGCCGACAGCTTGGTCTTGGAATCTTAGTTCATTTGGTTTTGCAACGTGTTTTGAGCTCATCAGATGGAAGGTGCCTGCCAGCAGTGGTGTGTTGGCAGGGTAGGTAACCCCATCCTCAGAATTTCTTTCTGTGGAAGTTTTTGCCTTCAAAATGATCTTAATTTAAACAATGTGTTTGCTTGTTTAACCTATTCTAGACCCGAAAGAGCTCAGGAACCAGTTTACCAGATCGATAATGTGCTATTTCTGGCACTGTGAATTGGTGGTTTTTAAGGGGAGAAAACATTTTTGAAGTGGGTTGTTTGTGAGATGAACTGATTAGTGGAAACTTGGTGCTTGCTAATGCAATATGTAAATATCTAAGAAACTTCCAAGCCTACTACCAGCAAATGTCCAGTGACCTTTCCCGAGTACATCTTTCATTAATGCAGACACTGCTTGTGCATGGTAAAGACGTTAACATGATAGGTGCCGTACTGTGTCAAGATAGCCTAGTGTATGTGTCAATCACGTGACTGGGGATGAGTCCCCGAGGACTTGTTGATACAACAGACCATAATTGCTGCAAGGATCGTTTTGACAATCTGCATTTAAAACCCAACACCCCAACAACCCCTTTGCAGGGGGCCAGAAGAGAATATCCTCGTGTTTTAAATTCAGTCCTGAATTGTACTGGCTGTCAAAGCCAGAGCTGAGGTCAGTGTGGCTGCTTTTGTGGAGATTTATGGTTTTGCTGGTGTCGATCTGGGGCAGGATTGCAGTAGAGAGGTGGGGGTTGGTCTCTTCTCCCAAGTAACAAGCGATAGGACAAGAGGAAATAGCTTGCGCCAGGGGAGGTTTAGACTGGATATTAGGAAAAATTTTTACACTGAAAGGGTTCTCAAGCACTGGAACAGGCCGCCCAGGGAAGTGGTGGAATCGTCATCTCTGGAGATATTTAAAATACGGGCAGACGTGGTGCTGAGGGATGTGGTTTAGTGATGGTTTTTGTCAGTGTTGGGTTGATGGTTGGACTTGATGATCTGAAAGGTCCCTTCCAACCTGGGCAATTCTGTGACTCTATGAACCCGGGAGCACCCGTGCGCAGGCAGAGGAGACGCGTATACGTGAGTGAGCTTGAAACCAGCTCACCTGGGTGGTGGTTACACCCAGCTGCAAGTTGCTCAGTGAGACAAGTTTGTTTTGAGGCACTTCAGCCAACGTGGCTCTCTGATGTTGGTTGCTCTTCAGTGTCTTCTGCCGGACACGCGGCCGTACCCTCCCTGCTTGCTGGGATGTCGTTTGCTCGCTGTGCCAGAGCCCCCTGGCACCCGTCCGATGGCTGCAGGTCTCGGCTGAGGGAAGCTGCAGAACTTGATGGGTGCCGTGGGACTGGAATACCAGGGTGAGACCACAGGTCGGGGCTCAAGAGGAAGGGGCAGAGCTGCTGGGGGTGCTGTGCCACGCGAGAGGCTGCAGGGTCCTGTCGGTGGCGCACCGGAGGAGCTCTGGTGTGAGGAACAGAAGCTTACACCAGTCTGTCTCGTGTGAGTGATCGGTCTTTAGTATTGCAAGCAGTAATATTTACCCTTCAATTTCACAATATGGAAAAATAAATAAAAGCCCTGTGAGACTGATGCCGTTCGGGGGTTTTACAGTAAAATACAGAATGTGGAAAGCTCTTTCTTTGAGATTCAAGGCAGGGATAGCTCAGTATCTGCTCAAGATGACTCCAGTCTTGGGATTAGATCAAAGCAATCATGTGAGAGCAATCATGTGAGCTAGAACAGCAAGTGCCATCCCTGTCATTCAAAGAAGCATTATAATTATTAATGCATGATATGAATCTTTCTGTAGTGGCACAGCAAGACTATTAGGGAGATACGTATGGGTGCAGGGTGTTTGAGAATGCTAATCAAAGAGGGTCTAGGAAATGTCAAACAGAAATTGACACTTCAACAGCGTTAACCGTCAGTCGGTTCCTCTCGTGGATCTCACCAAGGTTACCCTGCTCTTGCTCCGCTGGTGGGGGAAGCAGGAGGGGCGGCTGTGCTGTGCCTTGGGTGGTTACGGGAGGGTGGTTTCATGGGCAGAGGGTGGTTTCTTCATCTCTCTCAGAACCGATGTGGGACCTCGGTGCTGTCGGAGGTCTCCCTGGCATAGGTCACCATCGCTCACACCCCAACAAAGCCAGTCTGGTTTGAGAACCAAGGTCAGAGTAGAGCTCTTGTAAGAGTCAGTCTCAGTTTAGCAATATTTGGCAATAGGAAGAGAGCAGAATTCATTTCTTTTAGTGCCAGTGAGAGTCCCCAGCTGCTGGGAGCGCCTGCTTGGTGGCGGTCCTGGTAACACAAGGTCTTTCCTCTGTGTAGAGAAATTAATGTAAGCAGGATGGGTGCCCGGACTTCAGAGGAGTGCAAATAAACAAACACCACCCTCCGTTTCTACATTTTATTTTTAATTGCCTTTCTTTAAGTGGTGATATTTGTGTATTGTTCCCATTAGAGACAATTTACGTTCCAGGCATTGCATTATCAGTCCCTTTATGTTTGCTTAGGGAAGAAAGTCTAATAGATTTTTGTTGACTTTTTTTTCCTCCCTCCTTCTATCATTTTTAATATGGATCTTGATCAGTTTATCTATGTGGATGGTGCCTGTGCTGTGGGGGCTGTGTGTGTATTTGTTCCTGATGAAGAGGAGTTTAGCGTAGTGGCCCATATTGTGCCTATCTAAATCTCTTCCCATGCATTCCAGGGAAACTGCTGTGTGTTCTAAGCCCTGTATATGTTTCATGTAACCAGGATTGTATCCCAGTTCCTGGTGATCCTGCAGAGTATCTTATTACTGGAGCATTAACTCTGGTACCTGATGTTCCACCAGAGCTGAATGGAAAAAGGCGCTTTTCAAACATGTCCCATGGTAACTGGTCTTGACCTCTCCTGGGGTGTCCCTTGGAGGATGTCAGGGTGACCTGCCTGTGGGTCTTTTCTCCGTTGAATTGTGGAGAAAGTATCTGCCATTCTGGACACTTGAGTGGAAACTTGAGGAATGGCGTTGGAGAATTGTCACTTACCTTGTGATGAAGCCTAAACCCACACTGCAAAGCGAACAAAGTTTCACTCTCCAGGTGAAGGAGATACCTGTACTGCAGCCTGTCCCTGGGATGGTCTCTGAACCTGTTGGGGTCCAGAAGGTGACCAAGGGAATGGCCAAAACAAGATCTTTAAGTATCCTGGAGACAATCATTAATATTGTTGATAGGGCTAGTGTCTAGATTAGGGAACCCCTAACTGAGACAGATGGGATTTATGTGTTTGCACCATGCAGAACAGGGGGCTGTAATTTTAGTTTGCAAAGTATATTGAGTCCTTTTGATTTACCACTGACAGATGGAGTGACCTTGAGCAAAACAAGCAGTCTCCCTACACTGGGAAAGGAGAGCTAGGCAAGAATTTTTTGACAAGGCATTTTTCACTTGAAAATGCCAGTTCACTGAAACTGGAACTCTTCAGGAAAAAGTATCAGTTTTGATGAATTTCTTGTTCGGAATTTTTTTTGGTCAAATGAAGAGTTCTTGTTTGTTCGTCTGTTTGGTGGTGTTTTTTTTTCCCCAACTGACTTTTATTTCCAAATTAATTTTTGTTTCTAATACCTATAACAAACATTTCAGAAGTCAAAACAAACATTTGGACCCTGTCTGATATTTGTTCAAATCTCAAGATGGCAAAATTTGATTTTCTGTTGCAATCCGTAAATTTCCAAAAATCCGTATCAATTATTGCAAGATGGAAAAACTGTTTCCTCCCAATAACGTTCCATGTTGCCGTCTGCAAACGGAGAGAATGCCTCTTCTGTAACCGATCAGCGCTGGAACCCTGCTCCCTTTGTATTGGGGAGGTGCTTTGGGATCTTCAGCAGAAGGTGGTGGAGAAAGGCCAGCTGCGGTTGCAGCGTCCATCTGGATGCATCTTTCCCCGCTGCCTCCGAGGTGGAGTGCAATTGCTTTTTCCCCCTTTCCCCTCGGATCTCACCAAATTAAAGCAAGAAAAAGACTCCACCAGCAAGACCTGCTTCTGGATTTGCAGTCAGGAGCCATCTCCAATAACCATCAGGCTGTCAGCTTCCCCCCACCTCCCCCTACCTCCCACCTCCCCCATCACTCACCAAAGGAAAAAAAGAGCCGGAGCCACAGCTTGAAATATATCATGCAATAGTGTATCATGAATTTCTTGTGAATCACATTGGTGAAGCAGGTTTATTTATTTCTGAGACTTTAAATCAATACAAAGTAGGTCTCTTAGTTCTGAAGCTGGGATGGAGTGTGAAAAAATGAGCCCATTGTACTCTTAAAACTTTGGGGAAAGGAGATGACAGCTATATAATTCCATTTACCAGGCACTAGGGGCTTTAATGTGAAGGTGACAGGGAGCTCTTTGTGCATTTAGAGCACCATATCTTCTAAATAAAAGATCTGTAGACTTGATAGTGGAGTATAGCTCTGACTTTAATAATCTCCAAGCATTAGACCGAGCCAATATGTTCCCAAGTCAGAAGGGTCCCCCACCGAACGCTCGTAAATTAAAAGTGCAGGAACTGCACACGTTCATAGATTAGAAATGCAAGTGCAGCCCGTCTCCAGGCAGAGCGGAGGTGTCTGCGCTCGCCGTGCCAACGGGCTAAAGGCTTGGAACAGGGCTGCTGGGGGACACGGCTCTCGCTGCCATCCCGCCCTGGCTGGGGTCTCCTCCCCGGCGTTGCTTCTGGTGCACCCTCTGACGGCATGCTCCATGCGGGGGAAGAGCCGAGGGGTAGAAATGAACGCTGTAAGATCTGTTGAGGCTTGACTGCACATAATAGCAGTCAGGTTTTAAGTTCCCTGCATTGTGTTTTCTGATGAGACATTCATTCTGATCATTTCTGCCTGTTTATGAAAAATAGGCTATTTATAGTATGTGCATGTGCCTTTTCTGCTTCAGGTTTCTGGCAGATAATATAAATGGTGGGATGGGAATTGCAATTATTGAAATTATTCGGATAAAAATCTGGCACTTATATTTGATATAAACACACGATATGCTCTCAATAATAACAGCACTTATGTTACATAATGATTCCCATCCAAGCCCTCCGCTGTCATTTTTTCAGATCTTTCATCTTTGATGAAACATAGGAGCCAATCAAGTTTGCAGCCAGACCAGCTTTGCAGTCAATGTCTCCACTAACGACCAGCTCAGGCTCTGAAAAGGAGCAGAGAGAAAGCAGCTGGTCATCACGGGTTTGAGTGCTAGCAGATGATTAATATGCATATGACATGCCTACAAACCTGTTGAGGACGGTCTTTTAAAGGCTGAAAAGGCGGCTAGAATCCGGGCTCTCCTTTGTGCTTCCCGAAAGATCCTCCAAAGTAAAAAGAAATGCGGTTTCCCATTACGGATGGGAGAGTGGCATTTGGAAGACCAAATGGCAAAGTGTGGACAATACTGACCGTTATTTTGTAAGCACGTGGTATCGAAGGTTGCATTATCTGGAAAACAGAAAAATCTGTGCGTTCTTGCAATCGTGGGCTGAGCTTTAACTCGTGCAGCTCTAGAGCCAGCGTTGCCTTCTGACCGCTTCACCGATGTCCTCGTCCTTTGGTTGAGATGGGGCACAGCGCAAGCGTTTTGTCCTGTGTACCCTGTTCCATGCGCTGCTCTCTGCACACTGGAAGGGTTTGTCTTCAGGAGCAAAGGAAGGGGAGACTGAGTGCCTCATCCGAATGCAGCCTGGGTCCCTAATAACTGGGATTTGGTATCAAATATGCACGGAGTGGTGGCAGTCCTGCTTTGTTGGCTATGGTTAATGCCAGTGCTTGGGGGTGCGCAGGGGAAGGCTGCTGGGAGAAGGGAGAGCAGCCCTGTGTGCTAACACCTTCCAGCGGAGGGAGCAGCACTTGCTGCCCTTCGCTCAGACCCATCACACCTGCTGCTGCTGGCTTGGGAAAAGGAAACGGTGTCCAACATGCAGAGGCACTGGGATAACGTGCAGGAAAGGCGCAGTAACAGAAGTGAGGGGTCCTCACTAGAGGCTTCAGAAAAGGCAAGTTTGGGATCTCCGTGTGGGGCCACTCACCCCCAGCAGCTTCCTTTGACTGGCAGCAGGTCAAACTCTGGGTGGATAGAAACAAGGTTTCTGGGTTTCAGAGCTTTCATGGAGTGGCAAGAATTTAAGTTAAAGCAAATTTTCTGGTGCCAGAAGCTTACTGTCTGGTGCTCTGCTGTTCACAGCTGCTCTTTTTTGTCTGTGTTTGCCATCACATTAAGCACAAGATCAAATATTGCCAGTATTCAGGTGTATATGTATTGTGTATCTCAGCTTTAAAATCCTGGAACCTGGGCCTTCCCACCGCTCGTGCTGGACCTTGCTTGATCTTGGTCTACTGCAGCTGGCTCTGGTAGCTGCCTCTCTGACTGTTCCCTTGAGTGCCAGTAACCTTCCTGCTAGGAAGGGCCTGCTTTGCAAACTTAACCCTTCCGTGCACGGGTTTGTGCCTTCTACAAGCCTTGGGTAATGCTGCTTTCAGTTCTTAACCCCCTGCTCCGCATGGCTCACTGTACCTCCCCGGCGGACCCAAACTCTCAGGGTTTGAAGTTTACCCTTTTGACAGATCCTGATGATGTCAGATACAGGGTTTAATCCTGTGCCGCCTTTTCTCCCACGACTTTGTTTCTAGCATTGCCGGTCTAACTGATTTGGCAAGATTTCTAAATCCACTCATGCCTCTGATGACCACGTGTCTTACTGAGGAACATCTAAATCCTTTAATTGCAGAAGCACCGGTTTTGCACTTCTCCAGCACATGTATTCTCTTTCACCCTTGGATATTTTCTTGCAGAAACATTTATACAGCAATATGCATTGCACCATTTAAGATTGTTAATTGGAGATTGAATTACTTGTCAGCCCTTAAAAATGTAGTCCTCTGAGGTCAGAGATGAGGTGGTTAGCAGAGCTGAATGGATGAGCTATTGCGTTCATTTTTTTCTCAAGCCCAATGATCATTGTCTGTAAGCTGGCTAGCCCTTCAGTGCCTTTTAACCTCTGGCACCCAATTCAGTCTGCAGCTCTGTGTGTGAAAGAAGCTGGCAGGATCTCTGACGGCTCCTGAGAAGACCGAAGAAGAGCACCCGTGCAGAAGCAGGTTAGGGGACCAGCGCCCAGCCCAGCAGTGTCCCTGGCAGCCAGCATCTTTAACCCCTTGGCTGCAGGGTTTCTGCACGCGGACTGGAGTACCTTGCTCTGCCTTTGGACTGGGCTTAAATCAGGATTTGTGCCCGTATTACATGTCCCTCCTGCTGCCCTGGGCACACGCGTGGACATACATGTCATACAAATGAAGGCAGCCAGCGCTCAGCGCTGCAACTTCTAAATGCAGCTTGGGATGACGCTGCCTTTGCTGACAAACCCTGACAAGTAAATACGGCGCTCGCTCAGTGTTACAGAGGGATTTCATTTGCACAGCCCCTCACAAGGCTCTGCCACTTCACTGAAATGTCTGGAGCACTCGGGAAAAGGAGCTGCATATTTATCTTGATCTCCAAAAAGGGATTTAAGGGTGAGAGCAGGCGGTATATTAGACTGTTTTCATTGCCTGTCAGCGGTGGTAAACCCGAGCTGTCTACAATGTCTCTAGATAAGCAGCAGCAGAGGCCCATTTTGCATGTACATGCGTTTGCATTAGTTCATAGATGGGGAGTTTAAATCCTCTTTATTTTTATTTTCCTCTGTGGAAAGCATTTAGCTAGGCTTAGGCCTGGCATCTGGAGGCCTGTGCTTTTCTTTTCCTTGAACCTAAATCTGTGCCGCTCTCTTTTCTACCAGGCCTTTTCATGGCACTGATTTTGTTAGAGGAAGATGAAGGTGTTCGCGCTCAGAAGAGAGACCCAGGAACATCTCTGTGCACAACCACAATGCTTACACTGACTTCTAAATTTTGGGGCTAGTTGTGTAATTTCTGTGCCTCGGCTTCTTCTGTACATAAACCTCGACTGACGTCTGTCTCACGGGGAGTTTTGTGAGGATCCTCCAGCGCTTGTAAAATGCTGAGTGTTGTGAAATGCCAGACCACCAGGCCTTTTCTCCTCCACAGGAAAATAAATTTGAGTTAGCAAATGATAGTATTGTGCCGTACCGGTTAGGCAGTGCTTTCGGTGGGCACATCGAGTGGCTCCCTGACCCCGGCTGTGATTAACTGCTGTTCTGCAGGAAGAAAGCTAATCAGGCCGTTGTAGTTTTATAACCAGATCCAAATTTTCTGTTTCCATACCCCTTTAGCACCTTCTTACTTTCAGCCCATAGGGTCGAATCCTGAGAAATGTGGAGTGCCCCTCTACTATGAGTGAGGTATGTCCCGAGTGTTCGCTGTAGGATGTCGGGATGAGGATGAAGTCAGACCCGAGCATCCCTTCCGTGAGGACCGGGTTGCCCTGGGCTACTCCTCTCCTGGGGTGGCCCTTGAAGCTGCGCTGGTTTTTTGGTGGGGGAGGGCAGGTTGGCTGTGTGTGTTTGAGGGGGGTTTTTTAAGATCTAAATGAAGCAGGTATGTAATGCCCTCTGTCTCTTAGAAAGACTCAACCCATAAAAATAACAAACGGCATGTATTTGCTAGAATGTCAAAGTTATGAGTTTATTTTGTAATGATGTGCTCCTGCCTTCATGAGGTAAACTGGCCGTGGCAGAGGTGTTATTAGTAATATGGACTCAGTGGAGCAGAAAGCCGAGTGACCGAGAGATCAGTGTATCAGTCAGCGAGAGGGCAAATGGAAAGAGACAGCAGGAGAATGAGAAAAGAGCTGCAGTGCCTGGGCTGAGATTAGAGATGGAGCCGTGCAAGAGAATTGGAAGCCCAGCAGTCAGAGTCTTATTCTTTCCAGTCTCTCTAAGGAGCTGGTGGGGCTTTATCTTTGCTATACCTGTCTTTATGCATGGTGTTGGGTTTTCCCCCAGTTAATGGTTTAAATGGGTCCACCCTACCCATTGTCTTAGAGCAATTTTGACGTAGTGAGCTGAGCTTGGGTCAGCACCCAGGAGACTTGGTCACGTATCGGCTCCGTTGCTGCTTGGGGAAGGGCAAGTCGTATAACTGCCCTCTGCCTCAGTTTCCCGACTTGTATCGTTCCCCTTGGGGATCGCTGTTCATAAGATCTTATCCGCATACAGGGCTTGGGAAGGTCTATTGTGAGCAGTTTGCTCCATCCTGTGGTGTTGAAGTGATGACGCCTTGCTGCAGGGATGGGCTTGTTTGTATCGCCTTAGTCATCACCTCCTTGTCCCATCCCACTCTCTCATGCTTTTCCTGTTTTTCTTTCAAAAGGTGCTTGGACGGGAAGTTTATACCTCCAACAACCAGCTGGGAGGGATCCAGATCATGCACAACAACGGAGTGACGCACGGCACTGTCTGTGATGATTTTGAAGGAGTCTACACTATTCTGCAGTGGCTTTCCTACATGCCAAAGGTAATTCCTGGCCCTGCGGCAGTGCAAGGTGCCGTTACCTATTGGCTTTGTTCCCAGGGCTTTGGAAGGGGGGGGTTCTCTGTATCTGTGGGCTTTTTCTGTGTTTGTATGGTGCCTAACAAAGTGGGTTAGGCTCACGATCAAGGCTGGTAAGCATCATGGTATTGAAGTACACAAAGTAGTTTTTGTCTTAAAAGTGCTGCAGGAACTGGGGTGCCGGGGCAGGCTGGCACTGCCTTGGGTACTTCCACATCGCTCCCCTGGCGTGCTGCCCTCAGTGCTCTGGGCAGCAGGGTTTTATGTAAGCGATGGATTGTCTCTTACTGAACAGACTCTAAAAGTTGCCCTCTGAGGCAGTAATTTGTAGGGGTTGATGTATACGTGTAAGCTGCTCTGCAGCCAGGAAGGCAGCAACGAGAACACGCAGGTCACCTTCCTTCGGGAAAGAGTGCATAGAATGAGTCAGGTGGCCTGGTCACCTTTCAAAAATTAAATTGCAACCCATCACTGATGCTGGCTATGCCTGAAGTTCAAGAGCAAATGAAGTACGATGCATGCCAGATGTTGCCTGGTCTAATGGAAGGTGTCCCTGCCCGTGGCAGTGGGGTTAGAACTAAATGATCTTTAAGGTCCCTTCCAACCCAAACCATTCTATGATTCTATGGTAAAGAGAGTGCATGGAGCACCATGGAAGTTCCTTCAGGCTCTTGCCAAGGCTCTGGGATCCCGGCAGTGGAAGAGTTGTGCAGTGTGGGAGAAAGAGGACTCTGACCAGGTCCTTTAGGTGCCTGGTGCAAAGCTGTGCAGGAGAATTACTTCCTTCAATATTCTTCTTTTTCCCGTAGAGTGTATACAGCCCTGTTCCTATCCTCAAAGTCAAGGATCCTATAGACAGAACCATAGAGTTTGTTCCCACCAAGACTCCCTATGATCCTCGCTGGATGCTGGCTGGACGCCCAAATCCAAGTACGTAGCTCTTTGGTGGCCAGGGTGTGCAGTAACGCCTCTTGTTTCAAGACTGTTGGTCAAGGCTTTGTGTCTGCAATCAAAATACGTTTCAGAGCTTTATAAAGTAATTAGTTCTAAACAATTTAAATATAATATAAAAATAGCATGTAAATTCTGAGTGCTTGAGGAGACTTATTAGTTACTTTTATAGATTTTCTTTTTTTATGGTTCAGAGGAAAGTCGATATACAAAGGCCTTTTCGCTAAAAGAATCACAGTATTTCTGCAGATCTGGGAGAACAATTATATTGGAAATGCTGCAGACCATTGAACCCCCATGCATGCTTTTGGGGTTGTGCAGCTTGTGTACGTACAAGCTGCAAACTGGGTGACCATTTATGCCTGCTGTTATTAATGAGTTTGGGGGGCTAAAATGAGATTTGTGATAAACTAAGTTTTCTGGTTTTGGATAATATTTTTTCATCATCTCTCAAGTAATTCATCCAGCTGTCTTGAGTGCAGCTAACGCTGGCTTCCAAATCGAGTGACTTCAGATTTTAATTTAGTGGAAGCGTTAAGGAAAGCAGATGATTCCCTGTGATAAGTTAAAGCAGATATCTCCTAGGTGAAAAGTTAAAGCCATTTATTAGAGGAGATATTGCCGTGATATTCTTCAAACTGACGCCCGACACGAGGCCAGAATCTAAACGATCAGCTTTGGGCTCACGATAAAGAGATAATTTTGAAATGGATGGTCACATTTTACAGTGGGGCCACAGAGGCAAGGAATGTAGAACACAGTAATTACAAGTTTGGTCTTGATAAAACACTCTCCATCCTGTTTAAGTCAGCAGAGGTTAGCTTGCTTGGATCTCCACTTTTAATTGGTTTTGGACTTGGGTTTGCAGAAGCAGAGGTGCTTGTTCAGATTAAAGCATTCCTGAGGAGCTGTGTGCCAAGGGGTGAAGCTGGGAGGGCTTGGGGGGGGCTTGGGGGCTTTTTTTGGTGGAGCTTCGCGAGGCCCCAGTGGAAAGCAGGTGCCCCTGGAGAGTTAGTTGTGATTTCTGTGATTGTCTGGGTGGGTAGGGTCTCTCGACGCCTTGGCTTTGGGATATACAGCTTATAGAGGCTCGAGGACTGCAGAAGGAGCTGTCTGCAAATGGTGCTTGTCGCTCCCCGATCCGGCATCAGCAGTCAGCCCAGACGAACGCTCTTTGGCATGGTCGCTGGAGTAGGGTCCAGGCTAAAAATATTGGAAAACCTTCCTGCCGCGGGCTTCCTGTCTGGAGAGTGGAAACAGGGAAACAATACCATGGTGCTGCACGGACTGACATAGTGAGGCTTAACTCGTTCATAGTGTCTTTTGCGCCCATTTAACAAACACCCGTGGAAAGTAGAGAAATGCACCGTAAACTGCCACCCTGGTTCCTGTAGTAGGGGTATCTGTCATCCTGAGAATTTTATTTGAAGGAACGTATGTGGATTGTTAGTGCACAGATCTGCTGTTCCACGTGCAGGTGAGAAGGTCTGTCAATATATTGGAGTTTGTGATGCAGGAGGAACCCCCCAAGTCTGATCCTGCACTGGCTTTATAAAGGCCAAATACTAGTTCATAGTTAGTGTGACCAAGGTAGTCAAAGCCTCATACTTCAGGGTAGAAGCTGGTTGTCTGCAAGGGTCAGGAAAAGTTTGTTTCTCTTGGAACTGCACAGTCATCTTGGTAACGTGCTCTTCAGGAACAGTTTGATTTGTCTCAAGCATTAGGAAGTCGCTGCGTTCTTTGGGCAGGAGAACAGGTCTGACCGCGTAGGAGTATCCAGGACGGTGACTTTTAAAGCACGTTTTGGTTTAGGAAGAGGTGCATCACCTGGGATCCTCCACAGAGCTAGTAGGTTTTCAGTATCAGAGCACTTCATTTCACTTTTTCTAAAAAAATGTGTGAAACATGCTCAGGTATGTGCTCTGGTTTTAAAATATCACAGCAAATTTTACATTTAGTTCCTGAGTTTCTTCAGCATTCTTTCTTTAAAGGAAAGATTAGGCGGAATCAAGAGAAAAATGTGAGATAAGTTTTAAAATGGAAAGAGGCATTTTGGAAAACATCTTTAATGACTTTACTGCCTTTTGACAAATGTTTGTAGTGTCTTGAAAAAAACAGAGTTATTTATTTAAAAGCATGCGAAGTCCCTCTGCTATCCGAACCCCATCGTTTAACAATAAATGATGCTTTTGCTGATAAATGACTGTCTTTATGCAGACTAGCAAATGAAATAAGACATGATGGCTGAAGGCAGACAAATGCTCAGCTGTCTAATGTTCCCTTGTATTATAATCTATTTAAAAATAAATAAATAAAAAGACAGTGCCAAGTTCTCCAGTTGGCATTTTTAAGCAAGTTTCAGTTGCTCCTTTTTATATTGTCTCTTCTTTCTTTCCTTCCTCCTCCCTCCTCTGATATTTCCATTTTTTTCCCTTCCCTTTAGGTCAAAAAGGACAGTGGCTAAGTGGTTTCTTTGACAATGGCTCATTCCTGGAGATCATGCAGCCCTGGGCGCAGACAGTTGTGGTTGGTAGAGCAAGGTAAATTCTAAGAGGCATTTTAGACATTTGTAGAAATCAAGTTTTCGTTATGCTTTGTGTTTTTCTAGAACCTCCTTTGGAAGTTGATGGCTATAAGTAAAAATAAGTCATTACTTGAATAGGATATTTCTTTACCACGCGAATGAAGTGTGGTCTGATCATTTCCCCTGGTTTGCTTGGAGGTGACAGCTTTAACATCCACAAAAGCCAAAAAGAGAGATATTGTTAAAAATGCTGGCAGACAATATATGTTTCCCTAGGCGCTGGCTGCACAGGGAGGCCTTTTGCAGCTCTCACTGAGTTGAAGGTGCATTACTCAGTTTCTTAGTTTGCAATCTTATTTGACTTGCAAGAAAAGTTCAGCTAAGACTAGAGCAAATTGCAAGAAACCCTGCATAGAGAAGAGCTTAACGTTGAGGTTTGTGTGGAATAACTTGCAGCATTTCCAAACCAGCACCCACCACACCTGATCTTATTTGGTTTTCGTGATGCAGAGATGTGTAGCTCCACAGACCTGCGGCACTCACTGCCTCCCAAGGGGAGTCACTTCCCCTTACCTTGCTGCCATGTGGCACCCGTGCAGGATTCTAAAATGTTCCCTGTTGCCTTCAGATCAGATCACTGCCTTAAAACATTTGCAGCCCGGGTCATCCTCAGTGTTGCAGGTCCATGAACTCTCAGAGTTTCAGGCAGGAAGCTGAAGCCTGGAGATGGGATCTGGATTTTGGGAGAATGCAAATCACAGCTGGGCTCAGAACCCCCTTTAGTTTCTTTAGTTTTTGCCCCCTCCAAAATGGCATTGTGAGTTTCCTGTTCTGATTGTCTGCGTCCTCTCAGAATAAAGCCATTTTGCAAGAGTACATTTATCTCCCTTGAGTTTCCACTGCAAGTGCTCGAGCTGTCCAAATGCAGTGGGCTTATCCTCTGTCACTCCTCATTCCTCAGACACTGCCAGTGCTCCTCTCCAGACAGAACTTCATACTCTTGCCTCCAGCAGACTCCCAGATCCTAATTGATGTCAGTGTTTTTGGTTAATTGTCAGCCTTTTCTTTTTTTTTGTTAACGAGTGAGAGCGTAGAAAAACCCTGAAGTGCCTGAACGGGATCCTGGAGGCTTCAGGTGTTGCCTTAATGAGATATGGTCGTGCCTGCGCATGACGGGGGCTCAGAGTGCCTTAGCTCCTAGCAGAAGTTTGCATCAAAGAAAAATCTTTTCTTTAGGGATCTTTCACCTCCCGTACAGTCAGTGTCACAGTGCCAACATCCTAGAGCCAACCGACCTGATAATGCTTATGATCTTCTGGAAATCCTGTGGCTGCCCCTGGGGTCTGACTCCATCAGCCTCTAGTTGCACCAAACTGGGGACACAAGGACTGACTGTAGTAGCAGGATATTCCCGGTGATGCTGTATTGATTACTAAAGAATTCAGTGGGAGACAGGGAAAAAGACCGCTGTTTCCCAAAGCGCACAGCACAACTGGGAGAGCCAGCTAGGCTCCTAGCCAGTATAGCCGTCAATCACTGCTGTTTCATATCTCCATTATGTTGATAGCACACCTGGGCCCAGAATATTTGGCACTGGGAGCTCCCATTTCTCTTTTGGACTTTTCAAAGCCACAGCTCTAGAGAGTCCTCCTAACGAGGGACAGAGAGACAGAGGTCATGCTGTGAGGTAGCAAAGCTTATGGCATTCACTAGAGCTCATGTGCAGCATCTCGGAGGATTGTGTCCACTCTGGACAGCTCTAAAACGGCCATCGGGAGCTATATGTTAACGAAATGCTGCGTAATAACTGAAGGAGGCTTCAAGATACGAGGGTGTGCTCAGCAAAGTGTTCCTCTGTTGCTCTTTTCTTAAGACTTCTGAGGGTCTTTAATGGTCTTGGAACTGCCTTTATCCTAGCGCAGGCTGTGATACAGAGGAACACCCGTTTCCTCGGGCACCGTATCAGCCTGTGCCAGAGCCAGAGCCAGGTGGTAGTGCCTGGGCTGCCCCAGCCCAGCTGGAGACTGGTGCTGAGCCGCAGGGACGTTCATCTGCTGGTGCAGCCCAGCTCTGCCACCTTGGGCTTTCATGTCTCTGACCACGGCTGGTCCCAGGGGTCTGAGTGCTGCTACCCCTGAAGATCCTTCCCACTCAGAATACTGTCTGATCTTTATACATCATTGAGAGGAGCCGAAAATAGCTGCTGACTCCACTCCTGATTGTAGCACGTAACCTTGGGATGTCCTGTGACCTTTTGATACACTTTGGTATTTTTATCTGCCATCTGTGACACTCTAAAGTTTTATCTCACAACGTCCTATACTTATTTAAAGGCTTTTAGGTTAAGCAGTACACTGAGGGGCAGGGGAAATCAATGATTTGGCAAAGCTAGAAGGTCTCTGCCCAGGCCCGTGCTCAGCTTCACTTGCAGTTCCTTTCTTCTGGCAAATTCCAAGTTGCTTTGGACTCTCACATACAGGTATATATAATACAAATGAAACTGACTTCTTTCAAAAGCAGTGGCATTTTGAAAAAACAAATATGAATGTATTCTTCTGGGATTGTTACTGTAAGTGCTGCCAAAACTCATCTTTTGTATGTATGTTTGGAATATGTGTGCTGTTGGCTGTAAATTGTCTTTTATTATTCTATGGCAACTTGTCCAGGGACACACTATAAAACAAGATGTAGCATCTTCATGTGCTAGCCTGATAAAATTTATATGAAGTATAATGGAAAACAGAAGTTGTTTTGAGCTGTTTTCAAGTTCAATAAATAACCGTAATACTTGGATAAAGATGTTCTTTATTAGGTCACATGGGCCCTAATATAGAAGTTATAAGTTACCGATTTAAGACGGCTTCTGCAATTACGGGTTTCTAGGCAGACTCTTAATCATAGTGAATGGGAATATTTTCAACCCCCTAGTGCACACAGGCCCTGTCGCTTTTTCTGCATGCAGCCCGTGTCATCCAGCTTGAGGTGGTTGAAGAGAGAGCGTAGGCTCTGCTGGGACTCCCGTCCTGGGAGTAGGCGGTTGTCATCGCGAGCGAGATGCCCTTTGTGTAACGGAGCGGTTCAACGCTGTGGACAGCGGAGCTGAGCATCCTGCTTGGTGCTGGCACTCCCTGCGCATCCCTCTGTCCCTGCACCCTCCCCACCCTCGCGGTCATCCCCAGCAGAGGGTCTGGGGAGGAGACAGATGGGCAAACCTGAACCTTTTACCCGTCATTCACCCTAACCTCTTGGGAGAGGGAGCTTTTGTGAGCAGTGGAAGTTCCGGGTGGCTGAGACATCAGCGTTGCTTAGACATGTGGCCTGTGGATGTATTTCATCAGCTGAGAGTGCTTGTGGAAGCAGGGCTTGGGAGGCCTTGGGCTCTGCGTGTTTATTTTTCATGGTCAGGACCATCAGTATCAAAATCTGTACGGTAGCAGGTGAAGGGTGGTGGAGATGTAGCTGTATCGTTCAAGATTTGGGCTTCGGTTTATTCTGTTTAATTTTTAGTGAGGTATGTGCTAGTTTTTAGGACTAGATTTTGCTTTGAGAACTGTAAATTCTACTCTGAAGGTTAGCCACATGCCTAAACTCTTCAAAAAGGCCAGAATGCTCCTTCCACCGTTCGCTTGCATGATTTGTCTCTCGTGAGTATTTTGATGCAAATTGGAAAGGTGTCTAGTTGTGTAACAGTAGAAATATGAATTTTGATTTGTCTCGCATGTTACCAGGCTGGGAGGAATACCTGTAGGAGTAGTTGCCGTAGAAACGAGAACGGTGGAGCTCAGCATCCCCGCTGATCCTGCAAACCTGGACTCGGAGGCCAAGGTAGGTTGAACGTGTGCTCGGTTGCTTGTTTGTCCTCTGCAAATGTCTCTGGGGGAAGAGCACTTGTTGTGATGGGGTTTTTCCCCCCACAATGTGGGATGAAAAGTATAGCCATTCCTTGGGGCGGTGCTAATGCATGGCAGCTGCTGGGAGGAGCAAAGGGGCAGTTGTGTTGGCCATTCCTACAGGAGGCATGTTCCCCAGCCGTCCTGCTTCTCTTGTGACTTTGGTGAGATGCGGGGACTAGGACTCGGGAGATCTGGCAAGAAAAAACCATTTCCCTGTTCTCTTGCTGTGACCATAGTGTTTCATGCTCTTTCTGCTCTGACATTTTGCTTTTCTCCTGCCTGATTTCACAGCTCTGGCCCTGCATCATCTCTTCAGGGTTTTCTACTTTGGGTGTCCTTTTCTCTCTCTTCTTCTCCTTCACCTTCTCACCGCAGTCGTAGTATCAGGCTTTCCATACCATCACTATTCTTCTTAGCTAAATCAGGGGGGACATTCCTTTTGACGTTGGTGACAGAAGGATTGTCCCGATTTTTCTGTGGGCAAGCAGATTCTAAACATTTCATGTGCTGTGTTCCTCATTCTTAATTCCACATCACAGCTCTTGTTGCATCCATTTCTATATTTTTATGCTAATTCTTCTGTTAATGTGTTTCACAGCTTAACAGTCGTCTTTATTCCCCCCAGATAATCCAGCAGGCTGGCCAGGTGTGGTTCCCTGACTCTGCCTTTAAGACTGCCCAGGCTATCAATGACTTTAACCGAGAAGGGCTGCCTCTGATGGTCTTTGCGAACTGGAGAGGCTTCTCCGGTGGAATGAAAGGTAACCATCAATTTGGATCCCCTTTCAGTGTTGTCCCGTGGAGTCTCTTATTGCTCAGGGCACCGCTGCGTTCCCCGCTGTGGCATACCCACTGGCACCAGCTCTGCTGGGTTAGCGTCCTGAAGGGGTTCTCCAGGGACAGACCAGCAGCTCGGAGTAAGTGGCAAAGGACAGAAGCAGGTCCTTTAGGTGGCAGCCAGCTGTTAAATTGGCTTAACTGTGGTGACAACTTGGACCCATAAACTTGGTAGCGGATCTGCTTCACGTGTCTTTGATT
The DNA here is from genome assembly GCF_028500815.1 of Rissa tridactyla. NCBI lineage: Eukaryota > Metazoa > Chordata > Aves > Charadriiformes > Laridae > Rissa > Rissa tridactyla. Next base: position 49,505,819 of record NC_071472.1, read on the forward strand.
CAGTCCGCATCCAGCCCTGCTCTTTCATGGCCAGTACGTGATCTCCCTTAGAAATGCTAATAAGGGGATACCTCTCTAGGCCTGCCAGAGTGTTTGGACATGTCAGCCCGCTGAAATCGTGGCGACTCTCTGCCCGGCTCTGCTGAAAGTCAGTCGTGGTCGTTGCGCAGCCAGCTAGAGGACGGGGCCGCTCTGCACTGCAGTAGCTGCGGTGATGGAGGGTTTCATTCCACTCCTCCTCGGGTGTGTCTTGTCTTTAATAGGCACATAGCAAAAATAATATAGAATATGCAAGAAGCAAATTTTATATCAAGTTCTTATAAAAATAAGCAATGCAGTTGTATTTTTATATGTACCCTCATATACAGTTATAGGAACTGGCTGGATCATCCGCAGGGAGAACGGGTAATTGGGTGTTGACGGTGGTCTAGCTGCTAATAAAATTTACAGCTGCCAACCTGTGCTAATTAAACCCTAATCTCAGGAAACCCCTTCTGCTCAGAAAGCTTTATATCCTTCTGCCTCAACTTAAAAGTGGGGCTGGATAAGCCGATATTATTGCCTATCAAAAAGGTATAGGCATATTCCATCAAGTGGAAACATTGTCTTGACCATTTTTCCCGCTGTAACACTGTGGTATGGAGGGCTGTCTCCCAGGTGACTCTTCTGGTGGCAGTGATGTCCATATAAGCAAACAGTTCTAAAACTGCTCAGTTAATGTACCAGCGGTTACATTTTTGCACCACGCATTGCTACTTGAAATTTTTGTGAAGTGCCAAGAATGTGAGATTGATACCATAGAATTTAAACAAGTAAAAGATTATGGCCTCTTACCTGCATGTGGCACTTAACAAAACACAGAAGTAAAGTTATAGATGCTCTAATACAGTAACAGTTCCTGCTCTGGAAGGACTGGCAGGGTGACAGTGTCTCGTTAGCAGGGCAGAAAGCAATGCCGTTGAGTTTGCAGATGCAAAGGTGGAAGATGGCAAAAGATGGCAAAATTCTTTCCTCTGGAAAATACCCCTTACGTTTCAGGATGGTCTCTGCTCCGTGTGCTGCTACTGCACTCCCTTCGTGACTTGCTTTCCCTACCGCCCAGTTTACCGGGAAGTGGTTGATTAATGAATGCTTGGTAACATTAAATTATTTTGCCTTAGTATGTTCTGAGATCTGTTGGCTTTGCCAGAGCCCTTTGCCGGGTTCCTCAGGAGCCGAGTTTAGCTTTGGAGGTGAGAGCAGAAGCCCAAGGTGGAGAGGGTCCCTCGAGGATGCTGATGTTTATACTGCGTGTCCCCAGCCGGTAGTGGGAGGAGGAGAGAGCCGTCGCGGAGGGGGGAAGAGCAGAGCCATTGCGCTTTGCACCCTGGTCCCTGCATTTTCCTGCAATTTTGGTCTCTCCTGACACTCCGGGCGCTCCTTGGGGAGTTGTTTGCAGTTTTGGTTCCAGCGCTGGCTGGGGATTATGCAGGGAGGGAAAATAAACAATTATGCCACCCCTCAGTGCACACAAACACACTGCCAGGAGCCGACTGCACTGTGGGTAAAATGACTCCAAAATTGTGTGTAATGAGTAGGAAAAGATTAGAGACAGCTCTCGCTATGCTGAAAATTGACATTGGGGGGGGGGGGGAGAGAGGAAAAAAAAAAAACCTCTTTACTAGTCGGCCTAGGAGGTCTAATTCAAGCCGTAAAATAAATAAATAAATAACATAAATAAAGGCGTATCACAATGGTATTGGTGGTTTCCCCAATGAGCTCTATCTGGCCGGAAGGCTATTCAGCATAATGCAAAATTAAATTATAAAAACTGGCTTGAATATTTAGATGGAGGAGCCATTTGGAAGTGGTTTATTTAGGCGAACCGGCAGTGACCCACAACGGGGAGACATCAAGCGTGAAATTTACTGGAAATTAGCACCAGGGTCTTGGACTCGGCATGAATAGTTTGATAGCATGCAAATCCCCACGACATTAAACTGCAGCGCTGCTTGTGTACAGGGTCACTCGCAGTTGGTTTTTCATGTTTTACTTATTATTTTTTTCCTGGGACGGGTTATAAATAACAATAAAAAAAAAAAACTTCAGCAGAATGAAAAGGCTGTTTTAAATCTCTGATTACCTGGATGTTGAATGACGGTATTGCTTGTATGTAATGGGTTTATGAGGGACATTATGTGTCTGCAGCCGATACACGCCTGGTGTTTACCTCCAGGTCCTATCTGATAATCCAGCCAAGCTGATGAGATCCGTTCCAGCTTTGGAGGTTCAGGGCACGCTGCCCGCCACGATGGCAGTGCAAAAAGCTGTCTGCAGCCTTTCTAGCATGCTTGATGCATCCGACTGCCAATATTTACACATACAGGGTAATGATAACAGCTTCCAGCAGATCTCGTGTCTGTGCGTAGCAGAGGCCGATGCACACTGCAGCTGAGCGGGCAGGGCACGGGCAAGTCTGCTGCGAACGCTGCCCTACCGAACAACCCACAGCGCTGCTCTTCTAGAGCACTTCTGCAGCATTTCTGTCTTGCCCGTGGCTTGTTATGCTCAGGTTTAAATTAATACAGGAATTAGATTCAGCCCGGAAATATAATATTTAATTTTTCCAGTCTCGACATGAGCGAGTCCTTCGCAAGAACAGCTGTGCAAACAGCCTGCTTTTTAAATGCGCGTGGTGTGCTTTGCTGCGTGATGACGGTGGAAGTGGCTGGGTTTTGTTTTAAACATAGTAAGGGTGGCAGTTACAGTAATAACGATTTACAAAGTCTGCACCGAGGCACTGGGGCTGGACGGGCAGCTCAGGCACAGAGCGCTGGGCACCAGCGGGACCCGGCATCATTCACCACCTGCAGCAGTTACGTTGGGTGCACTATTTTCCGTTGTAAGAGTGGAGAACGGAGCAAAACGGAAAATAAGGTGCAATAGTCACAGTATGGCAAGTGTTTCAGAGTTTCACACTAAAGTACAGCATTAACGTAAATCAGGGAGGCTGTGTGTGTGTTGTATTTGTGTGTGTTTGGGTATGGGGACTACAGGCAGGTGTCTTGAGTTGTCTTTGTGGTATTTTTATGATCTTCATCAACTCCACTTAGATGTTACCTCTTAAAAATATACATTCTTTAAGAGCCCCTGCCTTGCTGAACTGGTAAGTGTATGCAAATTGAACAGTTGAGGTGGCGGGAGGAAAAATCCCTGCAGAAGAGCAGGAGCCCTTCATAGCCTGTGGACACCGCAGTTCCCCTTGGCTCCTCTCTGGAGCTTGGCAGCTTCCGTGGCCTGGAGCTGTGCATGGCACATGAGGAGCCTTTGTGGTGGCAGTTGGGTTGATTGTCTCATCCTTAGTTGAGCAAAACTTGGTCTCCATTAGCGGAAACGGTTACTGCAAGAAAAGGGGAAATCCCCTGCAGCAGAGGAGTTTATGCCAGATCTGAAAGTATTAAGGGGCGCCTGTAGCCCAGAAGTGCCGCAGCAGGTTTTGAGGTGCAAGAGAAGCCAGCCGTTGGGGTAAATCCATATATAAAATATTAAACTAAGGCTGCTGGGACGTTCCAGGAAAATGAAGTGCTGTATTGCAGGATCCCAGAAGGCGTAACTGTGTACAGAACCCCATGGCAGTGAAGTTCATGCTTCTGGATAGCTTTGGAAGTGGGATGCTGAAAGCGGTGTAGGCACAGAAATGCCACCCTGGCCTTGCTGATGCCACCTGGTGACCCTGGGAGAGAGCTGGAGCGGAGCCCAGAAAGCAGCAAGTTTCTCTCAGTTTCTCTGCTCCTCCTCCCTCTGCCTTGTTCAAACAAGTAGCGCTTCTTTTTTTTCTACACTTAACCTGAGTAAAATATATACCCTTGGCAGGAGTGAAAAATGTATTGCTAATTACACAATTATTTTATTATGTAGCACTAGTAAAAAATGTCTAGTAACGAATTAATTCAGTTAAAATAATTTGAATCAAGCAATTATTTTCTTAACACTAGAATTAGCTGAAAGTACTTCAAGTGGTTTATTACTAGCACTACATAATAAAATAATTGTGTAATTAGTAATAAATTTGTCACCCCTTTTGAGGTCTTTTTCTTTGCTCAGGACAAAGGAAAAGGTTGGAGTTTTGTTTGGTTCTCAGTCCCCACTGTCTCTGCCAGAATTTATGTTTATTTGCAATTAGAGGAAATAAATTGTTCTTCACTTCATCAGCATTTGACATTTCTTAAATAACATGAAACTCCTTTTCTTGGGTACTTGGACAATGACCTTGCAAATGAAGTGGAGGGATCACATCAATGCCTATGGTATTTTTATATATAGATATATATTTTTTTATATATATACAGACACACACATACACTTTATATACACCTCCCTGTCTCGCATGTTCTATATGTGTTAGTGTGTGCATACGTATGTAAGTGTGTGTGTGCGTATTTCCCAAAGGCTCCTTAACTAATGTCATTAACATTAAACTGGGTTTAAATGCCAAGGGAACCTTGGCTGGACTCTATTCCCCACAAACGATGGCTGTCTCAAACGATGTAAGGATTTTAGATGAATAAAAGTGTCTCAGTCTTCTAAAACTATTATCGAAGGCCAGTGTGTGTGCGTGGCACATAAATGCAGCCCACTTAGGTGTTTTGCTCAATGCACCGGTATTTTAACGGCCAGAAAAAATTAGGCAAACTGTGAGGCGCCAAGCAAAGAACAAAAATGATGGAGGGGATTGGAAATACCGTCCTGGGTGACATGAGAAATGAATACCTATAGTGTGTCTAAGGGAAAAAAAAACCACTGAAAAACCTACTGCTATTTATAACAAGCCCGAAGGAGTGGAGAGATTCGGTAGGGTGGTACGAGGAGTAGTAATACGAAATTAATGGGGATGGGGAAGGCGGGGAAGTTTGTCTGAATACTGAGGAAAATTTCATCTGTTTGGTTGTGGAAATGCCCCTAAAGAAGTGGTAGATTTATTGTTTGGGATTTCTGAATGAAAGCTTTAAAATGCACTGGGAAAGAAAGATAGGATACAGTCCTGTGTGAACAAAGAGATGGAGTGGGTGATCCTAATAAGTATTTTTCATTTCTTGTGTATTTGATTTGATACTTCTATATATAATTATATGTAACAAAATATATGTATTTGAGGGTGCCTGTTTCCATTACAAACTATATCCATTATAAACTGTATCATCGCACATAAATTCTTTTGCCTCCCTTTTTTCTCTTTTCTTTAAATCACCTTTGGGGCTGATATTTTCCATGTACTGTCTTTACACAGTGGAGTTGTTCTTAGCAATTTTGAGTAAAATGCCTTAAACAAATTTTAATGCAAAAAGAGAAAAATGCTATTTCACATCTGAACCCTTCTGGCACACTAATTTTTATAAAGATATGCAAAAGGTCTGCTGCTGGTAGGTGCCCCATGCATGTTACCTGAATTGTGATACCGGTCTGTGGTATAAAGTGTGAAATTGGGTGGCTACGCTTGTATTAAGTACAGAAATACCTGACCTGGCTTCCAGAACTGCTGAAGTACTGGTTTGGCTGGGAAGGAAGGGATGGATTATGCCCAGGACACATGGTGTGGGTCTGGCTGGGGTGAGCTGAGGACCCGGCAGTCCATGCGTTGTGACTAGATGTGGTTACGTGGGAATTAACCAGACCTGATCTCTGGAGCGGAGGTCCAGTGGCTGGGAGATGAAGGGCTGCCGTGGGAACATCTCCTTTCTCAGCCCATCTTGCCCAGGCCCAGACAACGCCAGCCAGAGCTTGTGGTATTTGTCGCAGGAGGTGGTTATAAGAGCTGAATAACTATTTTTTCCCCAGTTTGACCCAGCGTGGCAGGGCTGAAGCGTTGACGTGCTGTGACCTCAAACGCTGTGTCCTTTTTCTGCAGACATGTACGACCAAGTGCTCAAGTTCGGTGCCTACATTGTGGACGGCCTGAGAGAGTATCGTCAGCCCGTGCTCATTTACATCCCACCGCAAGCGGAGCTGAGAGGAGGATCCTGGGCTGTGATTGACCCTACCATTAATCCTCGTCACATGGAGATGTACGCAGACCGGGAAAGCAGGTATGGCAGCTTTCTCCTCCCTCCGCAACCACCTGCTTTGAGGCATAATGACCTGGCTGAGCGAGAAGCTCACAGTTAAAAGCGTGGCAGTTTGTTGCTGTAAGGGGCTGAGCACTTTCCAGTTGTAACCCACGTCCCAGAGGAGTTTGCTGTGTGGGTGTTCACAGCTCGGAAAGTCTCCTGAGCCAGACCTAGATGGGGTAAATTCTGTAGCCGGTGTGAGACAGCCTCTGAGAAGGTTCATGACTGGCATTCACAAAGCACAGTGACATGTTGGTGCTTAGGAGGCTTTTTCCCCATTCTGATATTTCCACACACTGCTTTGTGCTTTGAAACAAGTGCCTGTGTATACAATTTTGCAAATTAAGTAAGTGTAAATAAGTGTCTGCTTTAAAATTCCTGAGTGTTGTACTACCTGTCAGACAGGCACTTGGGTCATTGCACTTTGTTAATTAGATACAACTGGTGTAAGTGAAGTTCTAGTTACTGGTGAATCAGGATATAAAACTACAGGCAAACTCTTGGAAGCAGGTTTCTAAAAATATTTTAAAGCATCTCTGAAATAGAGAGATACTGAATCATTTGGAGGAAAAAGCCAGCCCTAGATGGGCTGTCTGTAGTGGATAGAAGGAAGGTGTATAGAAGGACAGCGTGAATATTGTGCTGTCAGGGCGTCCTCTCAACCCCCACCGTCTTGGCAGGGCAGAATTCCTGGGCAGCTGCTCCAGTAGGAGAAGCTCCCCACTTGCAAGACATCGGGAAGGTCCGTGGGTGGTTTGCAGAGCTGGAGTTGGACTCTAGGGGTCTTGAGCTCCAGTAGCCAAGAAAGATGCGCAAAGTGTGTCGTCCTCTCCCTAAGAACCGATACGCGTTTGTACTAACTCTCATCGCTGCTGCTGTTCCATCGCCCTTCGCGCTGACCTTCCTCCTCGTCCTCACTCCTGCCCTCACAGTTAAAGACTGAAGTGATTTTATTTCCGAAGCCCAAGTTTCAAATCACGTGCTGCTCTGTCTTCGACCTGGGAAGTGGGCAGGATCTCTAATGAAAATGGCTGCTTAATTGGTTTGTTTCAGAAAGCTTACCTGCCTTTTGAAAGAGCTTTCAGGTCACAGCTGAAAAGAGACTGCCGAAGAGCATTGCTTGTACCAGGCTGTACTATTGCTGTTGGATAGACCTGTTTCTCTGAAGCCTGGTGTGCATTTGTGGCATTGGATAAATAGTAGCTAAGATTCTTTCTTTCTTGTTCTCTCTTTCTCTTTGTTTCGTCTCGTCCCCCCCTTCTCTTCTCTTCTTTTTTTACATACTTTCTAGATAACATTGAACCATTCCATTTTGTGTTTCCCCTTGTCTGATGACCTGAAAGTGCCTTTCTTTTCTCTTTTCCCCGTCACTGATCAGAGGAGGAATCCTGGAGCCAGAGGGGACGGTAGAAATCAAATTCCGCAGGAAGGATCTGGTGAAGACGATGAGGCGAGTGGACCCGGTCTACATCCGCCTGGCAGAGCGGCTGGGTACGTCTGCGTGGGGCTGGCGAGCAGCGATCCGTCCCGCGGGGGGCTAATGAATGTGTTTAGAGACCTTAAAAAGGGGCGCTCAGGCATCTTATCGAATTCATGATAATTTTTATTTATTGTCATCTAACTTGGGAAGGAAACCAAATGAGACAAGCTGCATGTATGTACATGGGGGAGAGATGATATCCATGTGCATTTAACATACCTAGGGGGTGTGTAATGTACTGTCTTTTGGAACTGATTTATTTATTTATTTATTTTTAAATGACTGGGTCTTACAACAGACACTTACTAGAGACGCTTGAGTCTAGTTTCCATCTCAGCAATTACTCAGCCCACTAAAAGCTTGTGGGCCAAACCCTCAGCTGGTGTCATTTGCCGTAACTGAGAATTTGGTCAAAGACATTTTGGGCTGCTGGACGATGACTGTGTGTCTGAGCTAGTTTTGAGTAATGATATCTGTCTGTGCTTTGGATTCAAGAAAATAAAAAATATTCTTCAGCTCCTCAGTGAAACAGGGGGTGATCCGCAGTGCTCCGTGGCTAGCGTGGCACTGCCTGCCTTGGATTATTACTGTGCTTTTCGCTCCAAACGATCCCAGCGCTGGGGGTACACCAAACAACCCAAAATACAGAGTGTTTGGCAAAATGCACTTAATATCAGATATGTACTCTCTCAGAGGAATAGACTCTTTAAACAGTTCTTTACTAGCTCTTACTATAAGAGTATAATCTTACAGAGCCTCTTTTTACCTCCAAAATTGACTACATTTCAGTAGTGGAAGAAGCATGCTACGTGGGTATGGTTTGAATTTATAAAGCCTTTTGGGATCCTTCAGGAGGAAAAGTGTTCTGCAAATGACTGATAAATCGTGGCTATTGCTGCAGTTACATTTTATTATTTGGCTTTTTTTAATTTATGGCGGTGCAACAATTTATATACAAAACAACTGTTCTGATGTGCCTTGGGAAGAGAATAATAATTGTAAAGGGTGCGGGGAGTGTTAAGAATCAGACACTTGCTGCAAACCATGTTCTTACTGATGCCTTTGGTAGCATCAAAGACATTTTCTCTCCTTTTTTAATGATAGTATTTTGACACTTTCTTTGTTTTCTCTCACTGTGCGGGTTGCTTTCTGGGCAGAGCAGGTTAGCAGGCGTTGGAGTTTTGCAGACCAGCACAAGGCAGCAGCTTTATCCGAGTTCGGATCTTGCTGGTGTACATTTCTGTGTTGCTGCGTGAGAGAGTGGGTGCGGGGACCCAGGCGGATGGATGTGCTGTTCCGTCTGCCTGTGTCTGCTGGAGTTCAAACCCAGTTTTAATGGCTGTAGTTGCAGCAAGGAGATTCTTTTCACAAAACCTCACTTTTGACCTACGTTAGACTTGTCAGTGTCCCTTTAGGAGCAAACGGTTAGCGTGACTACAGCAAATTGTGGAGACCCAGCAGAGGGTCCCAAATGGTGCTCTCCTGAGGTGTTTCACACTTCATGGGGTAAAGGCGGCAGTCAGGGTTCCCAGCTGCACCTCCTGGGGGGGTTTCCACCTCCGCGGCCCATGCAGGAGAGCTGCCCCCCTGTGCGAGTCTCCGGGGGAAGGAGAAATCAGATGGGTGGCTGGAGCAGGCGAAGTGCTGCGCAGTCAGCTCAGGTCCGTGCAGATAAATGGCGCTACGGCGGGAGCGCGGTTTCCAAGAGTATTTACCTTTGCTCCAGCCCTGGCTCTGCCGACAAACCAACCAACCTACTGCCTCCGCAAAGAAACGGAGTCCTCTGTGCGGGGCTGCCGGGTGAATCCTTTCCCAGGAGCAGAGTCACTGGCTGCGGACAAAGAGGCTCCTGGAGTGTTTAAATCCTGAAGCGGTGGAGGAAGTTGGGGAGCAGAGAACATGAGCTTAGTCCCCGTTGGGTGGCCCTTCCAGAGGGTCTGTCACCTGAGGTGGGTGCGGGACACCTGCAGAGCACCCTTGAATTACACCGGTGGGACCTGCACCAACATCCCTGGAAAAAAGTACCGGGAGAAAAGAGGGGATACAGTTTTCTGCCAACAGTCTCAAAAATCCAACCGTGAGCTATGTGAGGAGGCAGCAGCCTGTTCAGGGTTTTTTTCCCCCCTCTTCCTCTACAGGGTAATTACTCCCAGCAAACTCCATACACTTTAATTAAAATGACTGCAACACAAGAGCAAGTCACTTACAACTGTACATACAGAGAGCTCTAAAAGCTTCAGTCACTGATAAGCATCTCACTTAGATGGCTCGTAATTGCTCCCAACATCGGGCGATCATTGCTGTTGTTTTGCCACTAATTCCGTACCATAGCAGGAAAGCCAAGATTGCAGGACACAGTGAATTGCATAATTTTTTTTTTTTTTTTTTTTTTTTTTTTTGCTGGTTTTCTTTCTGGCCAATTTAAAATTTGTCAAAGTCGGTCTTCTTCTGGATCACTGCCCTTTGATATTTCGCGCACTCCATTTGCCACAAACAAGCCGCAGGGCCGCAGTTCATGCTGACTCCAGCAGAAGCAGAGAAAGCTCCATTTATCTTACACTGCCTGCTGAATTCTTACTCATTAGCTGGGGGTTCACTGCCTCTCTTTAACCCCTGAATGGCTGTCATCCCTCCCTGGAGCTGCTGAGAGCGGGGAGAAGGGACCTGCTCGCGCCTGTTGCAGAGGGTGGGAAGCGGGTGGCCGCGCTCCCATCCCAGGCGTCTTCACGCACTGGGGTTGGACTTGCGACTGGGGAGCGGGAGAGCAGCGAAGGCTGGCAGATATTGAATAATTTGACATAAATCTGTTCATTATCAATTCTCCAGCGCAATTGCTGAAATGTTGATTAGCCCCCGTGTTTTATTAAAATGTCACTCAGGGTTTGTGCTATCACAAACCAGTGAACGGTGCGGAGCAGAGGGCGAGGAAGGGAAGGATGGCCCTTCTCCTGCCCAAGAGCAGATGCCACGCTGAGGAGGTGCGCAAGGAGAGTGGTGGCTGCCTAGAAATGTAGGAGCAATTCATATGGTAAGGCTCAGGCTGGAGTTAAAAATATGGAGATTCAATTTTACTTTATTTATTTATTACAATTAGAGTAGAGCATTTAGGAATGGAATAAAAAGTAACTTTGTCCTGTAGATTCTGAGCGTGTAATGTCTCAGATGCATGGTGTAATGTACGCAAAAATTCGGTGGAATATGAATGAAAGGAATGGCAAAATGGCTCCAGCAAGAGTGAGATTGGATATTCAATTTTCACATTTCTCCTCTCAGGTATTTATCTCATAGTAAAAGGGAAGCATCTGTTCATCGCCTGGTATATGTTGTAATAGCGTGAATATCTTCGGCTGATCCTATGAAATAGTTGCCCATGTGCTGACATGCATCTTTGATTTTATTTGGAATTAGATGCCCATTTTGCATTTGCCTGTATACACTGTACAAGGTGCGGGGCGGGGGGGAAGCATACAGCATTTTGGGAAGTGGGAGGCACCCAGGTAGTCTGTGCTGCTGGCTTCTGACTTGCTTCGCACTTTAGTTGGGTAAAGAATGTGCCAAACTTTTAATTCCCAAATAATGAGTGAAGACTCAAGCATTGAACCCACAAACTCCCCTTTAGCACAGCAATTCCTCCTGCAAATAAACGTGCTGGGGGCGGGGGGAGCAGAACGGAACCCGCAGGTCCCTCTTGGCCCCAGCTGTGCCACTGCGGACAGCCTGGCTTCTTGAGTGGCTGAAAACTTCCATCCTGTGACCTGTCTCGTTCCAAGCTTTAGCTTGGAAAGGTGGATTGCAGCTCTAAAGTCTAGTAATTCTTTTTTTTTGGAGGGGGGGGGGTTGTTTGTTCGGTGTTGTAATTAATCAGCGTGCTGGTTGTTTTCTTGAGCAACAACTAAGAAAAATGCTGCTGTTGCGATTCCATCTCTCATGAAGTCTTGGACAAATGCAGTGAGTGGTTTTAACTTTGTCTTTTTAGGCAATTCTGATTCCCAGTAACTGCTTCTATATGCAAGTGCTGCTGCATTTAAATTGTTGTTAATTCACAATCATGAGTCTAAAAGAGCGAGTACTGCTTTCTGTCAGCTCCCTCATGACAATTGGCATCTTGAATATCCTCCCAGGAGGGCTGTAGATGTTTTCCCCAAAACAGGAATTTTTTGGAATTACATACCTGCCACGCTTTGCCCGTTTGCTCTGATGCCAGGGTGAGGCCTCAGGGGCAAAGAGTTGGAAAGGACAAGGGTGGAACATCACGCGGTGCAGTTGTACAAGGATATTTCAAGCCCGTGTCATGAGCATGTGTGACCTTCGCTGCTATTTCATATTGCACCTTTATAACATAAATCCTACTGAATATTTAGTGAAGCAATTACAAGCAGTCTCATTTAAAGAAACACGCGACAATCCAAAAATGCCTGTCTCTCCAGGGACGTGAGTGGCTCTGGGTGACCTTCCTTCTCCCCTCTGGAGCGGCTCCTTCCAGCTGGGGTGGGAGATGCGTTGCCTGGGCAGCCCGGACACGGTTGGCATTCTTGCTGTCTTTGCTGAATTTTTATCTGGCAAGAGCTTTGTTAAAGGCAGAGGATGAGAAGGTGAGATTCAAGTAGGAGGATTGTTGTTGCAGGTGTGGATATTAGGCACAACATTCATAACCAGGGTTAAAATGGACATTTAATGATGTCATTGGATGCAGAGTAACTGCTGTACTTCTCCAGAGTTCATTTCCTAAGGACCCTTCCAACACATGCTGTGGTGGGATTTAACTGCTCTGCTGAAAAGAGTGGCCACAAGCAGATGCCAAGATAAATTTAACTTAATGCGGGCTTTTTGGTGTTACCTGAGTGGAAAAAAAAAATCCCCCAATTTGCCTGTAGTAATTGTAACATTGAGGTAATCGGTCGTTATTAGTGCTCCTTTGTAGTCTGGTAAGATAGGACTATTTATGTTGTAAAAGTCATCTTTGAGAATCAGAGCTGTGGGGTCATTTGCCAGGGTCAAATGTGTGTGAGCAACTAAGGTCTGGATGGTGGCACCAGAGGAAGGGTGGCCTGGATGGCCTCTGGTCTCTGTGGTGGTGGGTCATGGGCACGTCCTCGACCTCCCGCTCAGAGGAGGTGGCTTGTTGCTGTGGCCGGGGAACAAAGCAACTGTGTCTTTGTCCCCTAGCAGGAGCCACCACTGTCCCTGCTGTGATGGGCTGGAGCCTGGGCTGAAGCTTTGCCCGACTCTCAGTGTGCGGCGTCTGAGAGTGAGCGTGGAGACCATCGCCGCAAATCAGCAGGGTCAGAGGCTTCGATGCTGGGCTTTGCCCAGGTCTTTGAGTGCATGTTTGAGGAAGAGGCAAGAAAATGGACAAGTAAATGCTTGGCTGTGCTGTGGCTGTGTGCTGAAGGTGAGGGAGAAAATCCCACATTTTAGCAGCTTAGAAACCATAAACCATCAAATTGATTCAGAAGCTGCCTGGCTTTCTGCAATCAGAGGGAACCTACAATAACATTTCTTGAAGTCATTTTGTCTAACCTGTTAAACTGGTCATATTTAAAAAAAGCACTTTGCTACTAAATGTTATGGGAAGACGTGATTCATGGTCCTGCTGAGCCATTTCCGTCTGGCAGGAACTTTATTAAAGGCAGCCCTGCCACCACAGCCGGCAGCAGCCACTGCAGGACACTGCGCTGGGGACGCTCCCTCTGCCATGGGAGGGACGCTCGGGGACGCCGCTTCCTTCACAGGAGACTTTTTGTTTAACAGGGCACAAATCAAAACAGTTTAGACGTTGCTTTCCCTGCCATGATGCTTCCCCTTAACTTTTGGAGAGGAGTATAAATTGATATTCGGTATCAGAGCGCTTTACGGGAGAGGCCTCTGCCTGGATTTATGGCGGCAGCTTTTCCATTTGTCTGTGCAGGGAGGGTGACTGCTCTGAAGCCTTCCTCCATGGTGACGGGCTGTACTGCACGCCCGCACGTCCCTGCCGTAGCGGCGCTTCCCCGCGGGGTGGGCAAAGGGCTTGGTTTGGCAAGCGTAGATCTTGGCATTTACTCTTCTGGGTCCTGCTAGCCCCCACTAATCAATAGAGAAACAAAAAAATAGAGAAGCAGGTCTGGGGGCCTGTTCCGGGCTGTAGCACAGGGAAGAAAGCATTTGTCACCCCAAAAGCCAGGCTGTGGCAGCTGGTGTCACCCCACGGCAGAGATGGACACAGGGCAGGGGGTGGACAATGGGGGACAGAGGCAGGCGCAAGCTCCCAGCTTCCTCCAGGAAGCATTTGGGGACATTTTGGGTGAAATACTTTTTACATGTGGTTTTAAATTAGTTTTTGTAGGTTTTGAGTGGAGGGTTTTAGCAAGGACACATCTCTTGCCTGTTGTTGATGAGGAATTTTTGCAGGGCGAAGGGCGTTTTGGCAAGACCCTGATCACTGCTCTTTCGACCTCAGAAGAGACGCTCTAATTTGGTACCCCCGATGTTGTTGCTTCCCCAGGGCGTTTTTTTCAAGTCGTTTAAGCTGAGGGCGTCTGATCCCCCAGTTTTGCTGGGGATCAAAAAAAGAACAAGGAAAAGACCATAGAATGGAGACGTCGTGGTACATTTACCACTGCGGGTAGGCTTTGAAGGTGTTGAGAGCCGGATTAAGACATTTACCGGCCTCTTCCGATCATGCCAATGGCTGTGATCATACCGGCACTATATATAGATACAAGCATACTTGGAGACCGCAGAGCAAACTGCAATCCAAGATAAATGTGACATTTTATGGCACTTAGAGTGCTGCCTTAGAAAGTGTCCTGTGCTGCCTGCCAAGTTAGGAAGGTCACACGTGTTCTTTCTTCCTTTAAATTGTCGTCTTGTCTTACCTGCATGCCCCACCTGCATGCCAAAACCCTCCACGCTTGGTGTTTGCATTGTAATGTGGCCATTTCCGAGTGCTGCTTCTTTTGTTTCTCTATTGATTAGTAGCCGATCCATACCTAGAGGTCTATAATGTTCCTATGATTTAAACTTTAACAGTTTCATTAACTGTCAAGTACCTTTAGAGCAAAGGAATCCCATATTTTATCTCCTCTCTCCTTACCAGTCTAAGATTTGTGGAAGGAGACTTCTTTTTCCGAGAAATAAATAAATAAAGCCCCAGCTTTCTGAAAAACCCTGAGGCCTCAAGATCTGACTAGGAAAGAAAGAAAACCATTCCAAGATATTTAATTGTACAGGGGGCTTACAGGATTGATCGAGAGCTTAGCTTTTTACAATAGTCCAGTGAATAAGAAATGCTCCTGACAAACGATCGATGATGGGATAATCACTCTTTATCCCCCCTCCTCATTGTTACCTTCTTTCTTCCAGGAGAACAGGGTTCAGAAGTCAAAAATCTTTATAGACGCTGCTTTTAAATTAAGCAGAAAATAGACATTGACATATTTGTTAATCTCACCTAAATCATTACTGGGCCTGGCTGGTTTGACTGTACACGGCGAGTGTGGCAGATCGGCCAGAATACATGAGCGTTACTGCCTTAAGTGCATGCGTTGCCATTTAAAACACAGAGGTGTAGGAGCCTGGGAATTTAACATGGATAAATATAGATAATTTTTTATTCTGAAGGTTATAAGAGTAGCTTCTCTTAATTAAAACCTTCTTACTAGCATTGGAAAGGTTAGGTAACATTTATATTGGTAGGCTCATAAAAACATTCCTTCCCTAGAAAGAGCCATGGTATGGCTGGCCCGTGGCTTGTGTGCTCAAGGAAAGAGTAGAAGCATCGTGCAAATGCAGTGATGCTTTTCCCGAGACACCCTCAGCTTCCAGCAGTCCTGTGGTTTAGAGGCTTCTCGAGAGCAGGTTTGTATCGTCATCGTTGTGCTTAGAAGCCCGTGATGGACTTTACTTGCGTGAATTTGATGGCTTTCTGTGAGCCGCTTTGTACTTTAGGGACTCGGGGCCTCCTGTGGCAGTGAGTCTACCATTTGATTGTGCACTGTGTGAGTGTTCCCTCTTGTTGGGGTTTTTGTAGAGCTGCTGCCTGCTGATTTCATCTGGTTTTGTTGGAAGGTACTTGGATTGCTCTGGCTTCCTGCTGTTTCCAGACTGGACCGTGGCCAGGGAGCTGCTGAGAACCCCCATGGCTCAGCTGTCCTCCTGCCTCTCCCCAGCCATCACCTTCCACGTCACCCAGCCTGGCAGTGTGGCAGTTTAACAATAGGTGTTGATGTAATGGTAGATGTTGTGTTTAATCCCATTGACGTTCCTTCACAAATGATAAAGATTAGAACCAAGGAAAGCTTGGCGGTGGTCACACACCACAAAATGCAGTCATGACACTCAGGCTACAAGGAAAGGAGCGTTGTCCTCCAGCTGGATCACGGTGCCGGCTTTCATTCCAGGTTCTCCAGTTGACTTCTTGTGCTACTGGGCAGGACACCTCTTTGTTGTAGGTCTCAGCTCCCCTCTGCACACTGAAGAGCAATCGTGCTTGCATGTCTCCCGGGCGCATGGGAGGTTATATTAACATTTGAATGGGAGGTGCCCTAGGACAGTTGAATGTTACAGCCCACCAGGGCTTGGAGCAAGACTCCTCCATGACCCGGCTTCAGATTGCCAGCGACCTCGGCTTTAACAGGGGAGGCGGGATGGGAGGCAGCTGTCTCTGAGGCCCTGAACTTGCAACCAGAGCTTCTGGTGTGGGTGGGAGGTTAAAAAACGGCACAATTCAGCAGAGTATCCAGTACCATATAATTTGGCTCAGATTGCAATCTTTGCTTAAATTGAACTAAGATTGGCTCTAAATACTCTGCCTCTGCATAAGGGCCTCTTGCACGTGTGTCGGTGAGGCCATGTAGGAGAAGCATTGACCTGCTTCTGGACCAACTTTGACCTGGTGTAAATTACTACAGGTTCAGGGGAGGGTTGCGCTTATGATTACACTCCCTGTGGCCTGTTACAGGGGGAAGAGGGGATTTATATTCTCAGTTTGATGAAGGGGCAGCTCGGGGAAGGAGTTCTGCTGCGGGGAGCGGCAGGACCTGCCACGTGCCTCCACAGCACCATGTATTTCCCCTTGCCTGGCTTAGTCCGGTCAGGCAATTCCGAAATTAATCAGAAACTGTTTAATGCATGTTTTTGTTTTAATCAAAGTTAATTTTATCTGAGCTGAATGCTTTAAAATAAATTAAAAATTATGAACTCCACAGGACATTATCTTCTTGACACAGTTTTATTCTTGTCCATCCGTGATTGGGACTCGTGTGCCGATCGCTGTTAAACTGAATGTGAGCGGTTTTGGCATCTCTAGCATAACTTGTATGTTTTCCCTAATGAGGCAGTGGCTCTAACAGCTGCTGGCAGGAACCAGCCTGTAGGAGAACTTGAAATTGTCTAGGTGGTTTTACATTGTCCATGTTTCTTGCTAAATGAACTGCGTGTTGGGACATTACTCTTTTTTAGGAGTAAGTCCAGTAAATGTCACTTAATTGATGGCTCAGCTCATTGGCATTTAAATGGAATAGAGTTTCCATGGTGAAAACTCCTTTGAAGATCTTGCCTGAATATTGGTGGCAGGAAATCTGGGCTGGAACACTTAGATTTGAGGCAAGGCTCTGCTTGGCGTTGCTGGGAGCTGATGATCTGGTGTTTGCCCTGGCCAAATGCAGTCTGGGTTTCACCTGTGTGCAGGAACAGAAGGAACCTCCATTCTCCCTCTGGGCTGTCCAGAGCTGCCTTTCCTCTGAGCACCCCTCGCTTTGCCCTGCCAAAGGTCTCTGACGCATGGCTGTGCCTGGTTGCAGGTACCCCCGAGCTGAGCCCCGCCGACCGAAAGGAGCTGGAGACCAAGCTAAAGGAGCGGGAGGAATTCCTGATCCCCATTTACCACCAGGTAGCCATGCAGTTTGCAGACTTGCATGACACGCCCGGCCGGATGCAGGAGAAGGGTGCCATAACCGTGAGTATCGGCGAGCTTTCCCTGGGGACATCCTTGTGGGGGGTTTGGCACGTGTGGGAAATGACAGTCTGCAGTCGGGGAGGCTGCTGCTGGAGGCCTCCTGCGGGCCTGCAGATAAACCTCTGTCCCAATGACTCTTGCCACAGGAGCAAACCCTCTCCACCCACCAGCTGTTTTCTGGCCCCAGAACACAAGCACATGGTGTTTTCTAGCACCTTTACCTGATCCATGCCCATTTGAGACCCCATGTTTTCTGGGCTTCACTGGTGGACCCTTAGCCACCACATCAAACCCCCCCGAGTGCACGTTGCAGTGTGCCTGGCAGAAGGGGAAGGCAGGGAAGTGGGAAGGCAGGGAAGCCTGTACCCGTGGGGACCCTCAGCGGTGGGGAGGGCTGCCGTCGCATCAGGGTTGGAACCCTGGCCGATGGGATTCTCCTGGTTCCCTCTCCCCTTGGATGTGAGCGTCTCAGGCTGTGCTGCTCCTCTGCAGAACTTTTTGCAGGAGGGAGCAGACTTCTGGGTGACAAAGGAGGCTGGATGTAGCTTCTGGTGACTTAATGGTACAACAGGGTGGAAGTCTGCAAAGCTCAGATGTGGGAGTCTTTGTATTTCTCTCGTGCAAGTGGTATAACTAAGTATATAATGGGTGCAAGCTTTTTTTTGCCATTGGGAATAAGGCGTATATATTTCTCCAGGTAGATCTTGTCCCTCACTCATTTCTCCTTCTCCACATATGTCTTGGTCAGGACATTCTAGACTGGAAAACTTCCCGTACCTTCTTCTACTGGAGATTAAGACGTCTTCTTCTAGAAGATGTGGTCAAAAAGAAGATCCATGATGCCAATCCTGAGCTGACTGACGGGCAGATCCAGGCTATGCTGAGACGCTGGTTTGTGGAAGTTGAAGGGACAGTGAAGGTAAATGAAAACACAGTTTGACCAAGGCCATAGTTTTTCGTAGGCTTGAGCTCAGTGAAGTTCTCCCGGGTGGAGTTTGGTCTCTGTTTTTTAATCGGAATGTCCAAAAAACATTTTAGATGATGAAAGAGAACTTCTGAGGAATGTTCCGGGCCATGAGCTGTTTTATGGGAATGCTTTTTATAGCAGGCCAGAAAATCAAAATAGTTTTTTTTCCAAAGCCTGTAGCACCATTGATATGAAAATCTGAGCACCTTACAAAGATGAAGAGCGCGCTCAGCAGAGCGAGGCAGGGCAGGGTGTGGGAGGAAGGCTGCGCAGAGGTGCTGCTGTCTGGCAGAACTGGCAGCAGGAGTCCCAGGAGTCGCAACACATGCTCTATCCACCAGCCCTGAGTATCTCCCTCTCCTTGTTTCTGTGCACAGCGTGCCTAAAATAGCGCCGCGGAGCTGCTCATGTTTACAGAGGCTGTTACGGAGGAGCAGTCCTCGCTGGGCACACCGGTCCCTGCCACCCTTGGGATCCTCTGTGATGTGAAAGCAGGATTTTTATTTTATTTTCAATTATGCTTTCTTACTGAATAATACCCTCAATCCTGCTCTGTCCCACTGACAGTGAAAAGGCTGTGGGGATGCAGTGCTTGTATCCAGATATTTCGTGGGGCACATGTACAGCCAACCTACCTCATCCGCCCATCCTGCTGCTTGTGGCGCAGACCATGGCCACGCTGTTCCCCCCCTTCCCCTGGGCTGCCCTCGCCTGCCTTCCCTCTCCCCGGGCCATGAGCTCAGAGGCGGTGGGGACAGCTCGTGTGTGCCTGGCAGTCCGTCACCGTTGCTGTGTCCCAACCAGGGCAGCCCCTGCCATTCTCCTGCCAGGCGTCCCCCGGGAGGCACCGGGCTTTAACGCCGCCTGAGGCGGGGGCACGCACCGGCTGTAAAAGCCAACTGCCAGGGCCTGAGGCAGGGGGGGGTCGCTTGGCACCGTCCGCAGCCCTCGTCTGATAGCTGCGGTGAGGATTTCTTTTTTTTAATTGCGCGCCAACTCTGAAGCTGGCAATCTCCGAAGAGCAATCTCTGGAGCTGCTCTCAGGTTGTTTTTGTCACAGTCCTCCAATCTGAGTCTTTTATTTATTTATTTCATTTCATTTCATTTCATTTTATTCTGTTCTATTTTTAAAGTCACAAACACTCAGGGGTTCCACAGAAGCAGGGCGGGGGGAAGCGTTCTCTGGAGGGCAGCAGGCTTTCCAAGGTAGTGTCTGAGCGTCTTTAAAAGCGGGCATCTCGTTAGCTAATACATTACACCAATCAAGGAGAGTTATCTTAAGCCACAATTAATCTGCTCCCTGGCATATGTTGATAGGAAAGCATCATGCTGTTTCTTAATTAAAAGCAAACGGATTAAAAATGATTAATAAGAGTATTAAATATTCTCCTAAACTAAAAGCTTTGGGATTCTTGGGTAAATCTAGCTTTACGCAGGTCTGCAACCGTAAGGCAGCTTCTTGGGGTGATTTTTTTTTTCCCTTCCCTGAAATCTTCCTAAGTGCCCTACTTTGTATGCAGGGAGCATTTCTGGCATGTCTAGGGGCAGAAGCGGGGAGCAAAACCTAACGAGTTTGAAATAATAAGAAGAAAAAACAATGAAATAAGCAAAATCTTGAGGTTGAAATGACATCGCTGTTTTAAGACAATCACATACCTAATGTTAAAGGAAAAAAAAAAAATCCTGGTTTCTTATTCAAGCATGTCAGGCAGGAGGGGGGCTGGGACAGGGTCTGCCCCTGGGGCTGCATCCCCACGGTGCCGGCTGTCGCCCGTGGGTGCAGCAGCACCTTCGGCAGCTTGTGAGAGTCTCGGGAAGAGCGAGACAATTCCTTGGACTTTGAAAACTGGTAATGAAATATATAAATAAAGGGGGAGCGGTGAGGAGGCTGATGATGCGAGTGCCGCCTTTGCGCTCCTCTCTGCTGCTGGCAAGGACGGCAGGGGGGAAAACCAGCCTTGGGAAGGCTGGGACGGTGCCGGCGGCTGTGGAGCGCAGGGATTGCTCTGCTGGGAGAGGCTGGAGGAGCCCGGGGCGTGCGATGAGTCCTGGTACGGGAGGGATTCTGCTGGCCTCCCTGCTGCTGCTCCAGGGGCTCTGCAAACACGCTCCCCCCCGCTGAGGCTTCAGTTTTGGGTGCAAACATCCATCACAGGCTTCTGCTGGGCTCTGCGCCCACGCCGGGAGGGTGCCCGCTCTGCCAGCCCCACGGCCACCGATGGCCGTACTGCAGCGAGCTCATTGTCATTCTGACTTTGACTTCTCAGTGATAACAGAGAAGGATAGTGCACCTTTAAATGACGAGCTTTGTGTTTAATTACCCAAATAAAATGACATAAATATGAATGAGTGCTAATGGCGGTACTTGCTTTTCCGGAAACCATTAACAAAACGATTCTTAAATGATTTGTAAAGAAAATGAGAGGAGAAGAGAGGAGCGAGAAGGCTATTAGGCGTCTAACACACTCCTGAATTATTATGTAGTCAACTACCTAGCAAATATCAGGTGAAATGATCTTGCAAAAGAAAAAAAGGGGGTTGTTGCCAAGATTTTTCAGGGATGTGGACACCCCGACCTCCTCTGCTGTGCACACACCGGCTGAAGGTGCTGTTGGGTTTCTGTCTGGATGAGGGATTCCGTGGATCCCATGGTTGCTGGGGGACACTGACACCGGGTCAGTCTTTCGGTGACAAGGACTTCTGGGTTCCATGACAGTTTAGCACTGGGAGAAGCCCCAGATCAGCTGCATCTCTGCGCGCCCTCCCCTCTGGGCGTCCCCTTCATATTTGGGCATCAGATCACAGAAGGAAACTGGGATTCTCCCTGGGGCCAATGCCGCCGGTCTGGTGGCCGCTGCTGGCAGCACTGCTGCCTCCGTGGTTCCCTTTAGTCCCAGTTACAGAAGGAAATGCAAAAGAAATATATCACCTTTTGACTTTTGCCAATCGTTAGTTGTGTTTATAAAAGCTGTACACCCTGGGAAAACCACGGAGGGCTCCAGCCAAATGTTTTACCCATTGCTGCCAAAAACTGCGAGTTAAATTTCGGGGACGGTGCGCGGGGAGCACCGGGACACCAGATAACAGGTGTGGTTTGTTCGCAGGCGTACTTGTGGGACAGTAATAAGGACCTGGTGGAGTGGCTGGAAAAACAGCTGACGGAAGAAGAAGGTGTTCGCTCCGTTGTGGATGAAAACATCAAATACATCTCGAGGGACTACATCCTCAAACAGATACGCAGGTAAGGCAACGACGCACGCTCTGCCCCTGCCGAACGGGGATTTTGCAAAGTTCGGCCTCTGATTGTGGCCACGCGTGCTTCCCCAGCTGAGGGAAGTGGATCCGTCAGCTCCACAGGCATTTCACGTTCATTGGCCTTTTTCTGTGGCAAGCGCAGAAGGAGCATTTGGAAATGCGGTTTCCTTTGGAAATGCAAATACAGGGGCAAACGTGGAGCTACGGTGAGACAGGGATTTGTACAAAGTCTGCATCTCCTGTTCCTCCCGCGCAGGCTGTGGGGCAGGCGCCTTGACCAAAAGCACAACCCAGCAGCATCTGATCCAGCGGTGTCCAAACCTCCCTGCCCGTGCGCGCCCTTCCCTCAGACAGGAGCCGTGAAGGGCCAGGGCAGAGAAGTTTCACCATTAATGTGTCTTTTCTCTGTTTGAGGCAGATAATGCAAAATTATTTTAGAGGGCTGCATACTGCGTGAAGCAGGGAGAGAAAGCAACTCTCTGGGCTCCTGCTATCAAAGCGGTGTGTTGACCACACTGGGCCAGAATATCCTTACGGATGATTTCCCTTTGTTTTCTTCTAGCCCCAGACTGCCCAGGCAAGCCTGTCTAGTTTCTTCTGTGCTCAATGTCATAAAATGCCCAGTTCCCTTCGATTGCTGTTCAGAACTACACCAAATAACCCCCCAGAATACTAAAACACCAGTGGAGTATCTGTTCCTCCTGCTTGTAAGAGTTACTGTGCGCATTTGCACGGACATTCATGCAGCGGAGCCAGTGAAGCCTCATGAGCTTTGCTGGACTTGAACAGATCTAATTTGGATAATTTTTTATGTCTTAAACTGGAGAATCTCTTACAGCAGCTTTGCCTCTGAGGGAGCCGGGGAGGGCACCAAACCGTGGAGTGAAGCTCCTCTGGTTTCCATGTCCCGTGTCTGACTCCGTGGAGTGTCTCGTCCCGTCATTTCCACCACTTTCTCCATCCGTGCTACAGCAGACGGGGCTCTGCCCCATCAGGGAGGGGGAGATGTGGGTGCTGTCAGCAGCCTTTGAAGGTGCTGCTGGTGGGACCAGGGCACGCTCCAGAGCTCCTGGCCTCCCCATGTCCCCCCTGGGCCCCCATGCTCCAGCCTCTCGGGATTTCAGCCTCTGGGCTGGTTGCCACCAGCAAATTGGGTGGCACGAGGGCCTCCAAGCGAGCGCAGCTCTTGCGCTGCTCACAGTCAGCTCCTGCGGGTGCCTGCCTGTCCGATCCTTCCTACAGACCCCAGATTTCCAGTCCCCCCCACCCCGGGTCTGATGGGGAGCTGTCGGACGTGCTCCGGTGCAAATGCCGGGGCTGTTGTCACTTAACTCTCGCCTCTTTCCAGCCTGGTCCAGGCCAATCCGGAGGTTGCCATGGATTCGATAGTGCACATGACCCAGCATATATCACCCACCCAGCGAGCCGAGATCGTGCGGATCCTCTCCACAATGGACTCGCCTTCTTCAACGTAAGAGCATCGATTTCCCACACTCCCCCTTGCCCGGTACAGTGGAGGAAAAAAAAAAAAAACCAACGAAGCTCAGAATTGCCCTTTGTCTGCTCGACTGCGACCACTGTACCGAGACGGGGAGGCTCAGGGAAACGCTGGAAGAGTGACATTTTTATTTTTTCAAATCAGACTGACCAGAGGAAGTGTGTTCTTTGGCCAGAGACATGAGGAAAATGTATAAACACAAGCGCCTGCGGAATTGAGTTACAGCTGTCTAACTGTACCTTATTTATTTAACAAAGCGTGACTGGACCAATGCATCAGTTCGCTGTTCAGCTGCCACCCGAAAACGCTACGGCCAGGCAATGAAGGGTGCTCCGGTACCGTGAGGTCTTGGCATAGCAAAGCAGGGGCTCGTTTAAATTCATGCCCCTGCGCCCCTGCCTGCTTCTCTTTTCACACCCCGCCGGGTAGCGGCAGCTTTGTGCTGACAAGTGCCAATGTCACCCCCCACGAGAGCGCTGCTGCAGCCGAGGACGGGCTCTGCCTCCCCGGAGCGGGTGGGAGCCCACCGTCCTCCCTCCTGGGGGCGAGCGGAGCCCACCGCCCTCTTGTCTCCATCAGCCAGTCGTGATTTGTATTTCAAACGTCTTGTCTTGTTACTCGGTAGTAGAGAAGCAGCGTTGAAGGCTGTTTGTGGGCAGGCCCTGCCTGGGCAGGCGGCGGGGAAGGCTCCTGGGCCTCCCCGGAATGCGAAGGGCAGGATTTTGGAGGTTAAATCCCCACTCGCTTTGCCTTTGTGCCCAATTCCTTTAGAACAGGTCAGTAAATTCTGTGAAAGGCCCTTCTAGGAGAAGGTAAAAGAGGAGACCAAAATGCAGCTGCTCAGCCGTTTCTGTTCTTCCTTCCCTGCTTATTTTGATGGATAACGGGCAGCCCCACTGGCACACGTACTTCATGGGAGCGGGTGGCTGAAGCAGATAGAACCTGCCAGGGTAAGGGAGGGGAAGGGACAGAGTCAAAAACACAGCTGGGGTTAGGACCACGAAGGGAAATCTCAGCTCTACCACATCTGAGCAAAGTTCTTCTCCATCGCTCACCTCTGCCCCGGCGCTGGCTCGAGCGGAGCCGCCTGTTTGTCTGGCCCTGGGAGAAGGGACCGCTGTTATTCACGTGGGAAGACGGAAATAAAAGTTATTTTTGCTTATCCCCTTCCTTAGCGCCAGCTGGCTTTTTCACTTTTTCTCCTGTTCCGGTGGTGGCTCTCGCAGCCGCTGAGGAGGGATTCTCTGGGGCGGGTGTCTGACCGGTGAGTGCGGCGTCGGCGCGGAGCTGCAGCAGCAGCGCAGGTCACCATGGGCTCACCCCGGCCCCGGCCCTGGGCTTATTTCTATATTTCTTTATTTTCGTGGCCCTCCTGACCGTGATAAAAGACCAGAGAAGCTGGAACTCTAGAGAGAAGCGTGGTCAGCCCCTCGATACTGTTACAGAACTTGGTCTAAATAGTACTGGAGAGCTTACACCAATGAGTGTCTTAAAAGTATTTCAGATTTCACAGTTCCTCTTTCAGTTTAGCATGAATCAGAAGGGATGTTTTTATGAGAGAATTAATGAATGATGATGCCAGTGCCTCACACCTGTACGGTTTCCTTCTGCGCCTGCGGTGCCACAGCTCCTGTAAAATCCCGGTGCAGCCCCGGGGGGGGTCACCGCTCGGCTCCCCGGGGACGAGCGGCGGCCATGCCATCCAAAGGACTAGCTTTTTTTTAATCGTTAAGAACCCTAATTTGATTTAAAAGACTTTTTTTTTTCCCACTAGAGCCCCCTGAACAACCCCCAAAGATGCTTTTACTTATGCCAATGTGGGCTGCAGCAGGACAGACGGAGAATGTCTCAGCCAGGCAGGACCGCGGGGGGATCACAGCGCGGGGACTCGCTGGGCTCCTGCGCTGTCACCAGGATTTCCTACGAGGTGGTGCCACAGGTCGGTCCCTTATCCGGGACATCTGCGGGTGTTCTGGGCAGTGTCCCAGCGCGCACGCTTCCGTTCCTTCTGCCTGGGGTGGGAGCTGTCGCTGCCGAAGTCTCTCCTCTGCCGGGCAAGGGCAGAGCCCTCCGTGTCGGTGTTACGGGCACGGGGCCGGGCTCCACTTCAGCTGGGGGAGAAGTAGCTCCAAAAAACCCCAGCCATGAGCTAACACCGGAGCTGGTCTGAACTCAAGGTCCAGCACGAGCCCTGGGGAGGTCCAGACCTGCAGAAGCGCCGTGGCAGCGTCACCGGCCCACGTCCCGGCCGTTCTTCCCAGTGCCGCGGTGCCGGGGCGGTCACCCAGCGGGGCGGGGGTGGCGAGGATACCACCCTCGGTACGTACGGTTCTCGCTGGTGCTGAAGAGTTTCACTTACCTCAATTTCTTTTAATAAAAAGAATGAATTACATCGCTGTTGCCAGGAGTGGAAATCTGTCACCCCTTGTCCCGCGCCCCTCGGGGAGCTCGGCTTCTCCCCGAGGCAAGAGCAGGAGTTCCGCGCGGCACCGCTCCGGTGGCTGCCGGGAGGATGGAGCCTTGGCTGGGCTGTGCCCTGGGCTGCTGGGGCTCCTCCCAAAGCCAGCCTCTCGCCAGGCCCTGCTGCTGCTCTCGTTCTGCCCCGGGTCGGGCTCTGCAGATGTTCGAAATAACCCTCCTGAGCTGTGCCCCCGCGGGGCAAAGCCCGTCCCGACACTGCGGCCGGCCGGAGAAAAGCAGCGCTCACAAACCGGGCACGAGTTTTTACCTTTCTCCACGCTCCGTCATGGCTGCGTCGCGTCCCCGGCAGCGGGAGGAGCCGCGGGTGCAGAAGGAGCAGCTCCTCGTCCCCCCGCGGGCTCCGGTCTCTGCCCAACGCGCCAAGCGCAGCTCCCAGCCCGCAGCCGCCGTCCCAGTGAGGCACGGGGGCGGTTTCTTGTCTCCTGTAACACGACAGTGGCCGAACCAAGCAGAAAGGAAACCCCCAGCCCCAGCGGTTGCCTCTGAGGGTGGTGGGAGACGTTCCACGAAGCCTGTCCCTGGCAGGAGGCCGCAGCGGGGGACGGCAGCAGCGGGAGAAGCTGGAAACGGACCCCCAGGACCTTTGGCCGAGGGATGTCCCCTGGTGACACGGGGGCTCGGCACAACCCGGCGCCTCCCAGGTGTTCCCCACATGAGCGCTGAGTGTCAGAGGGACGTGTCAAACGGGAGCACTTTGGCAAAGCCGGTTATTTCGGTTATTTCTCACACATTTCTCAAACCGGAATCCTGAGAGTTAAAAACATAAATCACCTTAACAAACAGAATATAACTGGGGGGGGGATGAGAGGCCGGACCCTACTGAACTCCAGAAACGCATTTAAAACTCTTTAGCCTAAAATATCTACATATTAAAACGCCAAGAAAAGAAGTACCAAAGCTGTAAGCTCTCAAAAGCCCAAGATCAAAGTGCCATCATCTTTTAATGTAAACCTTTTGTTGCATCAACAGTCTTAAGAGGGATGAGAGACATCAAAATAAAAACTGAGACAAACTGTGGCTTTGTAGCTGTTTTTTTGTTTTAGTCTCTTCTCTCAATTTGGGCCATGAAATAGGTCAGCTCCATTACTGATCAGCCTTCCCACAAATATTTAAAACAAATTGAATTGCACACCCAATACCCATCACAATTACGCCAGGCACAATAACTAAATTAGCAATTCAACAAAATAATTGGAAATGCGATTCTCTCTATTCCACAGCCTCCCTCAGGGGTTTGGCCGATCTATGGGGGGAAAACTCTGCTTTACTAATTCTGCAGCTAATTAGAGACACACTTGTAAATGAAGTTGTTTGTCTGAAAGTTGAAATTCTTTGCTATTGTGGGGCTGGGGAGGGCGGGGGGGGGATTAACACAACCCCTCTGTCCCCCCATCGCACCCGTCATTCCCCAATACACCAGCTCGTCGCTGTGCAATGGCTTGCAAAGGTGCAGTGCCCGGTTGTGGAGGTACTAATTAGCCGCTGTATCATGAATTAATAAAGAATTAATATTCTGGTTGGGGGGGGGGGGGGATATCTCGCTTTCTGTTAATTGACAGCATTAGGAAAACTTAGCGGAAATCATCCTGGTTATCTCTGCCCTTATTAAACAGCGCTGGGAGCTTCCGACCATCCCACGGCCCTGCAACATCGGCCGCAATCGCTCGGAACCTGCCGGAGCCACCAGAGCTGCTGTGGGGCCACCGGCTCCCGGCGGGGACGGGGACAGGCAGGAGCTGCCCCAGTTCACCCAGACCGGGGGGTGCTGGTGTCCGGCCTCCCCCTCCCCGGCCTCTGTGCCCCCCCGGGGGCTGCAGGGCCGGGGCTGTCCCTGGGGCCCTGCAAGGTGCCACCAGCGCAGGGCGAGTGATGGCAGAGCCACCAGGGCCCCGCGCTGGCCCCGGGCTGGGCGCTGCCGGGAGCCTCCCGGGGGTGACTCCGCTGGTCCCCGGGGATCGCACAGGCTGCACCTTCTCCCGCAGCCAATTCAAATCCAGGCGAGGGAGCGTTTCTGTGCCAGGAATCAAGCGCTGCCCGCGCCAGCGAGGTCAGCGGATGAAACAGGGGCCGCGTAAGCTGCCGCTGCCGGGCCGGGCTCTCCCCGAGCATCGCGCTGCCCAGGTGGGGGTGGCAGGGGGAAAAGCCTGCTTACACACTGATAAGTAAATTCAAAAGCATGCTTAGCAGGGCTTTGACTCTTATCTCTTCAAACAATACGAACGAGAAGTTATCACATTTAAAGTGTTTCATATTACCCTTTTAACATCACATCCCGCTCTCCCACAAAAAAAAAAAAAAAAAAAAAAAATAGATCAAGAGCCCGGGTGCTACAACATTAAAGGACACAGAGGTTGGGTGGGACATGGCGGGGGGGCACAGTGGCAGCAGGTACCACAGGACCCTGAGCGCAGCCCCAAACGCAGGGCGGAGAACACTCCAGCGCAGCAAACCCCAACGTGGGGACACGGATTTTTCTGTGAAACATCCTTAATGCCCGCTCCGACAGCGCAAGCAGCATGAAGCCATTCCACCGACACAAACTTTGGAAGCAGCTAATTTACTCCCCTTGATGCCTTTCAGAACTGTGGTTATTAAACCATGAGATTTTAATGCTGCTGGAAGGCCGCACGGCTTTGCTGCCGCTCAGACAACACCGCAGGTACAGCTCCGGGGGTGGGACAGGCGGCTCGGTCTGAGGGTTGTACGACGCGGTGCGGTGAAAGGTGCCCCTGTGTTGCGCTGGGTTCTGCCCATTGCGGGGGAGCCGGAATTGCTGGGGTGGGGGACGGAGGGGACAGGACGTGGCAGGGCCGGGCTTTGCCATGGAAGATGGTTACACCCAGAGGACCGTAAGAGCTGGGGAGCCCTGTGGCTCTGCACTGGAGCAGCCCGCTGACAGGTGTCACACAAACCAAATGAACTGGCTCGCTAATGAACGCAGGATTAACTCATCACAACCTGGGCCAGGTGTCCTACCAACACCGCCCTTCCCTGGAGACATGGCCCCTTTGGCCTCCTGACTCCCCCCAGGAGAGCTGGGCATCGCTGCCAGGCTCTTCGCAGGACGGAAGGTCATCAGCAGGCTGCCGAAATAGAAAAGGTGGCAGAGAGGAGCCAACGGTGACATTCAGCTTGTTTCTACCTGGCAAATTTTGACCGGAGCGCTGTGAGCTGGAGGGGACGGGAGAAATCGATGTGCTTCCCCGAGAGCTGCAGCTCCTGCTTCACCGCAAGCGAGCAGACAGATTTATTCATCCATGATAGGCATGTTCTCCACGCAGAGTCAATACTCACCTTGGCACTTATTTTCTAAAGCCAAGAAAAAAAATGCTCCGTTCTTGCACAGGGCAGGGAGCCTGCCCTGAGCGAGGGGGCCGGGGCACTGGCTCCTTGCCCGAGGGAACCATTTCGGTACCCGGTAACTGGCCCCTCACGTCGCACTGCACCGGGATGGCCCCAGGTGTGGGGGGGGAATTCAGTCAGAACTCCACCCGTACACAGGTGCCCTTTTTTGCCCTGCTTTTAAACCCAGGGTTCACCCAGCAACCATGGCTGAAGCCACGTCTCTGCAGCGGAGCCGGTTCTGCCTTGGCGTGGTGGAGCCTTTGCTCCGCACAACACTGGAGGTGTTGGGAAGCTGCTACTGGAGGCAAGTGACTTGAGGGGAGACAGATCTGCAATGATGAGGTGCAAAGATGATTAATTAACATCAGCTCCGCAGACAGCTCCAGGGACACAGTGAAGTGCAACAATGCAGCTGCGGAGTCTTCCAAGGTTGGGGGAAAAAAGGCTAAAACCATAGAATCACAGGATGGTTTGGGTTGGAAGGGACCTTAAAGCCCATGCAGTGCCACCCCCTGCCCTGGGCAGGGACACCTCCCACCAGCCCAGGTTGCTCCAAGCCCCATCCAACCTGGCCTTGAACCCCTCCAGGGATGGGGCAGCCACAGCTTCTCTGGGCAACCTGGGCCAGGGGCTCACCGCCCTCACAGCAAAGAGTTTCTTCCTCAGATCTCATCTAAATCTCCCCTTTAAAACCCTTTTTAAGTTTAAAACCCTTCCCCCTCATCCCATGGCTCCCCTCCCTGATCCAGAGTCCTCCCCCAGGTTCCCTGTCTCCCCAGCGCCCTGAGCCCGGTGAAATGGCTGTGCCGAGTCTGAGGGGTCTGGAGGCCCTGGTAGCCCATGGGCTGCCGGGGATGAGCCCCGTCCCGCGCTGCTCCGGCCTCTCCGGCGTTAAAACTCCCTGAACGCTTCGTCAGGTGGCAGCTCGCCCCGCTGGCGCTCGGGCCGTTCTGACTCGGTGCAAAGCGACGCCGAGACGCGGGTTGAACGACATGGTACTGGTGGGGGTGAGCGAGGCCGTGGCTGCCGGTGCCCTTCCTGCGCTGATCACACTCGGCCAATCAGTTTATAAAGCATTTTAATTAGATTGCGCAGAACACAAAACAAAGACAGTGCGGTTCACGTGGTCCCAAGCACCGGCCACCTCACACACATATATATGCACATATTATTTACGCAAGATAACCTCCATTTCAGATTGATCGCAGCAGGCTAACGAATTCCCCTTACGGGGATTTAATTTCCGGCTCCTGACCTTTGGATATAAAAACCTCACAAAACGCCTCAAGTGAGTCATCTCCTCCGGCCAGTTCTTTACAGTCGCGCCGGCATCTTCCATCAGTGTCAGGGCGACGGTGAAGACAGGACGGCTCAGAGTCATGACCAGCAGAAATAACTGAGCGTACAGGATCAATGCTGGACTCAAAAATTCACCAAACGTTCTAAGGGCAGAGCCAGCCCCAGCCGTTCCCCCGCCTGGAGCTCACGGCCGGGCAGCAAATGTCCCCGTGTGCTCGTTCAGGGACGGGAGTGTGAACCGGGAGCTCCGGCTGCTGCCAAGGGAGAGCACCTTTTCTCTGCTTTAAGGCCCTGTTAATTATGTAAATGACATTTAAATCCTCTTGACTCGGTGCAAAATAAAGTCACACATTCCAGATACGCAGCCAATGACCAGAACAGCACGCTCAAACACACCCCCCCGCCAAATCCCCCAAATAAAAATCTCTCAGGATTGAATACAAACGTGGGTGACCTGATTGCAGGGGGGGCTGGTGGTCCCTGCTGGTCTGAGCGGCATGTCCCTTCCCCCCCCAGGGACTGCACAATCAAGGTCAGGAATTTAAAGAGAATAGTTAAAAATGGATTGTCTTTGGGAGGAAGCAGAGTTCATTTTAAAGCTAGAGGGGAGGGCCTTTAGCCAAGCGAAATGTCTCCCTCCCACTCCTCTTTCTGAGCCCGTGGGATGGAGCCGTAACCGGATCTGATGTTCCTTCAGGGAGGTTTTTAGGCACAAGCTCTGGGTGCTCCCGGCAGCGCTGGGTGACCAGGGCAGAGCGGGGCTGGCAGGAGACGTCGCAGGCAGCGGGACGGACCCCTCGCTCCCAGCCGGGCCGCGCGGTGCGGAGCCGCGTTTGCTGCCGCGGTCAATCCCGGCGCCGAGCCACGACGCTAATTCCGCTCCGGTTCTTCGGGACCCGTGATTTTTCCAAACAGCGAACGATAAAGCTCCGTCCTGGGGAAAAGAGGAAGGAGGAGGGAGGAAAAGTTACTTTTCAAGGTCAAAATGGAAGCAAGAGGCTGCCAGCACAGCCGTCCACTCCTTCAAATGAAAAGGCCTGGTATAATTAAAAACGCATTCAACAATCTTTATTAATAAATACAGGCAAAGGGGAGAACTTGCGTAAGACCATCGCCTGTTGTACAGAAATATGTAAATATTTCAGCGTGGCTGGATACCACATCTCCAGAGAATGAGGGTTTCTATAAGTTTGCCCTTTACAGACAGGCTCTTCAAGTAAGAAAACAAGATCGAATATTTCCATAGGATGTATGAGGCGGGAGCGCCATAAGGAGGACTCAATCAGCCGGTCTACGTGGGGCTATAATTTAGTTTTCATACATTTTCTTGGACTTGACGGTACTTGAAAAACAACGAAAATGACCCAGCAACAAGATTCCGATTAACAGCACACGTGCAGCAATGCTGGTAACAGGAGCGAGTTTCCCTTTAAAAAAAAAAAAAAAAAAAGAAAAAGTGGGCTGGTGTTCTTTATCTTTAATTTTAAAACCAAAGTAACCTGAGAAGAGTGACGGGGGAAAGGAGAGAGCATTTTTATAAATCAAGGAAAAAGCGTTGGGAGAGGCTTATTTGCTACAGAGGCGTTTTCTAAAGCAAGGGCCGGAGACGACGGCGCACGCGGAGCAGCGCTGGTTACAGGGAGGATGGTGTTTTTTCCTTCAGAGCAGGATTAGAGCCCCAACTATCCCGTTCCGTTCCGTCCCGTCCCGTCCCGTCCCGTCCCATCCCATCCCAAAGGCTCGTCAGGGCCAGCGCCTGGGAAAGCAGCTGCTGCAGAGGCCGGGAAAAGTATCAGGACAGGCAGAGAGAAGAGGCTTCCGCACCGCTCCAGAATGAGCAAAACACGGCTTCGAAGGACGAGCCTCCGACCTGACAGCGACACGGTGATTTTGGCGGCCGCCTCAATTAAGACCACGACAGGGACCACTCTCGCTCGGGCTGCTCTGATGCTTCGTCCCTTCACAGATCGATAAAAGATGGCAACTGGTTTGAGAGGCAACTGCTCCTTGCAGACACTTCCACCAGAGAAAGTCACCTGTCAGCCGCGGGAAGGAAGGAACTCCCAGGTGTTGAACAGCGATGGCAGAAAAACAGCAGCCATTAACCCCGGGAGGACGAGGAACGACGTACCCGTTCCAGCCACGCAGGAGGCTGGACAGACGCGCACGGACGACTGAGACAAGAAACCGTTCTAATTCACAGGGCCACTTCTCTTAAATTAATTTTAATTTAGAAGGTAATTAACCACTCAGCTGCTCTACCCTCAGAAAATGAGTCTGTGGTCTCCTTACCGAACAGAATGGTCGACGCCGTGGTTTGTGTGCCAAGCTCAGCCGAGCCTGGGAAAGCCCAGCTGGAATTTCTGTGTTCGATCAGGAGCGTGCACGCAGGTTTCGGCAAATTTAACACAAACGCAAAATCAAAACACTTCTAGAAAACAGAACTGATGCTTGATAAGCTAAAAACTTTCAAACTTGAAAGGAAAAAAAGGAGAGGAACGCCTTACCCAAACCTACACCATTTTCCGTCTTTCCTGGCTGATAAACTGATAAACGTTAACTCGCTTTTGCTGTTTTAACTGGGAAATGGGATGGCAAGCGGCACTGCTGCCAACGAGGACATTGCAACTTTAAGGCTCCATCAAGTGATCGGAAGGAAAACGCTGAGCGACGCTATTCAGTCCCCGACAACCGCGGCGGCGGGGCTCAGACCCCGCCATTACAGGGCACAAATGTTTCCACTTGTGCTGCCATCTCGGAGACATTCCCGGCAGCGGGTCCTGTCCGCAGCAGGGTCCGCGTGTCGGGAAATGCTGAAACCGGTGTTTTGATGGAAGATCTTTTCACACTCAGGTGGGCAAAGCTGACAAACGCGGGAGGTTTGCTCCCGTCAGGAGCCTGAGCGGCTTTGGGTACTTCCAATGAAACATCACTGATTTCATTCTTTCTCCCCGGTATATGCTTCGTTTTAAATATGGTGGCTTAACTGCACTGAGGAAAACGCTCTAAGGAAGGTAGACGACAATACCGAAGGCACCCACTTTGCTGGTTTCCAGCCCGCAGGTGCAGCACCGGGAGCCGCACGAGGCGACAGCGATGGCCTCCTGCCTGGTCCCGCAGAGGAAAGGTCTGCGAAGCAGAACCCCCCCCGCAGCCAGCAGGGTCGTGCGGCTCCTCTTCTCCGGAGTGTTTCCATTTTCCGTCCCACCCTAGGGATGCTGCTCGTGCCCCGGCTCAGGGCTCGAAGCCTCTACTCCTGCGGCTGGTTTGTTTTAAAGCACGTGCTGGGCACAGGCGCCAACCAGACCAGTTCCATCCTCAGCTATTAAATAACTCCCAGCTCTTGCGCACGGACTCGCTCCCATCCCTCTGTGCTTTGCTAAGGAACAACGTCGGCTCCGCACGTCTCCAGCGCTCTGCAGG
Organism: Rissa tridactyla; assembly: GCF_028500815.1. Classification (NCBI taxonomy): domain Eukaryota; kingdom Metazoa; phylum Chordata; class Aves; order Charadriiformes; family Laridae; genus Rissa; species Rissa tridactyla. The sequence goes on from NC_071472.1 coordinate 49,539,587, forward strand.
CTCTCCCACAGATTTTGCAGGGTCGATCCAAACACCGTTTGAGATCGTAGTCCTGGCTCCGCAGATGCGGCTGTTACCTGGGAGGATCCACTGCCGACGGCTCCGCTGCTCTCCGCCGACGTTAACTGCCCCGTGCGGGGATGTTCTTTGTCCTGGCTATAAAACCACACTCCGCTCTGGGCAACACAGAAGACTGGGCTGAAGGAGTCCCATTTTGGAGCCTGCCAGGGGCAGCCCCTGTTCACCTGGACATTGCAGACACTCACAGCGAGCTGCAGGCAGGTCTTCTCCTGCTCCTCTTCCACACCCTGGTGCCAGCCAGCAACAGAAACGGCTTTTATTTTGTCCACAAGCCTCACTCACAGGCAACAGGCTTCAAACCTTCCGGCTGCGCGTGCTGCTTGCCAAACGCACATCAAAGGCATCTGCAAAATTCAAAGGGGGCTTGCTCCCAACCATCACCTCCACCGCACAGAGGGGCTCCCCTCTGCCGTTCCTCTCTGTATGCCCTTCTCCTCTCACGCATTCATTCATATTTTTACCGTCCCCGCTAACAGAAGGAAGCTCAAACGCCACGTGAACATTCTGAGGAACCCCACAGAAACTAGCCAAAGACAGCAAGGGTTTCTGCGTTTTCCCAGTGAGTAGGCAAAAGCCAAAAGTAATGTTTCTTTGCAGCCTGCCTTGGCCTTTCCCACCGGTGAACCAGTCCCCTCAGGTTTTTGTCTTCATTTTTGTTTTTTGATAGTCTTCTGATGGGTACGAGAGTTCAGGGATCAATGCTGAATCTGCTCCAACACTACAGATTTTAAATAAACAGTCATTTTTCAAGCAAGGAGGGCCCGGGGAGACTTCAAGCAAGAATCCCTCTTCGCTGGCAGAGAAACGTTGCCAGCAGTGACAGACTCCGGCACCCGCACCCCAGGTTTCACGGCTGCGAAGAGGGGCTGCTCCCGCAGCCGCAGGCAGGCCCCCATGGCCCTCATCCTGCCGGGCACGACGCCGGCAACCTCTGCTGAAGGAAAAATTCAGGTGGAGCTGTTTGGATAATAACACAGCACGGGCAGACGCCCTGGCAGAGAGTGCCAGAAGGAGGGAAATCAGGTAACCCCACCACCCCTGAAGCAGAACATATATTTTTGCCCTGCTAAAAAAGATAATAACCCAAGCTTTTTTTTCCCCCCCCCCCTCTTCTTATCATCTAGGCTACCTTTCTTCTACAGCATCTCCCCTCAGCATGATTTAACCATGCAGAGAGTAAAACTCATCAATCCTCCAGGTTTAACCTTGTCTCTGTTTCAATTCACCAGGGTAAGTGTGGGTTTTAATACTTTCAGCCCCCTTAAGGCTACGCATAATGAACTTGGATTTTGGTTAAAAAATATAAAATTTCTCTCCTCCACCCACATATATTAAACATCAGACTTGAGCCACTGAGTTGAAACAACCCACCCCGCTGCGAGTCCACTACCTCCAGCCGAAGGAAAGGTGACTTTAGCACAAAGAGGTACCGGTCTGAGCACGGCGCTGAGGAATAACCTGGGCGAGTAATTAACAGTACTTACACCTCAGGTGGAGAGTGTGGAAGAAGCAGGTCGATACAGGGGTCTTCCTTGAATTAAAATTTAACTTACCCTTTATTGCAACCTACAAAAGCAAGTAATGAGCACTAACATTTTTATTTCTTTTAAACTGTCATTTAGGCTGTAGAGGGGATAATTACCTATTTCCACTGTAGTAAGGTTTTATCACCCTTAGTGAGGCATTTTCTAATTTAATATTTTTACTATATTATCATAAAACCTGTTTCTGGAAAAAATGATCATGAACCACACAGCCATTTGCCATAAAACATGTGTGTGTAAGTACCTCGGCTTAATTATTTATGCATTTCTTCTGAGCTGGCTCCGAAGGCAGCGGACGGCACCGGGAGCGCTGTGCCCAGGCACTCACCCCTGCCCAGCTCCACCGGCCGCTCCACAGGCACCCACAAAGTTTGCCCAACCCTCTCCTTCAACGCGCCAGCAGCCTGAGACAAAAGGTATACGTGAGGGAGGTGTTTTATTCCGCCCTCCGTGCCCCAGCGCAGTTAGAAGAATCCTGTTTTCGGTGCAATTTGCAGCTCGGTGGTGGCTACGCGGGTGCTGTGGGCAGAGCAGGGAAGGGGTGTCCCGGGGAGGGCATTCCCTGCGCAAACCCCACGCCGGCAGCTCGAGTGTCTCCCCGTGCGCAGCTCAACACTTGTGCAGCCTTGGCACGGTGGCGGCACCGCTGCCGGCTGTGGGGAGCCCCCGCCGCGGCGCTGCCACGAGCGTGCCGCAGACAAAGGACCCGGAGGCGCACGGGAGAGGTGCCAAGGCCCCCAGCCCCGCTTGAAGCCCCCGCTCCGTGGCAGCGTGGACATGCTGACCGGCTCCCCATCGTACAAACCGGTGATTGCATGTCAACAGCAGTATTTAAAATAAAAAAAAAAAACAACTATAAAAGGCACAGCTACTTCACACAGTGAGGTCCGTGTGCTAACCGACCATTGGACTTCACCGCCCTCCAAATCCCAGGGATTGCTACTAAACACATTTTATGGGCAAAATCCTTGCAACAGAGAGCAAGGGAACACCCACACGGAGGGCAGGGGTGCCCTGGGTGAATATTAACAGCAAGAGCACATTTGATAAATATACGAATCATCAAAATATACATCATAAAAACTGTTACAGAGTTCCCCAGGAATCTCCTCTGCCCACCTGCAGTGGCACTATTCCACCAAATACACAAAGGGGCAAAACACACACCTGACCCCGGGAGGGGAGAACGGCTAACGCTGTACTGTTTCATTTGTTTAATTATAATCATGTTACTTGGGGTTTTTTTTATATAATTCTGTAAACTACTAGAAGAACAATATTAAGGGTGAAAATTCAGTTTCTGGTGGGTTTTGGTGTTTGTTTGGTTGGTTTTTTTTCAGAGTACTATTAATATAGCAATACTGCGTGAGTCACTGCTGTGCTGTTTTTATAAAAATAGCCTCGAACAAATTTTGCTGCCTTTTCCCATGTACCTCTTTTACTTCTTCTCTTCTTCCAGGGGGGAAAAAGAAAAAAAGATAAAAGATAATTTAGAATATGCCCCAAGCAATACTACCCCATTCCTACTGACAGCCTCCATTGGGAGCAATGAATTTTTAATTCACAAAAACTGGCGAAAGACAGAGCATGAACACCCATGAAGAAAGGGAGGATGAAAAACACACCCCTCCTGATGAAAACAGAAGCTGGCTGCAGAACAGATGGCTGATCATTTGCTTGGAAAACTTTTCTGTCTGTATCCTAAGGAATCTTTTGTCCACCAGCACGAAATTCAGATTACCAGGTGCCCAGCAAGTAGAGCAGGTACCCAGGAAAAGAAAGCACGGTGAAGCCCTTTATTTCTCAATTTCTAGTCAAAGGCATTACCCTAAATGTAATGCATCTGGGCGTGGGATTTGGCTCTCCAGTCGCACACCTTCCGGCATGCGCTCCCCACGCTGGTATTTCCACAGCGACAAACCCAGGCTACGTCGATGACGTGGAGCAAAACGAGCAACGGCAATCATCAAAGCGGAATTAAAACAACCACGGTTTTTAAAGTGAGGGGCCTGAAACGCCGAGCAGAGTGCTGCTGGGTGTCCGGCGTTCAGTGCGCTGCAGTGCGATGTCGTACGTTATGGTGCGGTGTGGAACAGTGTGGTGCAGCGCGGTGTGATGCGGTGCAATACAATGCGGTGTGGTGTGGTACGATGCGGCGTGGTATAATACAGTGCGATGCAGTGCAGTGCGATGTCGTACGTTATGGCGCGGTACGATGTGGTACAGTGCAGTGCGGTGCAGTACAATGCGGTGTGACGCAGTGTGGTGTGGTGCGGTGCAGTGCGATGCCGTACGTTATGGTGCGGTGTGATATGGTACAGCGTGGTGTGGTGCGGTGCAGCAGAATGCGGTGTGGTGTGATGCGGTGCGATGCAGTGTGGTATGATGCAGTATGGTACGGTGTGGTGTGATGCGGTACAGTGCGATGCAGTGCAGTATGATGCGGTATGGTAGGGTGTGATGAGGTACGGTGTGGTGTGATGTGGTGCGATGCAGTGCGGTATGATGCGGTATGGTATGGCGTGATGCGGTACGGTACGGTGTGATGCGGTACAGTGCAGTGTGATGCAGTACGGTGCGGTATGGTACAGTTTGATGCGGTGCGGTGCGGTGCGGTACGGGCAGCGTGGCCGGGAAGGCAGCCCCACGAGATGGCACTCTCTCACTCGCTTCCCCGCCACGGCCCAAAACCGGAGCGCGTAACTCTGGCTATAAATTACAGAGCCAGACGGCTCTCATCACCGTGCCCGGCGCTTGAAGGAGATTCAGAAAGGTCTGCTGCAATTCCCTCTCGCTCAGGCAGGTCAGGATTGGGTCCTTCAAGTCTGTGCAAATGCTTTTAGCCCCACGGCTTTAAATTATGAAAGGTGACATATGACCTCTGGTTTGTCTCATGAGACCAGGCACAAGATTTATAAATATTTCAGAAAGCTGGTTCTTGCCCTAAACAAAGGGACTCTGCACATTTTGTGAGGCTGGAGCTGAGGGTGGGGTGGCGAGCGGGAGGGCAGCAGGGAGACAGAAGAGCTGCTGCTCAAGGTACTGTCCTCCGAACTAACCGGACTCGGGGTTCAGACCTGCCACCTCTGTCACCAATTCTGAACATTTCCCCCTTACACCAGCACACAGCCATCTGCCTACTCACCAGCCTTGAGCTCAGGACCGCATTAATGAGATGACACCTCCCTCATCTTGATTTCGGTCCATTTTTATATAAGCTTTTACAGCACAAAGCATAAGAGCCACGGACAAGAGGCTGGAGAAGTAGCAAAACACAGGGAGGTTCAGAAACCTCCAGCTTGCTCCGCTGGCGTGCTTTCCAGCAGCTTTAATTTCCCCATGAAATTCATAAAATGTTGCCTCCTCGGTCTCTGTTTTTCGATGGGTATTTGAGCAGAGCAGCCACTGTAATGCTGCACGTGAAGTGCCCTGCGCAGACGTGCTCACGGGCGCATGGAGGGGACCATTCTTTGTGTACCTTAACATCCCATATTCCTAGGATGATTTCCCTCTTTCACAGCTTGCCTGTTTTATAACAGATTTGATGCAGGAGAAGACAAATTGTCTCACAAAGGAAGGACGACAAATCATCTTGCAGCTCTTAACAGGTTATTTTTTTTCCCTTTAAAAAGGAAATTTCCATAACAGAGGCGTCTGTCTTCTTACTAGGGATGTCAAACATCAAATGTTGGGACACGATGATTTCAGCCCATTGGCACTAACCGGGGTCACGTACACCACTTCACTACTGCCAGCTTCAAAATATACAAAACCTCCTTGTTCAAATACCAACCCTTCTAACAGCTATGGTTAACAGCGATATGGGATGCTTAACTGCATCTACATGAGCTGACTTCTAAGGCCAAGTCAAAGGTTAGGGGGATAAAATCCACCAAACAAAACGATACACAAAGGGCAGAATGATACCGAAGCCACGGTGCCGCGGGCCCAAGTCAAGCCAAGCAGGTTTAGTTTCACGGGACAACACGTGCTTTTTTCCTGGTTCCCAGTACAGCTCAGGTCTCCCTGCCGCTGAGCACCAGGGTACACATCACCTCCCCAGGAGAGTCCCCACATCTCCCCCGAGGGACCCGAGAGGGTCCCTGACAGACCAGGGGCTCTTCCAGAAGGCACAGAGCCCAGGTGGGCAGGTTGTGCTCCCACCCGCGGCCTCATGCCAGAAACACCCACCTTCTCTAAAATGTCAGAGCACTGCACACTCAGAAACTGCCCCCCACGTTAGCGCTGCTCTCTTTATTTCCCAAAACAAAGCCAATGCAAAGCAGGACAACCTTTCTTGCAGGCTGCCTCTATACAAACTTAGAATAGTTCTTCTCACCCGAGGTTTGTGCCGCGCAGCACTGAAGCCGCTGGTTCAGATGTTCCAGAAAGAAGGGCTTTGCCGCCTTTCAGGGACTTGTGTCGTGATGAACGTACCGGATTGACAATTGCAGAGCCCAAATTCCTCCATTAATCTAGTCTCATGGTGTTTTAATACCCAAAGTACAAAGTGAGCTAAGTTAAAGGCTGGTATCTCACCAACTTTTTTTTTTTTTTTTTTAATATTAAACTCTTGTCATATAAGTAAATTAATCTTTTAATACCAGGATTTCCTACTACGTACCCCCTCTGCCTGCAGCAAGGCACACTGTGACAAAGCAACTGCAATAAGTCCAGGAGTGAGAACGCTGATTGGGAAAATACACAACATCCTGGCGGAATCCAAGGGAGATGCTCTAATCCAAACCTCGCTGGCAGCTGGATAATCTGTGTCTTAATTCAGCTTCCCAGCAGGCACTGGTCTGCTCCTGCAAGAACAAGAGTGGGCTGGATGCTCTACCAACCATGACCTGAGGCCAACGGGACTGTGGGGTCACGGGCATAATTTCTTGCACTTGGCTGTGGGATTTCAGGCAGCGACTCCTGCCCTGAGCTCAGTTCTGCTGCCTTCCAAATCTGCACTTCCAAAGTCAAACACAAAACATACCACCAGGCATGGAGAGACCGTATATATATGCATATATGTAGATACAGACATCTATACTACAGCACGGTGTGCTGGAACTTGGCCATATGCTAAAAAAAAAAAAATATATAGAGAAAACGCACCATCATCAGCCCTACAATGCATGAGCGGCACACGGGAGCTGGAAGAAGGTAGCCACAACACAGGTACGCTGCCCAGGCTTGAACCCCCAGCTGCCTGGGGTTCCTACAAACCAGGGACATGACAGTGAGGTAACTTCCACCACAGGCAACCAGGTCACCTGGCTAAACAGCATCTGCGGGTGATGTATGATCCATACGGCCCGAAGGCAGGGACCAGCTCACTAACTGGTGACAATCACAACATTGAGAGGTCTGAGAACAGCCAGGGAAATTTCCCCAGCTCATGGAAAAGACTCTGTGCCTCACATTGTGGGTGGAACTGCATGGTTTGACACAGCCCCATTATGGCCATCTTCTTCCCTCTAATTTGGCTCGTAGCAGATGCAAAGTCCTCCTCCGTAATGAAGAACCATTTGCTGAGGTAAAAAGCAACCTATCTAAAAGCCAATACATTCTCCTCCACTTTCACCCAGTTATAAATCCCCGTTTTGAATTTCAGCTTGCACTTGAGAACACGTCTCTTTTGTCCTGCCTGACTTTACTGCGGAAAAGCCTCCTTTTGCCTCCCATTTCTGCACTGGGTGCCATCTTTAATGATGATGTATGGGTGTCCTTTTCCTCAGCCGTGCTGTGGGGAGGGGGTCAAACATGTGACACCGCCAGCATGTGTATCAACAGCAAATTATAAACCGTGTCAATCCAAGTTAATGCAAAGCTGTAATCCTCTTTAACAAGAGATCAAATCAGTGCCATGAGTTATGTTCATTCTGTAATCTGATAAGAAATAGAGTGAGCCTCTAATAAAAGAGTAATGAGAGCCCTTAATGATGCTGTTAAAAGGTAGCGCCAGTTAAAATATTGCTGTTGTTCCAGCTGATTAGATCACTGTTGCATATTTGCACAATCTTGTTTTACCTGTCAGAATATCCTGAGTCGTCTTGGGAGATAAAGGTGTTTGGACCAAACATCTGTGTCCTTAAAGAACGTCTCTCCTGCAAGTTACTGTCCTCCAGAGGTGAAATAATGATGTTCATCAAACTTAGCAGTAATTTGATATTATACCTTTTTCTAAAGTGTCTGTGTTTAGTCTCTGTTCCACACACACATGCACAGTGCAGAGATCTGAAGATCTATATATCAAAGCTGACAGAGAGATATAACAAAACCAAAATCCCCACGCAGCTCTTCCCAGGAACACAGACTTTACTTGACCTTGCCACAACTGGGCTGTTTATAGGATCCACTCCTGCAGATACGGCATCTCTGCACGTACTGAAAATATGCTCATTCATCCCCGGCCCCGCCGGCCTTCAGTGGGCACTTCTAGCCTCAGTTTGCCCTTAAAGAAATACACTGACCTGGCACAGGAGCCTTCTGCGAGTGCACAGATGTCTGAGCTCCTAAAAACATGTGGCTGTTCAGAGCTAGGCCAGCTGAAGGTGACTGCACAGAAGATGTGGGTGCAACTACAGCTCTAGCCCAGACCTGCTGTGTCACCTCTGGCAAGTCACCGAGGCTCCCGACTCATGGATTTCTGGACCCAAATGACTGTGGAGATACGGGATCTCATTTCTCCATGCCCACTTTCCCGAAATGTAAAACAGAAAAGACAACCAGCATCTCCCCAGCTCTGCTGTACATGGTGGTACCGAAGGACGATTAAAATAAAGATTACACTACGCGAGATACTGGAGCAATGGGACCAGTGAAGTACACTGGGTCAAGAAGATGCGAAAAGAATATTTCAAGAGAAGTCCAAGAAGTGGCACCCACATGATGCCACCCTCAAACGCAGGTGAATGACAACCCTGAATGACAACCAGAGAGAGATCAACCCCGTTCTAATCCCAGGTAATTCCTGCCTGAGACAGCTACGCTCTCCTCTGGACAACCACCACAGTGCAGTTACATTCAAGCTTTTGCCTTCAGGTTGTCTTAGGGCAAGTCCATTTACATAGCAATGACCTTGGACCTGTTAGAAAAACCTTGGCCCAAGAGTCCTATAAATGTATTTAAGTCCATAAACATATACCCCAAGATAACCATAAAAATCACTTTCCAGTGCATGTTTTAAAATACTACCAAAGAGGGGTTAAAATAGAGGAGGGCTTGAGGCCACCAGTGTCCCACACATTACAACATAATATATGTGAGCACAAGGTTAAACAGCCATGCCCATGCGTAGGGTGCATGAAAAACTGGCAAGTGGAAGATTAATTGCCTGCACGAATGCTATTATTCCAACCAGCAGCAAGAATAAGAAAGAAAGTGGCAGTGATGTTGACAAAGGCAGTTATTACACTTGTACGTTTCTTTTCTCAAATTCAGGCTGTAAAACAATTCTGGAGTGACTGTTCATCCCCTTCTCCACGCAGCGCTTGGGCTGTTTCTCCTCATATGCATTTGCTCTTTGTTTCCCCAGCCAGTGGAAGCAGCAAGTGATAAACTTGATGTGCCAGATCCCCAGAAGTCCTGGGCATCCCACAGCCATGACACCACCACACAGGGACCTTCAGGTGAGTGCTAGACCTATTTTAAGGTCTCTCTGCACAGCCAGAGTAGTGTAAAATGGCTTAAATGTACAAGAGAATCAGACCCCAAATGTATTCCGAGGCTGCATTAGCTATTTAAATATACAGAAAACAGCAAGCTATTACAGTGCCATGCAGACTCACGCCTTCAAAAGCACTTAGAGCAAGTAAAGCAAGGAAACAGTCACAATACCCCTCTGCTTTTGCCCCAGTTACGAAGTGCTTGTGCAGTTCATCACAGGGAGCAAGGCCTTGGCACAGCCAAGGAGAACCAGAACTACGCTGCTGCTCGCGCCCCCTGGATTCTACGCCATACCCCCAGGCTTCTGCCCGTCCACATCTGCACATACACATTTCCTTACTGGCCTTTTCCAGGGACCTACCTGCCACTGTAGCCACTGGTAGAACTTGAAGGGAACGTTCTGCCAGCTCTGTTTCTACAACCCTTTTTTATACACAGCTCACTGACGCCTTAAAATTTCTCACACTACAATGCAGAGCACCTCATTGTTCAGATGTGTATTTATTTTGGGGTCATGCCTTTTAAGTGCCCGACCAGGAAAAAAAAATGGCTCAGAGCACGATCACATCACTGTGAAGTGTATACTTGCATTTTCCATCTAGTAATTCACACTTGCAAACAATAAAATTACCTTCTTCTGTCACAAAGGAGAGCTGTTATCATTACTGCTTCCCTCTCATGCGTACAGGCCTGGTCTTTTCTTTTTAATTCACCTGCAGTTTAAAGCAGATGCTGAATTCTTCTTGCCTTGTCCAGTACGTCTGTGTGCTGCTACAGAGGTATTATGGCCCATGGCAAGCGCAGGGGCTTTCTAAACAGGGATGTGAAGTGACCCCTAGAGAGTGGCTATGATTTTGAAAGAAATGACTGGTAGCAGCAGGTACCTTCATTTTGGGAGAGATGAACCAAAACACCTCTAGAGGTCTAATTGCAGACACTGGCCCACGCCCGTATTTTGAATATGTTTTACCTCTGGATGCAAACACAAATGGTGTAAACTAGGGTGGAAAGGAAGGAAGCTAAGCTAAGTAACGGCCAGGTTTTCAGTGTGCAAAGCAAGAATGCCCACCCAAATGTGGAAGGGCTGCTGCAAAGAGGAAGTAAGAATCTGTTCTTAAAGCCCACATTGAACAGGACAAGAAATAATGGGCCGAAATTACAGCAGAGGGAAATTTAAGCTCAACATTAGGACTAAACAATGGCAAAGCACATCCCGTGGGGAAGAAGCTGCAGAGAAACTGCTTAAGGAAGACTGCAATGCCTGGAATAGGCGAATGTAAGGCATATTCTTTGTGTTACAGGTTACCAGCAGGTATTTTGGCAAACAATGAAGAAAGCTTAGACTTCTATTTGTGTAGCTGTCTCTGAAACAAAAGCTTTGCTATGTATGTTAAAAAATTAAATACTACTACTAGTATTACTAAACCACTGTCTTTTACAGGCACTTCTCAGCAGCAGACTTCTGTTGCACAGAAGGGGAATTGGAGTCACAGAAACACAGAGCGACCTCTTCAAGGTCATCCCCGAAGCCACCAGCAGAATGAGGAAAAGAACCTGCCCAGGTTCCAGCATTGCCCCATCCATGCCCAGGGTTTGCTGGGAAGCCTGATCTTGGCAGACTGGGATACAGCTGCCCACATGATGCGACCCTCAGGCACACTTGCTGGTGTGCGAACGCATCAACCGACGGTCTCGCTCTAGGCAGCTACACCACCATCCGGAGATAAGCCACTAAAACGCCATTAACAGAAAGTATGGCGGGCCTCCAAAGTGACTAATAAACTTAATGTAAGAAATAAGTTCCCGCAGTCAGACAATAAGCAGCAGCAGCTGCTGCCATGCTGCTGCCACCAAAGAATGAGTAAAACATGCAAGCGATGTAATAACCCGCTCAATGCGGAGAAAAGCCCCAGGAGACATTTTCAGTAAACCAAATGTCAAACACTCTGTCCCTACCACAATGATAACTGTGTCGACACAGCATAACGTAGATAGCATCCTATTAGCTCTAACAGCTTCGGAGGGTCAGCCAGGCCCCATGCAGTTTGTGGTGGACTCAAGGTGCCTCCCGAGAAGAGCGGGGAATAAGGGTTATGAAGATGGCAGCCAAATGACATGTAGCTGAGGCCCAAGAAGGCTGTTGTGCAGAACGACTCCACTGTCCCAGCTGTTTCGATGCACTTCACGTTTGCATTGACTTGCTGGAGGATTTTGGCTTACAGAATGCATTTTCTATGCAACTTTTGGAACACGAGTGCGGTGGACTGCAAAGGAGGAGGCAATGTCACCTCTGGGGACAGCAAACAGTGTAACTCCCAGGTTATTAGGATCAGTCTCACTGGGTTTTTTCTCACCTCTCTCCCCCTTACACAAGCTGAGCTCGCTTTCCTTCTGGGGCCAGAGCAGGAGTCCGTATGCCTGCCTAATGTGGAGGACGGTGCAATATGTATTATATGCAAAAAATTACAGACACCCTAACCTAATTTGAAATTCTCAAAGCATAAGTAGTAACCAGTCAACTGGACATAATACTAAGAGAAATGCTAGAGTCATGTGGATTAATGAAAATGGTTATAAACTGTTTTTTCCCAAACACACATATGCCCCCTGCTAATTACCCTCAAACACAAAGATGTGGGGAACGAGCAGCACATCCCAGAACCATTTCTACAGGATGGTACACGTGTGTCTATCCTGCCCCGCATTTGATTTGGGGCTATCCAAAACAGCAAAGACACCAATTCCACCCAGGTAAGGAGGTCCTTGGCAGCTGGGAAGCACAGACAGCTGCTAGCTTGGGCCCTGCATATCAGAAACAAAAGTGTATATGATTTACTTGCCAAATAAACAAAAGTGTGTACGGCTAATCTCACAGTGCCCAAGCCACTTGTGTCCCTCTCTTCCCATGATCCAGGTAAGGCGGTGGCAGAACTGACCACCTGATATGGCTGGAGGAATACTGTTCACCATACACATCTAACACATTTATTTTTGTGGTGAAGAGGATCTACACAATATTCAGAAATCAGGGCAGTTTTCTCACTTGAAAAGAAGAAAAAAAGAGTAAAGAAACTATGAGAAAAATGCATGATGGAACAGCACAGGTTTTGTTGCGGATACAAAATGCCTCAGTGGCAGCTTACTGGAGAGCTCTCATCCAGAAATCTGTGCAATATCCCAAAAGGCAGCAGTCCTAAGAACAGCAGGTATTTGGTTTCCATTTCGCAAACAGACAAATGACATCTCTCTCTCACAAAGCACAAACATGTTCCACAACCCAGGGGAAAGATGTTTCTCAAGCCTTCTACATCCATTCACTAGGAAAATTATTCCACCTCCTTCCCACAAAAAGCTCAGCATTTTGAGATTTAGTTTAAAAATGTAATACTTAAGAAATATGGGTGCATATGTAGAAAAACTATCTAGTAGCTACACACAAAAACTTCATTTATATTTTCTTTACTAATTAGCATATTAAAGCATTATAGGCTTCCAATAAAATACTTCATTCTTTAAACAGACATAAACAGAAGCAACATTTAGGTCTTGAGTGAATCTTGACCGAACTACTCCAGTTATTAACTGATCTAAGTAAATGCACACCAAACAGAATTTAAACCAGTTGCTGTTTCTGTTAAAAGACAAGTTCTTTTTAAGTTTTGATTATACCTGAAGACACCAGATCAGTTAGTTGTCTATTTGCAAAATAATTCCATAACACTAAAAGATTTCAAAATCAGAATTTAAAGCAGGAACCAAAATGTAGGTACCGAAATTTATGAAAATTTATGAAAATTTGTATCACAGTAATTACAGCGTGAAAGCTCAGCCAGACTGCCTGGACAGATGCGACCAAGACACCCAGGCTATGATGCCAGTGACAAATGGTTAACTGATAAGAAGAAACGGAGGGGGCGACAGACTGAAGAACAGGTCAATATCATGCTGTCATGAAGCCATTTGAGAAACGTAATTAATCTATTACTCACCTGGCATCATCATTCATTGTACAGTGGTCAATAGGTGCCATGAAGCTCACCAGCTTGCTATGGACATGATACCTGAACAGTGCAGGAAATAAGCAGGCAGCACATTAGTAACTATTAATGAAAAGGAAATGTTGCTGCTTGAATAGAAACATACCAGTCACTGAAATGTAAAGCACTGGGTTTCCTGGTTACTGATATCTAATGAGTCACTAGTTGTAGTTGGCAATTCCCCCTCCCTTCCCTCCTCCTCCTTTCTTATAACATGGACAGAAGAATAATCAGATGATACAATGAACTGAATAGCAAGCAAATCTTTTTTTATCAGAGCTAGAAAGAGAACATACAGCATCCATTAATTGCATGCAAGTAACTAATCAGCCTCCCAGACAGACAACCCTGAAAAGTCAGAGAGAAACAAGAACTTGTTTTCAGCCTTCTGTTCAGCTGGTGTCTTAATCACGTTCTGGAATTTGTGCCCAAAGAGCCCACTGCAGGCAGCAGAAGCGTCAGAGCATCAGATCTTCTCAAGCATCCATCTGCTATCCCTTTTTTCTTGCTCTGTGGTATTTAGAGCCCTAAAGGATATCAAAATCCTACTCTGCTAGCCATACTCGTAGTTGGAAAGTCCTATCCTGAATAACTCCATATAAATGGAGCATGTAAAAACAAGCAAAGAAGGAGACAGGAAAAAGACCCGTGCAAAGAGGAGATGAAGCATGTCCAAGGTGATACAGTGCTGCATCTGTCTCAGCTTCGGATCCATCAAAATATTTCTGCAAGCTGTACTGCACCTCCAGCTACGGCATCCCCTTCCCGCTTTCCACACCGGGCTAGGAACTTGCAGTAGCTTTTCATGACCTACATTCAAGGACCTGACATATAAAATTTAACAGAGTACTGAAAAACACTGAATGAAAAGGTGGCTTTAAACCCTAGCATCTAAGTGCAGGGGATTCCAAACCAATGGCTTTTGGTGTACACTACCATGCTGCCTACCCAAGTCTGAAATGTTTTATCCATGCCGCTGCTATTTTTAGAGCTTGACAAATAGCAGGCAAAAGGATTCACAAGCATTTGCCCAGCATCACCTTTCCACTCTGTCACCTCTACACTCCCTTTTGTTTGCTTATGCAGGAACATTCCCTTGAGGGGATTTTTAGCTCACAAGACTATTTCAGAATGGCTTTTCAGGCACAGCACACACTCACCCTTACACAAGGGCTTCTCTGCACAATCAAGTCTTTGTCACTCGTAATGGAAGCAACTGCCCTAGTCTAAGGCTGTAATGATGGAGTCAGGGAGCAGAACAGCCGTGCTGGGCTGGTACTGCAGCAAACATCAGGTCAATACACCGGACTATGAAATAGTTCGTTTATGAGACATTAACAACTCATGGATTCATACAGAGCAAAGCTTATACAGGGACAGTCTGTGTAGTGGCAAGGGGACTTAGGACTTCCGATAAATTCTCCGACAAGAGTTGTTTGTCCAGAACTAATTATTGTCACATTTTTAAAATGAGGACTTCAAAAATCCCAGTCCCGCAGATATAAAATATTTAATTTCATTGACGGACATCCCATGTTGCAGTAGCGCAGCACCAGAAATCACTGACGTGAAAAAGAGGTGTGCACACATCGTTCCTCCATACCTCCCTCAAGAAAAGGCATGTCCTGGCGAGGGACAGCAGAGTTCTAGGCACCAGGGTTCTCAAGCGCGACTGTGGAGTTTTTGGAGGAGCTCACTTCCCCTCTTAGTGCCCCAATTTCCCCGTCTATGACGGGGACAGGTACTCACGTCAAGTGGAAGATCGACTGCTTTTGAAAGCACTTGAAGATCCTCAGACCCTACAATAAACTAGCACATTTCATCCAAAGATGCCATAATATCAAAGGTTTGCTAAAGGATTTCTAAAAAGGAAGAATTATGGAGACAGATAAAACTTAGTATTTTATACTTTGCTCTCCAGGATCTCAAAGTCCTTCACAAAAACAAATCTAAGCACAGCTGCCCCAATTTTACAGAAGGAAAAAGAAGAACAGAGGATGAGTGATCGGCTTGGGGTGACACTGAGTCTCTCAGTGGAAGAACCAACTATTTAAAACACCCATTTGGGCTCTACTGGACTATTCTGAAAAGATGCTGGAGCTTAACTGCATGTTAATCCTAAACACAGGCAATGACACTTTTTTCTTTTATTGATGTTTTCCTTGCAGGGTCAGTGCAACTTTTATTTAAAGAAGAAAAAAAAAGGCACCTAAGATCTAAGAGGCAATTGACTTGGCGAGATAGCTGATCTCTCAGGAATGCTGAAGCGCACAGATTGCACACAATGAGAGACTTCCCCATTATTCCTGGAGGTTTACGAGTCTGACTCAGTTGTGTGATGTTGTCAGTAGTTTTGACTGAATCATGAATATATCCAATTATGTGTGATGCTGACAGAAAAGAATATTGATAGTCAATAATTATAGGCTTTTCAGGCCAACAAAGTAGCTCTTCCCTCTTTTAATAAATTATCTTATGACATCTATCTTAAAAATTGCTATGCCAGGCCTGACCCAGACTGACTCCACTGACTTTCTATCAGATGCCACCTAAACTCACGATTTATAGTTTACTCACAAAAGGATGGTTAATGTTGCGGATTTTTCAGGAAGCGGTGCGGCTTTTCAGCATGCCTCCCTGCCACAAACACCTCCTCCACTACAAATCATGCAGTCATGCTAAACTCAGGGAGTCTAATAGATCTGCTCTGCAAAGGGGAAAAAAACCCCTATCCTCTCCAGTCTGCTTCCCTTTCCACCCTACTGCGTGGAAGATTCTTGCACTGGAAACAAAACAGGAGAGATCAACCCCAATTAGCGACCCAGGAGTCAGGATGTGAAATGCTCTGAAGCTAAAGAAAGCTGCAGCGGGACTTAGAAAAATAAAGAGAGATTAGACACCAAATTCCAATTGACAGTCAGTAGGAAATAGACATCTACCTCACTGAGGCATTTCTGCACATCTTCCCCTAGAGCCGCTATCCACATTTTAGTCAGCTAAATATATATTGCACGAGGGGTGTGTATTGGCTTTCACTGGAAATTACAGCCCCAAATCGCTTAGGGACATCTGAACACCTCTCTCCAGTGTTTTCTGAGACCAATGAACTCTCTTGCCAAGGCTGATTTGGGCAATGCTCACAGGCTGCATCCAACCAAGTCCTTATTCTAGGCTCAAAGAACATTAAGATTCCCCAGTGGATGCCCCAAAGCAAGACATCTTGCCCTAAAAGGGATGAATAAGCCTACCAATGCACCCCAGCGCCAACCCAGCCCAGCCAGACTTTATTTGGCAAAATCAGAACTTCTGTTTGCTTGCAGAAGCTGTCACCCACCGGATTCTCCTTCCTTTACTGGCTTTTCTGTCCACTTTCTTCTTTATTTTGCTTCGTAACTTCTGGATGGCCAGCCATTGCCTGAGGAATGCAAAACGACCATTATGCAACTTTTAGGGTCACTGGGAAAACGAGCATTAGGTACCTAGGGTCTGAGGCCCTTCCCAGCCCTTCTACCCATTGCATTTACACAAGTGAAGGAGATCAGAACCTCAGGAAAGCAAGTATGAAACTTCATGTGCTTGTGGTACTGCTTCACTCCACGGACATGGCATTTAAACAGTAAGTGTTTCTCCCAACTCCAGGCATGATGGGACACGCAGACCAGAGCTGCTGATCCCAATGAGGCAATCGCTATTCAGTGAGAACATTCTACATGCAAGGAAACCCATGGAGACCACAAGCTTGGCTCCATTTTTCATTCTTTCTTGATTACTGAATATTTTCAAGAATATTTTAGAATTAAAAATAAAATCTTTACAAAATATAAATGCTAAAATTTGTAAAAAATGTCTTTACAGGTACTGCTTTTTTGTTTCCGTTTTGATTACTAGGACTTCTGTTTTGCATATAGAAAGCCCATAACGGAATAGATGGTCTGCCACATCCTAAATTGATTCTTCAAGTGAGATAGGTTATGCTAACTTCATGAACAGAATTACCATGATGCAGTAGATGCTCTGAATTTATTTCCTCCCTCAGTTTTGCAAAGTATATTGAAAATTATAAGCAAGTATTCCTCCCCACCCTCTCTGACATAAACCTGGCAAATCTAGAAAGAAGTCCTATATAATGCTCCAACTATTATTGCACAAAACTACAAAAGACAGAAAAGCAATAAACACTTTCAGAAAGCGCTGTCTGATCCCTGCCTGCGTGTAGAAGGGAGAGCTAAACTCCTCAAACAGAACTTCATCAAGTCAAAGAAGTTTTCAGCAGGGGAAAACTTCCACTAGTTATAAATATTTTTTTTACGAAAACGAGAGTCATCTTACCTGATTTATACAATGAAAACTCGACATCAGGGGAAAAAATCTAGCAAAATCCAATTACTGCAATCTTAATATAATCTTAATTACTGTAATCTATTTTATTGTAAAGTCAGATAAATGTACAATGTAATCACCACTTAAATGTAATTTTGTCTATATCATGTTAAATTATAGTGAATAGCTTTCCATAATATTCCAGACATACACAAAATAAATTTGACACATTGCACTAAAATTTGGGTAATATTTTACAAGTATAAAAGTTATTTCACCATCACAAAATTTCCTAATGCATTTTCTCCCCCTCCCATACACATACCCCCACAGCACTTTTTCAGTGGAGAGCCCTACTCTGGCATTTTCAGTCGTCTTCTGCTTTTATACTTCTCTAAATTATAGCCCACGGCTATTTAAATATACACTGTTCATTAAGTGGTATTTGGACGATTCTTTATTTTCTAACCATAGAATTACACAGAGAAATAAGAGCTTCCCTGCATGGAATTATATTTTATTTCTTCATGCAGGAAACATTCCTTGATATTGTTTTAATTGTATAGTATCTTTTCTTACAGCAGGGAGAGAGCGTACACAGGAATTGCTTTAACTGATCTCACAACAGACAGTTTGCTCCTCTAATACAGTGACAAATCAGAGCTCATCATGAGAAAAGGCCAAATTTCAGCTGCGGACAGTCACTTCGTATAGTTCTCCCTTGCTAGGGTCAGTTAAGACATCCCTCTACAGATTCCCTTTGTGCTGCATGAACTACTGAGAGACAGAAATATCAAGTCTGGAACAAGCCTTTTACAACTGGAAAGTATCTTCAGGGGATCACAGACAAACCAGGGCACAGCTCGAAGGCTGGCAAACTCGCAGTCAGCCAGTGTGATCCAGAACTAAGGAGTATGTTACACAGGATGGCTTTCTGGACTAACGTCATACCATTTTAATAATTTGTTACACAATTTCTTAAACCCAGATGCTTCCTCCAGTGTCATTGAAAATTTTGCCCTCTACAATGAGCTGGACTGGAAGCCCACAGGTAGTTTTGCACTCCTGGACTGGAATGCAGTGCTGGGGTGAAGCTAGTGATGTTACAGACAACTTCCTACTTACCTGCCCATTGCTACCTGGTCATTGGGGTCCAACGAAGTGGTTTTACGTTCTATAAGTTCTCGAAGGAGCTAGAAGAAAGACAACAATCCCATTTAAAAGAACAGTAAAGACATGTTAATGCAAACAGGTTCGCAGGTTTCTCAGAAGACTTAAGAAATTAGCTGCAATTTCCCAAGGGAAACTGTATGCCTCATTTGTGGAAGCTCCCTTGAAAACGCCACGCCAAGAACCAAAGCTTTTTAACATTTCCTCTGCATGAAAGAGTTTTCCAAGGGAAAACTTCTGAGGCCCCACACTTCAAGTGGGGAGGGCAGGGGGGAACTGGGACACTTCACCAAAGAGAAGTCAAGCGTTGCTGGGCACTAACGCTCGCTCTGAGGAACAGCGCAGCAAAATAATTTTTATAGCTAGGGCAGGAATGCTCAAGCAAGCTTTTCTATTTCTTTTCATGTCCTGAGGGTTGGGTTTTGTCCTTTTTGCTTCCTGCAGCCAAAGAATATTGTGAACAGCCTTTTTTGGATACTTGACCAGTGCTATATGTTTATCACCACTGACTCACTGTAAATTGTACGTGCTGTGCCTTGGGTATTAGCCAACATATTAACACAAAGAACAGAAATAAACCCTCCAAAACTGAGGGGCACGGGCTGCTTTCTAGATGCTGACATTTCACTGACTAGTGAAGTAACTGCCTCTGCTCAGAAAGGACCCCAAACAGGGCCACCTGGAATCCAGGGAGTCCAGGCCATTCCACAAAGACGCTAGAGAAGAAAGGATGAAAGACGCTCTTCCTCCACCCTATACCTTTGCTGAAGCAGAAGAGCTGGACTGCAATGGTCAGTCAAGGTACAGTAAGAGTCAAGGAAAGCAGGGCTTGGGGAGCAGCCACGGTCCCAGCTATCACCTTCCCCTGGTCCATGACAGCACGCACAGACAAGCCAAGAGGACAAGACAGAAGCTCTACATCCCCCCCCAGCAGCTGAAGCGAGATGATGGCATTTCTGAGCACAGCTCAGCTCCTGACTACCACTGTGCTCAGCATAGCCTGCCCTCGGATGGCTGCCTGGCATCAACGCTGCCCCACTGAAAGCTGTCCTAGCATGGCGCTACGGGAGAAACATGCTGACCCCCATAGTTTCTGATCACTTCAGTACACTAGTGAGGGGAGGGAGAGAAAAGGTGTGCACCCCACAAAAGAAAAATGGCATAAAGGTAGATGGGTATTGTTTTATGACCCTTTTTATTTTCAAATAAGAGACACTCAAGCAACAGAGATAATTTATACCTGTCCACGTCTTTCCTCTCCTTCAAGGCATACATCATATTGCAAATAAGAGTGTGATTCAAGCATAATTAAAAACCTGCCATGACTTTTTTTCTATTTGCTTATTTTTGGAGATTATTACTGCAGCAATTACATTTAAAAATTCCAAGAAACAAGGCCACCTGTTTATTATCACTAGGAAACAGCAAGCTACTTCACTGCCCCGTTTATCTGATTGATTCCAAACATCTTTCTGGCACACAATCTATCAGTTTATCTCTCCCACTTCATCACAGTCACTTCTGGCAGCTAAATACAAGATCCAAATCCAGTGTTACACAGACATACGACACAGTAAACCTATGTAACACCGCCACTCTGTAAACAGCTGCCCTTAAGGCTAAGCAGAAATGGGATCTTGGTTTCTAGTCAATATTCTGTCAAAAGCAAGGTGGGAGGGAGGGTTTTAACAGCAGCGAGAAATGGTGCAGCAAGGTTTTAGTGGTTTCTTCCTGTACCGGCAATAAGGTGTGTTTACTGTCTCCTCTTATCTTGCCTCCTTGGCACAATGCACAGAAAAGCCTGCGGAGTAGTAAAGGCAGAGGCTAAGGCACCAGAAGCCAGTAATGCAGAGACGTCCTACGCTCTTAGAGAACTAAGCAACGAGACATCTTCAGCACGACTTGCTCTTCCTGGTGGCCCACCAAATCCACAGACTGGTAGACTAAGGAGTGCCACCAAGATCTTACAACGATGTCCACAAGATGCATTTTGGAGGCAGGTTCCTAACGCTGTACTGGGAAGTGGGCAGCATTTGTGGACAGGACCCCTCTCCTTTTGGCAAGGCAGCGTTTCCCGTGACGGCTGTGAAGGGCAAGGAGTAGTTCAACTCCTTGTCGCTTAGCAGGGATCCCATTATTTGCCGGCGGGCACGTCCTCTCCTCTGTGTGCAGAGGATCCTCTCACCGAAGTAGCCGGGAAAAGCTCTGTGCAGCAGTAGGAGACCAAACCCTGCACACAGTCATCTCCTCTGCACTAACCAGGCCACCAGCCCCTCAGCCATTAGTTGAGGCAGAGGCCAGCTGTGTTGACCTTGGGGCCGACAGTGAAATGTTCTTTCAATGCAGCGTCAACTGCACGACTGGGGACACTCCTGGGGAGAGGAGAGGGAGACAAAGACAGGGGAGAAGTAAAAAAAAGAGCAGGGACAAGAAGGAAATTAGGAAATAGAAATAAAAGCTGCGAAGCATCTTATTACATCTAAATAGTGTACGTCTTAAAGCTAAAGTTATAAATCATGCTAACAATGGTTACTAAAATAAAAGTGGATGTAGCCAGAGGCTACCACTGAAAAAGTCAGTCTAGACCTGCCTCGCTGCCTTTGGTCTTTAAGGATTTGATTAGTTTTTCCGCTTTCTAGTTCAGAGTCTTGCATTCAGCCCATGCTCCAGAGCCAGCCAGGGCTCAGGATACAGAATGAATGATAAATTCATTTACTGAATAAAGCAACACTGTTTTCACAGCACAAGACTTAAAACACTTCTGAAGCTGTAATATTTCATTAAGCTTGGCGATTCTGGTTAAAATTTATTAGTCAAAACAGAAAACTCTCATCAGACCCCATATATTCCATTAAGAGTGATATATGGTGTCTCCCAATGTCTAATAATTAACTAGGAAGTGTAAGTAAATCACTATCAGCATTAAGCCCTGATGTGTGAAGACAGAGTTTGAGTCGGGCAATTTCAGCATCAAAAGGCTTTGATTTGAAACATATCCTTTTTTTTGCTTTTCCTCCTTCACCTCTTCACATATTCCCTGAACTTCAAAAAACTCTGCTCGGTCTCCCACATAAGCAATCACAACTGCCAACCTGCAACAAAGTGAAACTATGTCCAGCAGCTCAACCACCAGCTCCAAGCTGCTCCAACCAAAAGCTGGAAGGAGGAGGACAAACTATGTGCAAAGCGGACAACAGGCAACAGCAAGCAGAAGAAAGTTGCTAACATCAGTTTTGTCTTTGGAAGGAGGCGGCGTTGCTTTCCACGAGTGTTCCTGCGCGCGTGTGTTTCTGAACTCAACAAAGCTTCACGATTAAAATCAACCCGTCAGACTCCCTACCCAGAACCAGGGACTACCCACCACACCAGTAAAAAGAAGCACGCAGAGGCCGCGCTGTTTGCCAAGGCCCAAAAGCCGTGATCGCAAAGGGCCAAGAGCAGACGGGAACTGACTCTCCCTCCTGCGTCCTGAGCACGCCAGAGAGCTTAAAATCTGCAACCGCTAACAAAGGGCAAGGCAGTGTTCCCGCAGATGTGTCCGAAGGCAAGAGCTTCAAAAGCAGAGTGTATTCACCTACCTCTGCTGACACCAAAGCCATTGTTAAAACTTACACTGGAGCCAATGATGTGTGCTTTCTAAAGAATTCACCTTAAAAGGACTCCGTCTCCATGCTAGAGATGCACACAAAGTACATTGTACAAAATTAGAGGGATTTAGAAATGCCATCAGGGTGTTGTTCAAGGGTAATAGAGATTCATTTCTCATTTTAGAGGTCAATTTTCATTTTAGAGGTTAGGTCTCATTTTCATGCACTATCTATCAGTGTTTCTAATACTACAGTTACTGACCTTTCTGATTTGCAGACCCCTAAGAATTTCCAGTTGAGACAAAGAGCTAAGTATAGCTGCAATAAGCCTCGTGACAAAAGCCTCGCTTCTCTTAGCCCTCACAGACCCATTCAAATTAATACCTCGCAAAAGTTGATCTGTAGTATATCACAGGAAACGGCTTTGGTTTACAAAGCTTAGAAATATAATCAGAACAAAAGAAACACTTTTTCTCTCTGATGTTATTAAAATCTTCAGAGAAGCCAGTAAAGGCATGGGTCACCTGCTACAGTGCATCAAAGCCACCTACTCTGCCCTGTGAGCGGCACCGCTGCCTTTGAATTCACAAGTCAGGTATGCGAAGAGGTGAGCCCAGTCTCAGCCCGGCTGCTGTAGGAGGAAGTCACGACAGTCCCTCTGGGCTCCCTGGGCCAATAATAATATCAAACAAGGGGCCAACAATGTTCATTTTAAAACAACTGTGCAGAACAATGGAAAAGCAGCACCTTGTACTGCTTCTGCCGTCTTAGTCATTTGCTGAAAGCAACAGAAACAGAGAGAAATTCGCCGATCCATCGATTCTGAAACAATTATAAAAATGAGAGAAACCCAGAATTCAGGTTTACCAGCAGGTGCTTGGCTGTACTGGAACACTCTGTCATTTCTTGGCTAAAAAAATACTCAGTTTATTAGTGAGGAACTCTAAAATATTTGCAAATTGCTCATGTGGACTTTTCTGAAAGGAGGTTGTAGAGAATTGGGGGGTCGGTCTCTTCTCCCAAGGAAGAGGTGATGGGACAAGAGGAAACGGCCTCAAGTTGCGCCAGGGGAGGTTTAGATTGGATATTAGGAAAAATTTCTACACTGAAAGCATTGGAACATTAAGCATTGGAACAGGCTGCCCAGGGAAGCGGCTGAGGCACCATCCCTGGAGGTATTTAAAAGACGGGTAGACGTAGTGCTTAGAGATATGGTTTGGTGATGGTTTTTGTCAGTGTCGGGCTGATGGTTGGACTTGATGATCTGAAAGGTCCCTTCCAACTGAGGCAATTCTATGATTCTATGTGTATTTGTTACTAGAGATGGCAAACAAACAATTATTGTGGTGTGAAGGTCTCCTAACGACACTCTGCTATCTTTTAACACAGAATCCTTTCAAAAGCTCAGGCAAATCCCCTTCATCCTGCCTCACAGAGCCCAACATGACATGTCACATTGAAAAAACGTGTTACTGTTAAGTTATCTTTTAACAGTTTACAAAGCAGTTATTTTTTAACAAAATCACTGTAGGAAACAAAGAAGAGAAGGTAAGTACAACTCATCAAGTCCAAGTAAAGAAGTAAGACGACAAACATCAACTGCTTTTCCTCTTTCCTGGTGAAAACGCAAAGTCACTGCATTACTGAACAGAAGCTGACAAAGCTGCATTTTATCAACGTAGTTTCAATACTTTCTAATTTAGTTTTTTTCTCCTTTAGTCTTTGGAGAGACATGGTAAATCACAGGAATTTCTCCTCCTTTTTCATATTTACGCACCATACAATTACCTAAACCAGCATAAATTCTGACAAGGTTGCCTCCAGCCCAGGACTCATTCAACGTACATTTTACACTGCATTTTGGCCGGGTGTAGAAACAAGCTCTTTCTTTTCCTCCCTCAAGCTCCCACACAGTAGTACTGAAATGCCATTTGGATTTCTAGCAATACCAGAGAAAATTCAGACTGCAGCTCAAATATTATTTTTAAATCCCCTTGAAACACTTTTAAAAAATTTAATTTTCTGCAATCTATTTATAATATAAAAACCTGAACTGGAAGATGAAATCACTGGACAGTCGCTTTTTAAAAAACATTTTATTAAAATTCAGGTTTTTATAAAATAGGCATTGACTTACGTATTTTCTAATAACCCATTAAGAGAAGTTTCAAATCAAGCCTTAAAACGTGTTATTAACCATCTACCCAGCCATTTGAAAGATACATGCCTGTGATAAGAGTATTGTATTGCCATTAACCTGTGGGATGGTTCGAGACATCTCTTATTCACACAAAACTCTAAATGCATCTAATTAAAGCCACAAGATCAGCTGTCCATATTAATCACTCACCAGTTTAATTAAGGTAAACCAGCTTGTCAGAAAGCCAGTCTTCTCTCTATTCTTCACCATTATCGACTTTTAATAGTTCACTGGATTAGCAATTACTTGTTTATGGCATTATCAAATACCTGGGATAGAAAACCACAGTATGTGCCCGAGAACTGCTTTAGGCCAACTTTTTTTGGGACACGAGGAGAAATCTACCCCATCAGATAAAGTTTTCTAAAAAGCCAAACAATGTGATTTAGACACAGGTACAACCCAGAAGAGAAACAAATTGAGCTACAAGTACCCGAACAAGAGATTCAGACTTGGAAGTTCATTTTGTGGTTACTCGGATTAGCGCAGGCAGGCTAAACACTAAGCGAGGGAAAAAGAAGTGAGGGAGATCTCTCGCTCGCTTGCAAAAAACACATCTTTCACACAGCGTGGGCAAAGAGTGGGCAGGAACATCCACTGCCACTCCACAAGGGACAACAATAAAGAAAATTAAAAGTCCTAGAATTAAACTATGTTTTCTCCAGGATCAACTCCTTTCCTAAGTAATTAGGGTAATAGATAAGAAAAGGAGCAAGGCTTCTCCTCACTACTGAAGCATGCTCACCTTGGGAGGAAAGCCCAGAGAGGACCCGTTGATTTAGAGCTGCGGGATGTCGGTCTCTCCAGCCTATGGGCGGTCCTGCCCGGCAAACCACTGCCATCCCCGTTTCAATACTGCAGCGCTTCGCTGAATGGTCCCCAGCCACTTTGGCTCTACCCAGCTTCTGAGGTTGTGGTGATCAGAAAAACTGATGATTGCGGGTTGTTGTAAAAAGTGGTGACACACAACACGACCCAAATCAGGGGGAGGAGGCAGCAGGAGAGCAGAGGAAAAAAGGGATTATGTATATTCCTAATTCTCCTTAGGCATACCTGCTGCCATCAATGATGAACATTTGTTCTGGGAAGAGCTGCTACCAGTGGAACGCTTAGCATATGAACACTAACCTAATTCCTGTTGGAAATAAACCAATTTCCACTCTTCTCCTTTACTAGAGGAGTATTTCAACCTAATAATAAAATCTCCACTGTAGCATGTCAGACCAGCAGCTCTCTGGTAGCAGGCTGGAATTTTAAGTCTTAATGCTCCAATATCAGCTGTAATGAATTCTACATAAATACGACTTCTAAAAATAAAAAGCCTTTTTCTTCCCTTAAAACCATGTATGAAGGAGAGTTTAAAAGAAAAAGAAATGGGGTCTAGGCTCTCACTGCTGTCAGTAATGAGGATCTTTCTGAAACAGTTTAACTATTCACACCCAGCGCAACCCAAATAAAAATATTTCACTTGCGTTATTCAGCTCAGCTTTACATTACCATTCAACATGGGTCACTACAATAAAAATTATAACTGCTTATAAAACATGTGAAGAATATGAGAAAAGGCAAAGTGGGATGAACAGACTGAACAGAGTTAAATCCTGAATCACCGTAAAATTCCACCAGTGCCACATGGCAAATTCCACTGAATATCAAGACCTGGACAAGAAAATTGTTTTTCCACAGGAAAAACAGATTAATTAAAGAGTTTTGTATTATAATCTATAACAAAAGAGCATAGCTACTTATTCTGCTATCATTAACTTGTGCACATTCATCAGATCTCGTTCATTTTTACTTGCTTAATTTCACACTGAAATATACAGGAAGTTGGTTTCCAACATCCTTCTTTATCTGAATTTTTCCCTTTAATAAATCATAAACAGTAATAAAAAGAAACTAATCATTATAAACTGTTATTTAGAAAAATTAAAGTGATACTAAAAAAACCTCTGGATCTAAATTTAACTACAAAGGAAAAAGTGCCCATTGAAAGGTACACATGCACTTTGCAATAAGTATTATACACGGAGGTCAGGATTTCTGAGCAACCTTAGCTCCACCAACCAGAGGTGTTGCTGCTGACTATTCCTGAAGACCACTTCCCTTTCTACATTTTATTTATATATGTACATCCACACACGCCACCGCACACGCACACAAAAGCGCTACACAGTTATGACCCATCTGAAAGAAACCCCATTCACTGTGTTGTCAGCGCTCTATTGTAATGCACTCTACCCTCTCTGAATGCAATGTTCAGCTTCGGCTTACCACCCTGACAAATAAAGGAAAGCACTTTATGAAACCAATTTAATTGGGAGGTGACAGAAAACATACAGCCATTTTCTTTAGCCTTATCACTGAATTGGCTTCAGCTCCAATCTCTGCCAAATCCCACTCAAGAGAAGACATTAACCAGGTCAGTGGACGAGGTGCTGCGCGGTGGCTGGCAAGGGGCTGGCGTCCCCACAATTACTTGCACACAATGAAGCAGTAATCTTTACAGATCATCTCTCCCAAGAAGCATATTGGGGACGGGAGGAGAGGAGAAGGGTGGAAAGGAGGGAGGGAGGGAGGGAGGGAGAAGGATGAAAAAAAACCCCACAAGCAAGAAAGGAAAATGAATGTGTAGCTGCCTCGCGGCTCAGCAGATGTCTGTGCGTGATGTACGAGGCTGGGATAAGCTGTCGTAGCCTGCTGCCAAAGAGTGGTAAGTGATTAAAGCCTCCACCAGGCTAAGCACCATATTTAGAGTCTATGGGGTTTCGAAAGTTGCACCCATTCCTTGCTGTGCTGCCAGATGTTGTTGGCTGGTCCTGCTCCTGTTCACTGTGCGCGGGAGGCAGCAGTTGGTTCAGCAAGGAATGCAATCTGGAACGTTTCCGGAGGTGCCGTACATTAAACCGGTGTCACCCATCCTTCACCCCTACCGAATGCTGAAACAACTCCAATTTGCTGCCACTTCCCTCTTGGGAAATGGCCAAGATACAGTTGTGCCTGGCAGACCCATTTGTTTTACTCAGGTGATTCTCTTCCCTCAATGACCTCTATTAGTTTAAGTTTTAATTTAGATTAACCCCAGCACCCCAATTAACCAGTGAGGGGAAAAGCTAAGCTGTGACTAGTCATATTTCTGAAATCACGATTTATCGAAGTTAAAGTTATTAGAAGCAAAGACGGGCCATTCATCTATTGCTATTTTTCTTTTAAAAATTTAAAATTTCATGGCCAATAAGCACTTCCTCTGCACGAGTCCACAGACTGTCAATAGCAGCTATTTTTCCTCGACCACTTCACTATTTTGTTATAGTGACTTAATTTGTTCTGAGGGTTCATTTGGCCCCTAAAGCTGGGCCTCTGGTCCACTTGGACCCCAAATTCCACCTCAGTATTACCTCACCGTGTTACAGATTTGGCCTCTTTAACCAGTGCACTCTCCGATTTCCATTTCAGAGCCTCTGCAGATCAGCCTGGCATCTTCACCTGCCCAAGAGATGCTGCTCAAGTCCCAGAAATACTAGCAGAGATGCTCTTACAATAAATACACAGCCTGGAGAGGAGTTAGCTTGGAGGCAGGATGCCTTCAGTACATCCGTCATTACACTAAATATTCAAATTGTCCTAATTCCGCACTAGGTGAGGTCTATGGCAAAACTTTTCTTGGATATCTACAGCAGTAGGGTTGGAAGTGTGTTGAAAAACAAAAGGCGGTATTAAAACTCTCAGTATTTCCTATCTGTAAACACAGATAAGAATTACCAATTTAATACATCTTTATATTCATCTTTAGTCCTGTCTCTGTACATGAAACCCCAAATTTTGAAAGTATTGAAATGTTTCTGGTTAAATCAGTTAACAGAGCACAGTCACGCGGCAACAGCTCTCTTCCACTGTCCTAACACTTTACTAGCCATTCTAATAACTACTCAGATCAGAAATGTCTGCTTTTCTAATGAGATAATGATATTTGTTTAGTCCCAAAGTTAAAGCTCTCTGTGGATCATCAGAGCAAAACTAGTTTTTCGTGCATCAGGGACAGACCTAACAGTGAATCTTACTCCTCAATATATGGCAATTTCAGTATTTCATAAAGCTGGCACCGTCATTTATTAAATAAATTACAAACACAAGGTTTCCCTAAGCTGCAGCCTCCATGCACTGGGTGCGGATTCCTTATTTCTAAGAATTTTGCAAATAAAAAGAATAACTGGCCTAAACCCAAGCTGGCACAACTCCCAAGAAAAGTGCTAGAGAAGCCCTGCAGCTTTCTCATCCAGTACGTAGGTGAGATGACTTAGGTTGACATGAGAGTAACTCAGGTGCTTTTGAGGATCTACTAGAATTGTTTTTCATCATGGGACTCTACCCACAGAGAACAGTCACCTTCAGAGAATTCAGTAATCTTTCTCTCGTGTAGCAACATTCACCAGTGAGAACAACAGGCACAGACTTTATCCTGCAGCCCTGACTCACTCAAGAACAGCAGTGCCAGTAACGGCAGTAAAGTGACATCCACAACTCAAGTCTGAGCTCACGTAGCCCTTTACTGAAAGTTGAGAGCAAAGTTCTCTGAGGTATCTACAGAGATTTCGGATGTTAAAACAGATAACTGAGTTTCACTGGTCAGAGAAATTCAGAGCACAGAACCAACCATGTTAGCTCTCTAAGTATTAAAAACCAACTGGAGCCATAATTCCATCACCGATTTACCATCACCTACCTGGTGATAAAAGTCATCATCATCAAATATCTCCTCATCTATGTCCTTCAGGTGCCTGTTGGAATCTGACTGAGGGAGGACCTCCTAGAAGCACAAAGGTAATACTGAAAGCTCATACGTACGTATTTCTGTCCCTAACTCTGATGACATCACATGCAGCGGCTTGTACACACACTTGAAGATATGAAGGAATGGAGAAAAGCTCCCAACATAGCAAGCTTTTAAGGACTTGGAATACATTTAAAGGCAAGGCAGAAACGCTGCCAATGCCAAAATAGATTTATGATACCTTTACTGGGAAATAAATAGGACTGTGCAAAGTCTTTCTGGCAAAATACTACAGATATTTTTAATGTAATGGCAAAAATATATCTTGCAAGTGCAGTAATTCTACATGATCTCTCAGAATTGAGTATTTATTCATTCTTAAATACTAAATTAATAACAGACTTACTACTAACATATTCTGTAGGTTATATGCAGTATGATGTTAGAAGTGACTTTCTGGGTTAAAGATTCTAAACTCAAGAGTAAAAACAAAGTTTTGTAGCCACTACCTCAAAAAAGCAGATTTAGTGAGCATCAGGAGGGGCAAATCACAGACCAAACACTGTTTTCCCCTGTCAAGAACTGACACAGGAGAGAATGCAAACACCATAAAACTGGAATTGAAACATTTACATCTTTTTCTTAGCCATTACACTACAGGAATCAACACTCAGATATCTCCTTCATAAATCTCTCACAAACAAGAATGTTATCTGCTAAAGGCTCAAGCTAATTGTTCTGCTGAGGGTTTTGCTGCTTCTACAGGATGAGTTATATAAACAAAATACTCTTACCGAATTTTCGGGCAAAGATTCAGGGACCGGATGAGATTCCTGTTCCTTCTTTCCCAGCACTGTATACACTGATCGCTTGGTCTGCGTCCGCCGTAGTAATCTCTCTTTGTCCATCATAATATGATCAATCTGAGTCAAGATTGAACGCTCAAAGGCACCGAAACCCTGCAACAACATTAACTAGTGTCAGATAATGCAGAAAGCTTTTCCTCAAGGCAGCAATGTTGCTCTGTCTTTCCATGTCAGTGGATAAGCAGACAGCATTCCAAGAGGAGGGGGTTTGGGTTTCATTGCAGGGATTTTCGCTAGGATTTTTTATTTATTTCTCCCTCTCCCTCCCTTCCCAACCTGAGGCAACCTGATGCCTAGCTTAATAAAATGCCTTTGCTGTTCTGGTTCAGATGAACTTCTCGATGATTAATACTAACTCATAGATGTTAGGAGACCCTGGATCTTCGGGTGAAATGAATACGCATTGTATTAAAGTGTACATTTTGTGGAGGAGGAAGCCACAGAAGCCCCTAGTTGTGTTATAAAACACGGGCAGCTTGTTGATCAGCAATGGTGGCATCTTCATAGAGCTTTCTTGCTGCTGGAGACTGGCTTTGATGAGATGTCTGGGTGGGAGAACACCAATACTACCCAAGAGTTCTTCCCAAAACTTGGGAAACCATTTGCCTTTGAAATCTTTTTCCTGCCCATCTGCTCCAAACAAAAGAGAACAACTTTATGCCTTTGAAATATGAGGGCTGAGCTTCTTTCCAAACTAATTTTAAGGTTGGGGAAAAGTGTGTACCTGTGTATTTAATTCTTACTGCTGTAACTCTTGGCTTAACTTGGAACATCCCTGATACGAAACTGTCAAATCAACTTGTTCCACAAATCTCTGCTAAATAATAAGCATGTCAGCACACAAAGACTTGCCTTTCCCATTTTGCCAGATGCCAGCTTTGTCTTCTCGTGCCACTTCTGCAAGACGTTGTTCCGATATGTCCTAAAGTCAGCATACCGCTTGGCTACGAATTCTGGGTAGTCCTCCATCTTTAGCTTTCGTTTGGGGAGGCTCCTTCTCTTCTGCTGAGCCTTATCCACTTGCTCTTCATCACTACTGCTAGGGATTTCATCATCACTAGAACAAAAATGCGCAGACTAAACACCCTACACCTCTGTAAGGCAACATGTGTGAATACTTAATTGCTCCGCTACCACCCCTGCTTTTTCCACGCCATGGTGATATTTATGGCAAAAGACCCTTTGTGTAGCCCCTCCTCTGTTATCAGAAAGATTACAAAACAGACTTCCCAGTCTGGCAGAAAGAATTCAAATGGTCATTTATCCAGAGCATCTGTCACCCAGACACGGCAGCAACTGAGAGAACAGCAGAGAGTGAGTATGCTCAGGAAAGCCACGCACTGTCCTTTTGCTGCAGAGTTGGAGACCAAACGATTCAGAAAGGTCTTATTTTGTATTTACCTCTCAGTTCGTGATTGTTTTCCATCTACCAGATGCCTTGTGCCTGGGTATTGATAAAGCAGCTCATCCTGAAGTTCCACTAATACTTTCAGCAATGCCTCCAGGGCTTTACAACCTGCAGAACAAGAGACACAAGTGACAATTTCCCCCTGATCTTTACTTCTGGTGAAGACACAGCTTTGCGGTGCTTAGTTTCTCATCTTGAATCTGAATTCCTGCCACAGCTACTGCATGTTCCATTAACTGTTTTTCTCTAATCAGTTAGAGATGTGGGTTTATCTTCAAACTGATTTATAGCTGTTAATGTCAAACACCACCACGCTGTGAAAGAAAGCTTCTCTCCTCAAAAGGGAGGAAAGGAGGCAGGACTGCCTTCTAAACATCTGCCTGGCTGCACATCGGGGGTATTCTGATCTAATGTTTCACCAACAAATATTCAGACTGCAGAGCCTAAAGGATTAATATATTGAAGAAGCAAGTACTGTGTGCACAAGTGTCTGATGACACACACACATGACAACCACCCTTTTTGCTGACTAACTCACTTCTCTCCTGCGTTAAGTTCCGCAGCAGAGGCCAGCGCCAATCGAATAATATGAAGAAATACAAGGGAAAATGTATATATGTACATCCCACCTAAACTTGACCTCTGACTTTTCTTTCTTGGACATAATATGCATGTTATAGGGAGCAGAAGGAGGGAGGGTAAGAAGAAAAACTGAACTCCTGCACAGCTGTGACTACTGCTGGTTTCTATGCCGCTGTGCTCACCACGCAGGAGGTGTAAGAAATTAGATTGTAAGTAAAATTAAATGTAGCAAGATCTGATCTATGGGGGAAACTTAAACAATGACCTGGCAAGTTTAGTGAGAGGATTCTGATCGGAAAAGCAGAACTGCAGGCCCAGAGATCCTCAGAATGAGAGAAAGTGAAGAAAAGATTGGAGTAGAGAGGTGTACAAGATGATCAATACATGGTGTGAAGGTTAGTTTTAGGGGGATGAGTAGTTGCTTTCCAGGGTATTTGCAGACACAAATCCTGAATATAGATCTGATGCTGTGTATCCAAAGGCTTCATAGCTGACAATTTTCCTGCAGAGGCAGAGAAAATGACCTCTGATCTTATGTTCTCCAAGGACACACAGTTGCAGCTGGCCATGGGAAGGGTTAACAGCACACTGTTGCAGCATCTGTTCTTTAAAAATAGTTCTTTTGTGGCAACCAACAAGCCTCCCTGCGGAACGCTCTGATATAAAACAAGTGTTTGTCTAGGCCTACACAAACTCTCCCTTTGTACATTGCTACACATCAATCACAGGGTCAGCTCTTACAGGTAAAACACTTAGTACGCTTCTATCAAAAAACCTAAACTGAACTGTATACAGATTAATTTGTATTGCCTTCTACTTTTATAAAGAGGCACCACAGAAAGGGGGAAAAATGCACTCCTTGGGGGAACGTAGCACACCAGGATCTGTTTTCTTGCAGGGTATGTTCATGCAGTCTTGGCTTCCCTCCTCACGCACTCACAACAAGCATCCTTGCGGGCAGCAGTAACCCTGGCTGACGGAGCACGTGGGTTTGTCCAGAGGGCAGGAGGAGCACTGCAGTGGTGGGAAGTTCTGCAGAGCTTCCCCTGGTACCTCCTCTGCCAGTTCCTCCACTGATGTAAAGTCAGTGGGGTTGTTTTGCTTAAGTCCCAAAACTGTTTCTTTCTTTGAGTTACCACAACAGAATGGAGAGAACTTTTCATTGCTTGCTTTTTGGCCTTTTTTCTTTTTTTAAATGGAGGACACAGAGATCATGGGTAGAGAGAACAGCAAACCTTCATCAGACAAACAGACACAGTGCAAGCAGAAATCAGCCCAGACATTCAGAGGTCTCAATCTCCCGCCCGTTACCACTGTGATATTGCTCAGTTGTCACCATCTTCAGATAAATTACAGCCTGACCTCAGTAACAGGAATGTCAAGGAAAAGATGCTTTAAGATTTTTGTTGCACATCAGCTGTTGGACTTATCCTCCCCCAGCCCACAGTTCATTATAGAAACGTTCTGGCTTCTATATAAACCTATTAACAGATTAGGTTTGCTGTACTTGTAAAACAGTCATGTGTTAGCATCAAAACAATTCGAAGAGACAAACAGACAAAAGCCCTTAAAAATGCATTTGTTGTATGTGTCTGCAGCTAAAGCATCAATTGCAAAAGAAAAGTGCCCCCACCCTAGCCGGAGTGCACAGCTTACAACAGCAAAATCTTCCCACTGCCTGCAACACAGCCAGATGTCCCCAGAGCTTCCAAAACTGTTTATTTTCTACCCACTGCCTATCCTCCAGCAGCCGTGCTAATGCACCCCAGGCGGCTTTGATCCTGTCAATTACAACTGGAGTAGCACTCCAGCTCTTCTGGGGTATATCAGGGCCACGGCAAGCAGGAAAGGAATAAAGACAGGCTCAAGCTCCCCCAGGCTATGAGATATGGACCCCAACAGAAGTGGGGATGGGGAGCAATTTTATTTGGAGTGAAGGGGATGGAGAGGGCAGGGAAGACAACGACCGTGCATCTAACCAGGTGGGAGGGCTAATTATTTCAGACAGTGGCTTCATCATGAGCCTCTTACAGCAGGGTAATTTCCGTGCTTTCAGTTCTTGTGTATTTAATAGCATTATTGGATGGCATTCTCATTGTTACTGTTGGGTGCTTAAGTGTGCTGTAAACTCAACTTCAGAAGCCAAGAGTCACCCTCCCCTGCCCTCTTCTCATCCAGCCCTGCCCTATCCATTTCACAGTTAATTCCAGAAGGGACTGTTTTCTTCACAGTCTCCTCTTCATCTTCCCTCTAATGCCTTTGCACTGTCTGCTTTGGTGAAAAGACAGAATCCATTTGTGAATGAAGGCAGCATAAAACAAAACTGTTTCATAGGTGCAAACTATGTCATTTTGAAGGAAAGCTGGATGCTGACCCTCCTGCTCTCCTACCCCCCCCCAGCACATTTTTTTTTAATGCTGCTCCTTGTCGAAAACAGACGATTAAACAAAAATACTCACAAACATGGAGCTTTTAAGCACACCAGTACCGTAAGGCAACCAGCTAGCAGCTTTCACATGTGATAACCATCAGGTTTGTAGGTCCTGCTCTGTTCACTGACCAAAGCCAGCAATACCTCTAAGAGAACAGGCAATGCCAGCACTGACCACGTAGCAGGGGCCTCCCACTGCCATGAGCTGCGTTAGGTCCTAGGCAGTCCCTAATAATTTTCAGTTTCTAAAGCTTTCGGGACCATCAACGCTATGGTTTTCACAAGCACCACAAGCTGTCCAAGGCTGAAACAATGCTGTTAAAGATCTATGACTCCCTTCCCACCGCATATTCACCAACAGGATGATCCTGATGCCAACAGCTTATTCCCAGAGCTACTACACCAACCCTGCCATCAGTATCTCTCCTGGGTGTTGCTCTATTGTGTTCAGCCAACCGGAGATACTTGAACATCCCCCAGCTGCCCCTGGCCAGTGACTGCAGGCACAGCACTGCGAAAGCAGCTGTATTTTGCAGTATGTAAAACCCTCCCAACGTGACTTTGCAGGCACAGCCTTTCACCCCAGTTAACCCCAGTCTGTGCCTCTCCCGCCCCTCCTCTCCCACTCTCTGCTGGCAGCTTTGCTGCATCTCTCTTATGATCTGCATTGCAATGTGCTGGGGTAAATACTCTGTCTTATAGCGACATCAGTGTCACAACCGACACCTTTAACACTAGTCCATATGCCATCAGTGAGAAAAATCTCAAAACTATCTCCTTTTCCAGGAGTTACTTCTGCATGTCCAACCTGTGTTAT
The DNA here is from genome assembly GCF_028500815.1 of Rissa tridactyla. Taxonomy (NCBI): domain Eukaryota; kingdom Metazoa; phylum Chordata; class Aves; order Charadriiformes; family Laridae; genus Rissa; species Rissa tridactyla. The sequence continues at coordinate 49,575,063 of NC_071472.1, forward strand.
TTGAGGACAAGTGGCTCAGCCCTGCCTTAAAAACAAAAGAAGCTGGATCCCTTTATGGCATTTCAGTACGAGCAGCTGAAATCCCCAAAACAACAACTCATACTCTGTGTGTAGGAGAGGCCAACTAACCCCAGGACAAGCTGCAACCCCTCTTCCATTAAACCTTTTCAAAGCTGCCCTTTGGGAAAGGAAAAAAGATGCTGAGTGGGATCCATCTGCAGCTGCTCCAAGAAACAGCAAACGTGGTTGGAATATAACTTCCAGCTTAAATGGGACTCAGAGTGTCTGTGGTGAGACGCTAACTTGTAAGAGTCACTTTTAAGAGTCCATGGGAGCCCCTTCATTTTGTGTACAGGAGTGAAAAAGTTGTTCCAGATCCAGCAGACAGCATATCAATCCACCAAGAAAGCTAGGAGCCAGGATCAGTAAATCAAAGTGTGCCTTTCTGTTAATACTCTCTCATACGTTCTCATTTTATACATCCCTTCACCCAGTCAGAAAGTAGCCCTGGAGTATTTAGCTCCATTCAGGGATAGCACTGCCATGTATCAAAGTGTCAGGAGACCCACCAGAGATGAAATCTGTCCTACTGCTCTCAAACCACAAAAATCAATTTTGTCAATGCCAGTGGTTATGGACAAACTGGCTGTGCTGCTGGCGTCCCCCCTCTGCGTGTGGTGGCTCCTGGCTGCAGGGCACTGACCCCACAATGTGGTCCCCCCACCAGAGGAGAAGGACTCGGCAGAGGGCAGCTCTGCCTCCCCTGCCTCCCCTGCTGCTGGGACCCGAGCACTGCCATGCTGGGGTCTTGCAGGCATGATGGCTTCTGTGCTCGCCCATCGTTCCAAGTTCAGCATTTCCAGAGCAAGGCAGCTTCCTGCACAGAAAAATATCTGTGCTCTTTTTCATGACCTCTAAAAATGGGGTCTCATTTCATCTTCCCAAGCAGCTGCGGAGAGCGGCAGCTGGTGTGGAGCAGCAGGGAGCGGCCTCATGCAGAGACACTTTAAGGCGATGGAAAAAAACTAGTGCCTCAAGGCCAGGCTTTCAACGGTATTCACAGAGAGCCAACCAGTGGGATTCCCAAAACCACTCCGCCAGGCAAGCTCCTCCCCGTCCTGCCCTGGTGCATCCCTCCAGCAGGTTCAGTATCCTTAAAATTGGGACAAAACTCCCAGGATTTTCACTCCATCACTCGTGGCACCTTGCAGGGCGTGATGGGACACTGCCCTACAGTTCGATGCCTCCCTGTCACTGCATGTGCACCGTATGCAAACACAAACAGGAGCATCGCGACCGTGATGTACCTGCACGAAACACCACAGGCACAAGGAACAGCTGAAATTCAGAGCCCCCGCCAAAGCTGGAAATGAACTACTTTTTCCCCTCAATTAAATATGAGGATCTGGCATCACACGAATATTGTTGGTATGCAAGCTTTTAATTTTCCGTGTACCTCCACAGGCTGTTATGAAGTGCTCACACAGAAAAGCTGGAACAAAGGTGGTGTGCGGAGCAAAAGCTGAGCTGCCAAATATTGGGAGAGTTCTCCCTGCCACCGTGGAGAGTCACCGTGTCACCACAGCACGGAGCCAGCGCAGTGCCCAGCGCACTGGCCCCATTATGCAAATAAAAAGGAGGCGAGGAATCAAACCTCTTTTACTTTAATAGCTGCACATAATGAAAAGTGTCTTTATCAGGTACATGCATTTATCCCAACATTCAGATGAAGAGGGGAAATTTTCACTCCTTTCAAACGACTGTGGGACAGGAGTTAAACTACAGGTCAAAATGGCACTCAATCCGCTGGCCTGAGAACAATACTTCTCATTCAAATCCACAAGCCAGCCACTTGCACTAGTCATCCCCAGCAATTAATCCCCCAAGAAACACGTTTGATTAAATCTTTTCAAGCAAATCCTTTGCTTTGCTTTTGTTAGTTCACTTCTTGTCAACATCTATTAAAATATGCCTTTAATTCTCCCACAATCTTAAAAAACACCGATTCCACTGTCTTCAACTTTAATCAACTGTACGGCCGGCATTTTTCATTTCATAATAATGTGCTGTTTGGAATTCAAGAGGCAGGCTCAACATCAATCATTCGGCAAGAATTTTTCCACTGCAATAAATATGCAAATGAGGAAAGCCAGTCAGTCGTATTTCAGGCCCGACTTGCTAGTGTTTTAAAAAAGACACAAATTTATTAATTGCCGTTGGCCAGCGGAATCCTATTACTTTGGGCATTGATTACAAAGCTGTGTGAGTGATTATTGTGCAACTCGCAGGCTATCCAGGCATGAGGAAAAATTATTAAAGCAAGGCAGAGATTATCAACTCAGAATAACAATAAGCTTTAACATTTTAGGCCTCTAACTTCTTCAACAAAGAATTACGCCAGAGCTCCAGTGTATCATAATTCTGAAGTCTGTCAGTATTACTTTTGGAGCTTGCTCTATATTCCCAACAGCAAAGCAACGTTACCAGTCAGGAAAAGGCGGGGGGAATTCCTCCAGGTATCGCATCGTAAACATGGGGCTTTGGACAACAGCTTTTCTGTAATTCCCACTGCGTCACTAACTCTAGGAGGAACAATATGGGGCAGACAGGACTTTTGCTGTCTTCAGAGCTACACCCCTGTATGTCCTGGTGCCCCAAACCCAAGGTGGCACAGAAATAAAAGGCTACTGACAAGCATAAGACAGAAGCTACAAGAGCCAGCCCAGACTAAATTCCAGGCTTGCTGCAAGCCCTTTAGCAGCAGAGAGTGATCGGATTTTTTTTAGAGGTGGTGTAGTTACGTGTAGGTTTCTCACAGAGTTCAGCTGAATCCTAGCACAAAGCACTTGTAAATCTGTCCAGGTTATTTCAGGAAATGATGGAAGTAACATTCCCTTCACGCTTCCCAAAACACTGAGTTTGTGGAATTCTAGCAAATGATGGTAGGAAAAAGGCTGACTTTTCTGCTGATTGCAAGAAAAAGGTCTGCTCCATACCCAAGGCCCAATTCGCTGGTTCCATTGGAATGCAAATGATGCAACAGCCTTTGCAGAGGGGAAAATTGTATTCCTTCAGCACAAAGGAGCCAATGCTGCAAACCCCTTTCACACAAGCAGTTCAACTGACTCCCAAAGAGTTACGGAACTCAATTTAGCCCTTTCACTCTAATATTACTGCATTTGACAGTAAGGACAACAGGATCAGACACAGATGAGTTTGCTAAAAGTAAAGAAAATAACTAGATGCAACAACAGAATAAAAGGCTTGGTATTCAAGGATTTTATTAGTGGGGACTGGGGGAGGGGGAAAGCTGAGAAGGGAGAGAAAGAGAAACACTTCCGTGAAGTTCATGCTCTACTGATTCGCCTCAACCATCATCTTTTGATATCAGCCCAAACCTGGGAGGGGATGGGGCTTGTAAAAATGAGATTTATAAAAACTGATGGTTTACATTACTGTAAATGTAAAGAAGCTGATAGCATGCATTCCCATCTCTGCCAGGCAGGAATCCCCAAGTACACATGCAAGAATGCAAAAGGAAGAAGAAATGTGAAATTTCATAGTTATCTAGATATTAAGGACAGAAGGGAACATTAGCCCATGCAGACTGACCTCCGCATATAATACCAGGCCATTAATTACATTTATCATGACAAGCACTGAGTTTCCATCTCAAGGTAACCAATTGCCAATTAATCCCAGTTAGCTGACATTTGCACATGCTCGTCTGGATGCTTTGCAAGCCTTTGTTTCCCTGCATCTTGTTTGTGGAGTATACAGGACTAACATGCACAAGTATTTAGCTAAACTCAATTTAATTAGCTATTAATTAACTTGGGAAACTCAAGTGTAGGCAAACCTATTTGATGTGCTTAAAGTGTGGCGTAATCCCAAGGTCTGGAGCTTGGATGTGTCAGGTCAACAACTATGGACTCTCCCAGCATTTCTTGCACTAGAATTTAAGACAGCTTTAAAATAAACCTCCGACGCCAATAGTGTCCAACACATATGGCTATGGAGATAACCTATAAAATGGGAGCATTTCAATTTTACCACATCTATACAAGAGAAGCAGACAAAAATTCTGCTCAGAAAGACTAAATACCAAAAGCTAAAAGCCTTGGCACTCAGTGAGGAAGGGCAAAACCTTTATTTTTTTTTTCTGAAAAAAGCCCCAAACTACATGTTAAATAAACATTCTGCACTTCTCCCACTACATCCTACACAGGATTTTTGAACAATTCACGGGCAGCAATGACAGAGAACAAAATATTTTCCTGGTAGCTCACAGAGCCCAAATTCTGCACATGCACAAAACCTCACACCGCCATCACCCAACTAAACACGCAGACAAACAACAACTGAGCTCCAAAACTGAGACCTGTGTCTTTGTCTAAATCTTCTCACTTCGTATCTTTTCCCTCTCACTCGCTGGCACGTACACAGAATGGCCACTCATGAGCCTGGGTGCTTCTCATCCTTACTGACCCTCATTCTTACCGAAAGCTCTCCAAGGCAGAGGATCATTACAACAAAATTTGCAAAAAAGGGTCCGATTCATTCATTTATTTTAGTCGAGAGAAAAGTCTTCATTAATGTCAACAGGCTTTGGCTCAGTCCCAAAAAGAGTTGAATAGATTCTTCATTAGATCAGAGAGGAAAGGTGAAATTTGGGGACACCTGCATCCACATCCACTTAAATCAAATTCAACCCTGCACGAATTGACAAGCACGATGTTTTTTGTATTCATAAAGTGTCTACACTAATACAATTCAATTAAAATGAACTACCAGTTTTAAGTGGGCTAGATCTGATCGCAATAATTTACACTCAGGCTTGAAACCCAGTTCTGCTGTCACACATTTGTGCAGGCTCCCAGTAAAATCTTCAAAGCAAGAATATATTTAAGTCCATGATCTTGCCTAGCACCAATTAATCCTGTAACTGCTCTATGCCTCTGGAAACTGTGTAATCTGCCTGCGCCTCAGTTCCTCCCCCACTCCCCGGTGACACCTACCCTGCTCTGTATTAATGTATTATCATCTCCAGATGTATGTATGGATACATTTGAGTTTTAAAAGTGATCCACGAGTAAAGATGATAACAAAATTATGACTGGAATTATTGGCAGCTGATTCCCACAGGCTTCTCTGAAAAATTCCAAGCCTGTGTCAATAAAGCACGTTGCATCTGACAGCTTTTCTCTAACCAGATGTGTAAAATGACAGCCAGGTGCAGGCGAGGAGCAAGGCAGAGGGTGAGCCCATCAGAGGGTGCATGCTGCACGACCGGAGAGGAGGACACCTTCCCCGACACATCCTCTCTTACAGGAAGTGGTAAAGGTTCTCCGGTACCTACAGCAGACTCAGTCTTATCCAAAATTAGTCAATGCTTAATCAGCTTCTCTGACAGGACTTACCTGGATGTTGCATAGAATGTAATTTTTTCTTTTTTTTTTTTTTTTTAAAGATCAGGAATCAGAGTAACAGAACACAGAAAAAAATCCTCTAATAAAAGACACTGAGAACACACAAAAACCCATGCACTAACCAGATACTAAAAAGAATCTTTCCCTCTGTGCTGAGTCCCTTTTCAGCAAAATATTACAGAACTAACCCAGAAGAAAATGAAGATAGTCAGCATGAAGCATTCATACAGAAATGTTTAATATGCAAGAATGTAAAACCAGAAAACACATGGCATCTTTGGAGGTCTCCTGCTGGCAATGAACGTAAGTGGGATTCTTAATCACATCCTTAAGAGGCCTTGTCCACAGATGTGCTGTTTAGTCACAAACCACACTTATTTGTCACGGGAGCAGTTAACCAACCTGCTGTACCAAGAGCCCAACTCAGGCAGTTATTATAAAGGTCCTCACAGCTCCAAGCAGAAGCACAGTCCTTTACCAGCACACTCGCTACAAATGCACCTACTTCCACTCCAGAAACAGACACTTCTGGATTAGTCGAAGTGTTTGGACTGGACTGCACATTTTAGGAACATATGTCAACATCTCCTTCATTTCCCAGAAGGCACCAAACACCCAAACTTGTGCAGTCCCAGGCAAGTCCTGCAAAGTTCTATAAGTGCTCCTACTGGCTAATGAAAGACTATGAATAGTGAGTTGCTTCTTGCAAACTCTACCTGTAGTTCACACTTGTTTCCCTCATTTCATTTTTACACATCTTTCTTTTGAATAAAGTTTCTTCACAGCACCCCATTTAAAACACATATTGAAGGACATAAAAGGTGCACATGCTCTAGTATTCTGCAGTCCCAACCCAATACGGAGATGGAAAGGCAGGACTGTGAACCACTGTTTGGGCAACAACTGCCATTTCCTATTTCAAGGTGTAATTACAGCCCTAGCGTGGCCACAAAGAAACACACTCTCCGTAATGCCATACAGGCTGCAAGGAGCACCGCTGCTGCATACAAAAAAGGACCCGTCTCCACCGTTACACTTATTCCCAGGAGGCAAAATGCACTATTCTACTGTCCTCAGGCCCCGGTGCAGTGTGCTCATGGAGTGAACAAGGTCACCCAGCTGTGCTAACTGCAGCACTCTTTAACACCCAGTCTCCAGTATAAGCTCATCTCTTTGTGTGAATGAGCCCAACACAACAATTCTTCTGGAGGGATTTCAAAGGATACACTACAGAAATGCCATATGATGGGGGAAACAAGGTTTCTTATAGACAATACATCCTCCTGAGTACAAAGAATACAGGAATTGCATCCTGTCCATGGATGGAATGCCACTAGCTCATAGCCACAGAGAATGTCCATAGCTGAATCATCTAGAGTAACATCACAGTGATCAAGAAAATAAGATATAGTTGGCTAGAGAGAATATAAATTAAAGTTCAAACATCACCATGAGCAGAGATTTCAGCAGAACTTAAAAAGCTGTACAAAATTTTCTATCTATTAGCAGCAGACAAGGCGCTGTGCTGAAAAGTTGAGGCTGCTGCCAGGCAGAGCTCACCGCTGCTGCTCCATTAATGCATTAATAACCCAGGCAGGTTTGGGGATAATGGCCTTGCAAGCACATGGAGCATTTCATTTGGTTTTTTTTTTATCTGATTCACTTTATTGAGGTTTATTTTCTTATTGATCACAAACCTTTGTATAACTTCTCCACAGCTCTACAAAACATAAGTTACAGTTAATATTTGTTGTCCCCACTTTTGTTCCCTCAGTGAACAAATCCATTCTTACAGACCCTGCACGTCTACTTTTTACCAAAACCAGTATTTTCTCCATTTCTCCAAAACAACTTATCTTGGGCTTATGCTGAAGAATAGAAATGTGGGATTCCAGTATTTTCTCTTAATCCACTGACAGATGGAGTCAAAGCAAAAGAAAAACCAAACCATAAAAATTCAGCTGGTAGTTATATTTCAGGAGCCTATTGAACTCCTGGAAAGTGAAATCATATACATATGAAGACACACAACTACTCATCTGTTTAAAGTCTTGCTATTTCCATCAGCATCTTGCCTTCTGCAAGAGCCTCACCTGTGTTTCTATGTTTTTAATTCTTCATCTTGCCAACTAAAAACTGGAAATAACACATTATACCATTTAAAAATGAAAATTCCCAGCTCTTGTGTGAAGTATAAAGTATCACTGCTTAACTACTAGTCACCGAAACATTCCAAGCTTAGTATTTTTAACAAGAATTGTAAAGAGAAAATAATTAAAATAGCACAAACAGAACTACATGGCCGTATTGGGAAGCCCAGCTGCCCAGGGCACACACAACAAGAGCTTCTACCCTCTGTTGATGAGAGATATCATTTCTTAAAGCTCTCGTTGCCCTCCTGACCCCCAATTAGCTGTGGGGTTTTTTGTCACTGAATCAAGATTTAACATAACAAGCCCCAAACCCAAGACCTGTTTAATTCCTGACACTGGATATGGCTTCACTAATGTTGCTCCCACCTCTTCTTTGGCTCTTTCTTGCCCTTGAGGTAATTTTTTGTGACATTTTCATGAGATCCACTTCTAGCCTTCCTCCCCCTTGAAAACGTACATCGAAATATGAATGGCAGGCATGCAATCTGTGCAGAGACACAGCACAGAAACTTGCACCTTGCACTCTTTTTCTATGTAAATAATGCAAGGATCCTGCGGGAACATGCCAGGGATTGGAATTTTTAATTAATGGGTCTCTTTAATGTGCAAATCAGGAGCAGATTGCAAATTCTGACTTGCATTGATTATGAAAAACATTAATTGAACGTGCAAGACCCCAAACAGAGGCAACATCTCAAGCCCTGGACTAGACTGGAAGATACGGTGCAAGAGAATACAAATGTATCTTGGCGAAACAGACCACTCCAGGCAGCAGCACCTCACACGTGTGCAGTGCATTGAACATTTGCGCTGCATTCAGAGCGCAGCCGCTGTGATTTCAGCATTAAAAACCACTCAGACTTTCTCCATGTATGCAAAACAGGAATAAACATGAGCTCCATGACCACAGTTTGGTCTCCAATTTGTATGTAAAAAGGGTGACAGAAAAAAAAAATCTGGAATATAATTAAAGATTTTCTTTTAAAAAAAAGGGAAAGAAAAAGTAAGACAGTGCAAACAAAGCAATGCTGTCTCTTTAAACTGAAATTCATCCTATATAAATTATGGCCATAAACTTTTCCTGCAGTGCAGCCTAATTAATTCTTGTTCTATACACAAAGGGAAATGCTGGGTGACAAATGGGTGTGAAGCCTGAAAGCTGCCAGGTCTGCAAAACATTTTCTACTTCAATTTATAAGCAATTTTGTAGTAAATCATCCACCAGAACCTGAGATCTCAGGAATCCAAGATTGTCCAAGGCACGCTGTATCATTTAAATAAAAAAAAAATCATAAAAGATTACAAAAATAATAAATTAAACAGTTGAGGTTTTGTAACCTCCAACCTCAAAATTTGGAAAACAAGCACGACCTTACCATTTTCACTCAGATTTGGCTTTAAAACTGCAAATGTATAGAACATTGCTGTCTACTCTTTAACACAATTATACTCAGTCCCTTAGGGAATTCCTCTACCACCACAAGCTGCGCAGAGGGCTGGCACAAGTGGGAGATACCAAAGAGGCAGATATAGGAAGGCCTGTTTTCCATTGCAAAAAATTCACCCTTCCCGTGAGCACAGCGCAGAAATGTCACACGCAATGGAAGGACTTGGGATAAACTACAGAAAGCATTCTAGCGCAGCTTTCAAAGGGATGCGAGGGACTCGCCCAGCACCTCAGAGCGAGCTGGGTGCCGAGAGCTCGGTGCTCTCCTGCCCTCAGCAGGGTACACCCAGAGTCTGGATTTTTGGCACCAGCTTCTCTGTGCAACTTGAACACCGAATCATTTCCTTCTATTCAGTGAAGATGACGAAAACATGCCAAATTTATTCTGTGTATTTAGAAAGAAGTGCTTAGGCTTCCCTAAAAAGAGAGTATCATCCAGTCCGAAACAGTGCCAATGTCATGATTATTGTTCAAAAGTGAAGCACATAACGTACAATGGAACCACCTCAACACTCAGTATTTACAAAGTGAATATCCCACTCATCTTTAAACTTTCTCATGCACAATTCTCCTAATTTTTCTCCTCTGTGGAATGGGATCCTACCCATAAGCTGGTAGTACAACTGTGATGAGAAACAGAAATGTGTACCCAGCCCAGCACTATTTAAATAAAGTAAAAAAGCTTATTTTTATAGAAGCTACTGAACCACTTGGGAATAAAAATTAGGACTTTTATTGGAAGATGATTTATAGTAAGTGAGGGGTTTTCCCCCCTCATAAATCAAGGTGCATCAATTAATGGAAGAACTTTAAATATATTATGACATATATTTTCAGAAAGGATTTAGTTTCACCTCCTGAACTGTCAGGTCACAGCCCTGCTACCCAGGCAGAAGCTGTAACACAGCTCACACTGCCCACAGGGTAAAGCTCTAGCTGTTGATGAGACATGAATCCCTTTCCCAGGGCCCAAAACAGCAAAGTGCGAGAGAAATGGGTCTTTGCCACGTAACACCAACTACATCCCTAGTCTTTCCTAAGATCTTCATGTATAAATTTACTCCTTTTTTCATGCTTCGCACTTTGTAACTTCTGGGAAGAGCATCTTTGCAGGGCAGCGAAAGATAGCTGCACTGGACAACAGTGCAGCTCATCAAAAATTACTTTTTATTGTAACCTACTTTACTGTTATATTTTAAAAAAATAGAAATTAAAAAAGGAATGTAAATTTGGTCCCTTAGAGAACAGTGGAAAACACTAAACAAGCATAATAGTACCAGAACGTTCCTAAACTCATTACTTCCACCTGCCAGTCTGAGCACTTCCTCTGCTAACTTCACCCAGGTCACTCCAGCTTTATTTTCTTGCTCTCTTCACAGATGAAATACAGAACACGAACCCAGGCTATCAGGAACATCAGCACACACTACTCCATCTTGCCTGCCCAGATTATGAAAAGAAGGTGGGGAGGGAATCACTGAGCAGTTATTAACAGTGGATTTTCCTTTAGCGTTATGGACAACAGAAAGATTAACCTCTCTGCTGTACTGTGTATGGTATTATACTCCATGTTCCTGGATATATTTTGCTTATGGGAAATATCAAAATGTCAACCATTGTTTCTGTTAAAGGTCTTTAATGATATTGCATTTTAGACCTGTAATGAAACATGGTGCTTGGTGCAGTTTGTAATGCATCTCATTAAATACATTAATAACATGCATTTCACTGAAAGGTCAGCTTAGTATTGTTGGGAGTTCGCCTTTTTTTCCTTAATCACTTCATTTAAAGCAGCAGCGCTAACTTTAAAATATAAAGTACCTCACCTGCTGTAACTCTAGATAAGCTGATTAGCTACAGCGTTCAGACCAGGTATAAGCCGTAAGATGATAGTCAGAACTTGGTGTAGTGGCAAGATTCAGGGTCAGGTTTGATGATGGAGAAAGTTTCTAATCCAGTTTTAAGATGACTTGTGCTAGCCCAGGCCAAAATTTCTCAATGCGCAGGTGTCACTACAGCACGTACAAACTGGCACACGGTGTGGCTGAATGGATACAGCCACAGCAAAACAGGCCGTTCAGGTGGCGCCTCTGATGTTTAGCATGAAAGGCTGCAGACACCACTACAGTGTTTTGTACAGACTGGTTCACGTAAGGGGGCTTCTTGGGATCCTCCACTTGGCGCTCACCTGTGGAGCTGAAACACTCTGGAAAGCCAGCAGTATCTCAAGACTGGGAAAGAAGAAACAGAAGTGAAAGGGATAACGAACCCGGCAAGCTTCGAAATGCTACTGGGCTTATCTTTATTATTCAGACTCACTGGAAGAATATCCTATGAAGTTCATTAACTTCTGACTAGCGGGATTAGTGGGCACAAAAGAACAATCTGTATATAAACATTGTCATCTGTATGATTTTTAACAGAAAACAACAAAATTGCAGTAGTTTATATGTATTCTTAAGGATACCATACCAGACATTTTATATTCCTGTGCATTTACCTTAAGGCCAGTAAAAAAGGTGTTACATTCTAAAAATTAAATATATCCACAACACATTGAAGTTGAGTACTTTGCACTTATCACCTGGAGCACGCACATTATATTTGCCGTATTGGAGAATCTACCACAAATCTCATCAGATCAATATCATTAATAGCGATCCTAAGAAATAAACAGATGAAGAAGCTCCAAGCTGAAAAGATATTTGCTGTTGATTTAACGGCACAGGCCCTCCCCTTTGTGCTGCATTACTCCTGGTTAAGGTAAATCTTTGCCTTCACTGACCCAGCACAAAATTGGTACCACAAAGTGTCTCTGGCCAAAGAAGCATCCCAACGCTGCACCAAACAGCAATAAACAAACCAATTATTCCTAAAAGCCAGCATGAAACTTAAGTTTGATAAGCAAACTTCAGTCCCCACAAGAACTAGAAATAGCAGGAGGACCTGAGCTGAGGCTGACCAACATCAGAGAAGTGATGACAGGCCATCAGCAGAGATCAACTAGGTATATACAGACATGGGTGACAGGAGACATTTTCTTTGTCTGGGGTAGGAAACACCTTTTGGTTTCTGTTTGCATGGTACCCAATTAATGATTAAGGCAATACAAACCAGCAGCTAATACTACAGACTCACGTAACTCAAAGCCCTCACTGTCCCATTAACACTTCCCTGCACAGGCAAAACATATTGGCTACAACAAAGTCTACCCAAAGTAGAAAGATTAAAGAATTCTTACAGTTCTCGACAGCATTGTCAAATTCTTGTCCACCTTCCTTTCTGAAGATTGGGTAAGTATCTGGCTGCGGAAGCCTGTTGACCGTTAGGAGCGCCTTCTGCATCTTGATTCTCCCTTCCAACAGTTGATCCCACAGTGCTTCATAACAAAGAGAAAATAAAACAATTATTCAACAAGCCAAAGCACTTGCTCCTTGTAAAGGAGCTGTTGATTGAACGACGCAGGCCCTCTCCTTTGGGCTACATTACTCCTGGTTAGGGCAAATCTTTGCATTCACTGACCCAGCACAAAACTGGTACCACAAGGTGTCTCTGGACAGAGCAGCATCCCATGCTATGATCCTGACTGTAATTCCGTGATTCATAAAAAAAATCATCCCTTTGCTTTACTGTTTAAAAGGACATGGCTGCAAATGGAGGTTCATAGTTTAATAGCACAGATAGAAAAAAAAATGCATTCAGTATTACATCTTGAAAAGAAACAGAAGCGGTATCAGCATCACTGCACAGCACTACCAGTGTAGGAAGTCCCCATCCACACCAATACTACAAGTATATTCAGTAGTGGTTCAATTAAGCCAGTGGATAAATACACTTCATAACGTGAGATTTTGTCCCAGCAGTGACACCAGTTTGCATAGCAGATTTGGCAGACCATTTACAAATGACTAGGGCTGCTGTAGCATGCACGTGCTGTATGCTAACAGCATATTAACATGCTGAAGTGCTTCTTAACATGGCCAGTTTCTATAGTGTCAGCAAGGTGAAAGTCTTGTCGCAATAAAAAGCAAACATGCACAAACCTAGCTGGTTCTTCACTGCTTTTCCTTTTTCTACTTCTTCAGTCTCTTGTCCTTTTGAGAATGTCATCATCCCCCCATCATCTTCGCTGTCTTTGGCTTCCTTTATATTATCGTGGTTTTCACTCCCATATTCCTCCTCATCACTTCCTTCCTCCTCATCACTTCCTTCCTCCTCATCACTTCCTTCCTCCATGCTGGCATCACCTTCATCTTCCCCCTCAGTGCTTCCAACATCATCCATCCCCTCCGTAAATTTCTTGAAGTCTGTGATATTCTGGAAACTGAACTTTGGTGCCTTGGCCTTGACAGATGGATCTGTCTCTTCATCGTCTTCCAAGTCATCCTCCTGGTCACTGCCAGCACTGCTGAGCTTCTCCTTTGTTTTACTGCCTAAGCTGCCATTCTCTTCTGAATCTTCACTGCCACTGTACCATTCATCTAATGCTTCTTCCGCTAATAATTAGAAGAGAAAAAAGTTATCAGCAAAATGTGCCACTTTGAAGTATGCATCATCGACAGCTACAGGTTTGGGCTATTTAAGCTCCAAACTCCATTTTATCTGTGTATGATGTTACTCTCTGTTTTGGCTAAATAACGGAAACACAAGGGCACATCCACAAAAAGATATCAGATCATATTTTCTGCAACAAAGATTAGTAGATCCATGGCTTAGCTTTCTAATGAAACAATGACATGATAAGCAAACAAGGTGGTCAGAATTTGCTATATGCAATTTTTAAATGAGAATCTGAATATACTTGCAATCCCCAAGATACACTGGCTTAAAAATGGGAGCTGTTTCTTTTCGCCCACACAATGTTCAGTCAGTGCACTGAGCCTCACCTTAACACTTAGTCACACCCTTTCCTCAGTCTGTAGGAGTGACCTCTGCTTTGGGACTTCCCCTTCCCTCAGGCCAAAAAACATGGCCTGAATTTCAGAATGGCACTTCAAGACGTCCAACCTAATTGTACCTGTTTATTGCCCTGTAACAGGGACTCAAAATTTGTCATCTCAGTTCAGATGGCACTAGCTCAGTTAACAGGCTAACATCAAATTTTGATTAGTCTAGCAAAAAGGGGAAAGAAATGAGATTTCTTACCAGATCCTTCTTCAGACAGAGCATCTCCCCAGAGTTCTTCTTGCAAAGCTTTGCGAGATGTAGCTTTTCCACTGTACCTTTTATCAGCTTCCAAGAGAGAGGCTGAAGCTTTTTTTCGTATATCACCAACAGGGAAAATGTCATCTGCAGTTTCATCCTCAAATTTGTCAATCACTTTAGCAACCGTAGCTGTGAAAGAAAAAAGGGGGGAGGGATGTCTAAACTGAACTGAACTTCAGACTAGAAAAACTAGCTGCAGGAAGGAGCCAGGGAAAACTCCTCATACTCTACAAACAAAAAATATACTGCAAAGGCAAGCTGGATGGCAACACAGCCTCACGTAAGAGTCTGACTTTTAGGCTTTGAGAGGGAGCAAGGTTCTTCCCTGCCTGGTGAAGAAAAGCCAGTACACTAGTTTTCTGCAAAGGGGGAAAGGTTGCTGGGGAATCAAAGGCAGAGAAAAAGCCTCAAAGCTGGGTTTTGTGTAGATCAACACCAGTCCTGCCTAAAAACTACTGAGCAAAGTCATACTTAAGACCTAGCAGAAGAGATAAAACATATATAAAAATAACAAGGTTATTTTTCAGAAAACATCCTGTAACATGTCTGTGGCCAGAGGTGTTCTCCCACCTGCCAGGTTAACCTCTGCAGAAGGAAAGGAGATGTCACGTGAACTGACCAACTCCAACCCCCCTCTCAGTACTCTGGGGACTTCTCCATACATGGGTTTGGTACCACAAGGCTCACCTGCAATACGGAGACGAATGTTTATTAACATACGCCAAAAATCCTGCTGAGTTTCTTTTTTGAATGAACATTGCCTACATTCACACTTTCTTCCCTGCCTCTTCTTTCTTTTCGAGAACCCGCACAAAGCACTACAAACTAAGCCTATCCAAGCACTTCTACTGATTCATGAGGGTCTCACAAGAAGTGTATTCCTCTGGGTGGAGGACTCAGGAAAGCTGGAATGCCTTCACTCACTTCACACTTACAGATTAAATGAGGAAAACTGCAATTCAGATGCACTTTGGCCTCTTGCCATATATATGAGCCACATAAATAGGTCAACATTTGAGAATGGCTAAAAAGAGAAAATAATTTCACTGTGGTTATTACCCTCTTTCATACCCATCTTCTCCAGGACATGGGAACAGAGCAGTCCAGCAAAGAGAACACATCACACCATACTCCCTCCTTATTTTCATTCATGCGCAAGACACCCTGTACGCAAAATTACAGGGTTAGCTTTGTTCAACCAATTGAGTGATCCAACCGGCTGAACATCGCTAAGTGCTCTTTTAATGTGTGTTTGGAAATGTTAATGCCTCACATATAGTGTTTACTTGAGGCAGGGGAGAAGCAAAAAAATCTCCTGCTCATAAGCAAAGCAACAAGATCTGGTCTAAATATAGTCCCTGCAACTACAAGAGGATGGCAAGATGCTCGGCACCAAAGAACGACTGGGCAAGAGGGGCAGATGCAGAAGGACCTGTGGCACTTGGCAGATCTCCTGGTGTTCTCAGTCTTGGCACCACTAAAGTACCAAGTCGGAAACTAAACCACGATTATCAGAATGGGAAAACACCTTTGCTGACTACATTAGTTTCCTCAATGGTTACTAAGATGTTGCTTACAAGATACTGTTGCTCTCACAGACACTTGTATAGAAGAACCAGGCTAGCTGGGACAACATTTACCATGACTGGAGCCTAGTACCTCCTAAAGCCAACCGCTGTCAGTGTGTGATGGTCAACTCACACGGGTCCTGCCTCATGGCTTGGTCGGTTCTATCGGTCTGTGGGAAGACTCTGCTCTGGAAAGAGTAAGTCAAGGAAATGGCAGGCAGCAGCCTGGAAACACAGAAGATGACACAGCCACCTACATGCCACAGGGAAAGGGACTAACATCTCAAAATTCATAACTAAGGCAATAAGAACTTGATTAAAAAGATAAGTTGATTAATTGGCCACCGGAAAGCATCAAACAAGACACGTGCAGCATGCTGCGGCCTGCTCTGAGCACCTGGTGTGATGGAGAGGGGAGTCACCACCGACCGAGTCTGCCGAGCCTCCTCCCTGCTCCTAGGGCTGCACTTCACGGGCAGATGGTGCCGTCCTGCACCAACACTACCCTTTTATGGCCCTTTTCCTGGAGATTTCCAGATGGATCCACTCCCCAGCCTGGCTCCTGGCACAGCACGGCCTGCAGTGGGGCCTGCACCAGGGCAGCTCTGAGGTAACTCAGTCCTGAGGTAACTTGGATCCCTGAGGTAGCCCCGACCCCTCGGCCAGCTCTGAGGTAAGCCCGATCGCTGAGGTAACTTTCATCTCTGAGGTAGCCCAGGCTCCTCGGGCAGCGCTGAAGTAAGCCCAATCCCTGAGGTAACTCCGATCCCTGAGGTAGCCCCGGCCCCTCACGCAGCCCCAGGCGCGGTGTGGCAGGTTGCGTTGGGCCGAGGGCCGCTCGCTGTGGGGCCGCCCGCGGCTGCGGGCACAGCGAGGAGAGCCGACCTCCGCCCGCGGCTGAGGGACATGGAGGCGTCCAGCGAGACCGAGAGGGCGCCGTCCCCACGCCCGTGCCGGCCCCCCCACCCCCGCGGTGGCGCCACGTGCGGCCGGTCCGGCGGCGCCCGGCCCGCTGCGGCCCGCCACCGCCGGCCGCGGGTATTAAACCCTCCTCCCAGCCCTCCCTCACCTTCCTCCGCGTCGTCCTCGGGGTCGCGCAAGCTGGGCCGGGGGTTGAGCAGCTCCTCCAGCTGCCGCGCTAAGGGCGCCGCCATCTTCCCCGCGAGGGAGGGAGGGAAGGAGGGAGAGGCGGGGCCGCGGGGGCGGAGCTACGACGGGCGTGGCCTGCGGGCGGGGGCGTGGCCTGTGGGAGTGGCCGGCGGCCCGGGCCGGAGCAGCGCGGGAATGGGCCGTGCAGGGTCCTACCGCCCGCCGACTGAGAGCGCAGGGCACAGCGGGGCGCACCGGCACCGGCACAGGCACCGGGCCGCAGCCGGGGAGAGCGGCTGCTGCGGGGCAGGGGGACCGGCCCAGGGTGTCCCGGGGCTTCGGAGTGTCCACCCTTTGTCTGGCGGGCGTCTGAGCTGAGGTGCGCGGCGCACACAGACAGGAATAATGGTGATAAATGGAAATATCCACGCAGATACACCCGGGGGGGTGGCTGTCGCAGTGCCTCCATCGTTAAGGGGGGAATAACGGTAATTATATGCATGGGGGTCGTGAGAACTGGCGTTTGCCCAGTGCTCTGAAGCTGGAGTAACAGCCAAATAAAAGCAAAGTCCTGTGATAGGATGCAAAAATGCTACAGCTGTTTTTTTAAGTCAACACCGTACCCGGTTTTCGTGCCACTAACTGTGCAGAACTGAATGAATTCTTTTCTTGTCCCATACATTTTGTGGCCCCTGTTGAAGCCAGGGTCCCTCCTCAGCAGCGAAGGCGGAAAGGTGGGTTCTGTGGTTGGTCCCAGTCGTTGGGCACAGATGGGTCCTGACACCCCATTTACACCAGGTGGGTCCTTACACCAGCGTTACACTGACCTCAGTGGGTCTGTACCAGCACCAAAGCTCCTGCGGCGCTTTAGCCAAGCTCCAGCCTAGAGGCAGCAGCAGAGGGATGTGGAGGGACCTGCTGAGAGCACTAACGAGGACAGGACCTCTGGGGTTTGCCCCCTGATGGCTCCTCCTGGCCACTCTGTGGGGTGAGGGGGCCCCAAAACACAAGGTTAGACCTGGAGTTGGGAAGCGGCAATAGAGGCTGGTGCGTATTTTGTTACCCAAATCAGCATTTTGGGACCCAAATCAGCATCTCGACTCTGAGCTGCAGGTGTAGGTCTGAGCTCCAGACCCCCACCAGGAGCATCTCCAGGGGGTCAGCCCGGACCCCAGGATTTGGCCTTTCCACAGCCAGCGTTGAGACTCTGCCGGTGCCAGCACCGGGCTGTCAACTGGGGCTGGGTACCGGCTCCAGCCCCGGCTCAGGGACGAATCGCTTGGGCTGCTTGCTCGTCCCCGTCTTGTCAGCACGAGACCCTTCCCCACTCCTTATCTGGTTTTAAATGCTATAAAAACGAATGCGGAGACACTTTCCAACGCGAGTGCAGGCAGGCGCGGGCCAGGCAGCAGCGGTGTTCAGTGCAGGCAGTTCTCCTACAGAGGGCAGAGGAATATCATTAATTACCAGCCCCGCCAGCAGCCCCGGCCGCCCGCTGCCACCCACCACCTTGGGATGGGGGTTTGGGGTCCCAAAGGGACCAAGGGAGGAGGCGACTGGAAAAAAACCCAAACATCTCACCCCCTTCTCACGTGCCCCACGACTCGCACTATAAAACTACGTGATTTTGTGCACTGTGAAGACCATAAACAGTTCAATTTATATAAGAACTAATGTTTACTAAAAATGCATGTTTTCATTGCAAGCAAACCCCTTGGATTTTATACTGAGTTGAGTATTTCAATCCTATTTCAACTTTATTTTGTAGTTTGTGTTTATTTTATCATGGCATGATTGACAGCTATAATGCTCTGCATTACATATTATGGTTTGTCATTGCTCCAGCAATGTGAAATTAAGCACTGCTATCTTTTTTTTATTATTTCACTAAGACATGGTTTTATAAAACAGGAGATGTATACAGTGTGTCTTGTCTGGCTTTGCTTCTAGGTTTTTTCTTTGAGTTTGTTTCCAGAGTGAAAGATGCCATTATAAACAAAGGGAGGAGCCTGGAGAGATAAATCTATAGAAAATTAAGTAGCAGAAACAAGTGCTTACCTGAACAGTTACGTAGCACTCGCTAACCACTCACCTAACGGAAGAATTAGTGACAAGACCCCCCCTGCATAACTGCATTTTCAAATCTTAAAGAGTGAAAAAGGGATGTTCCCTACCCTAACCTGATGTATAATAAGCAGCGTTGTTAATAAAGGGAGAGAGGCGTTTAGTGATGGTTAAATAAAACATACCCAATATAATTCATAAAAAATACAGTGAGTTGCATTAGTCCTTTTGAATCAAAAATGGGCTTCTTGAAGTCGCCGGCTTTTTTGCCACTCATGCCGGTGAGATGAGGATTTCACCCACTGAGTGTAATGGGGCATCGTTCGGTACAAATCCCCTCCCCAGCAACGCGTTACAATTCACATACGTACAACTGAAAGCTCGAGGGGTTCTGTCAGGGCTCACAGACACGCTTCTCTCCTGTCCCGCATCCATCGCTTACATCGGTGCAACAGGAACGTGAAGGGGAGAAGCCCACGGGGCTCAGCCGCCCCCATGGCACCCGCCCTCCCGCGGGCACGGGGAGAAGGGGGGAACCCCCCACGTGGGGACCTGCTCCGGTTACCCCAGCTCCGGTGACCCGCGGGAGCTGATAATGCAAAATTTTGGATGAGGAGATTTCAGTCAATATAAACTCCCATCAAACAGACGCGGCAGCGTATGACAGTCACGGGTTGTTAAAATATTTCCCCAACAGAGACTCCTTCCTGGCTGTTTATTCTCTCTCTTTTGCCTTTCACTTAGGAAGGTAATTAAATCAGACTCTCAGGCTGGGTTTTAATTTCTGGTTCACATGCCCTCAAACCATGCTGCCGTGGTTTGGACTCGTAATCATGTGGGGGAATATTTGTACAAAAATTATATCAATACATTTTCATTTAAGACGATCATGAAAGCCTTTTTACGCATCACGCTATGTTCTGTAAAACCCTCTGCCTGTTTATAAACTACAGGCAGAAGCCATCAAACTAACTGACATAATTTCTTTGGCGTTTTTCCTCTTAATTTTACTTTTTATTTACATGCTCATTTGCTAGAATGGAAATAACACCCTAAACACAGAACAGACAAACAAGTGAATTTTGAATAGTCTGTGCCGCAAGAAAACACTTTGAATTTCTCACACTCAGCTTCTTTTGCGCCTGGGTATTTGTGGAGCTTGTCATCTTTTAGGAAATTGTCAGATTAGATGGGAGCTTTGGCAGGGAAAGACCGTATCATCCTTGTGTGTCTGGATAATTACAGGTTATTAATACAAATCCATTTTTTTTCAGAGCGGTTCCTTACTTAAATATATAAATAAAGAAACGTGCTGGAAATGTGAAGCCATTGAGACGCCACCGCCGAGGAGCTCAGCGTGTCCTTCTGCGGCCACCAGCGCTCGGCACCGGGTCCCACCTTGCGGATGGGAGCGCTGGGAGCCAGGGGGATTCCCAGAGGGAGCCACGGGAGCCACACACGCCACCCTCGCCTGAATTTAATTGAATTGCATTAGCAACGGCAGAATTTGACCCATATACAGAGGGCCGAGTGCCGGCCAAAAATAGTGACGAGTCGGAGCTGAGCTTATCTTTCCAACGCTTTGGCTAGCAAATGTAATTTTCCAAACCAAACCATTTTAATTTCAGTTGTACGATTTCATTTGAAGATTTTTCTCTTTAAATCAGCCACGCAATTTGTCAGTGAAAAAGAGAAAAAAGAAGAGGAAAAAGGTATGGGGAGAAGCGTGGAAAAAGCACACGTAAAACCTGTGCACTGAAACAAATTATCTAACAGGAAACTTAGATTATGTACGCGCCTTATAAATATTTATTACTATTTTTCTTCCGTGTTTTTATTTACTTGAGTATTTCCGATATTCCTAACCCACCACTCATTCAAAAAAACACAACTGTTTTAAAGATTTAATCAACCCTTAATGGTTCGTACATCTAAAAATATAATGAATACAGTGCGTCTGAATAGATGCACAGCCTAAAGATGCTTCCAGCAGATAAGGATTTTAAAGGACACCTGGAGACAATTTAAAAACTAGAAGAAAACCTTTTTTTAGGCAGAGCAAAAAAAAAAAATAACCTATTTTCCATCCACAAAAAAAACCCCTTCCCCGTGCAAACGGCGTGTGTGCACGCTCCTGTGCGGAGACGCCGGCACGGGGACGTTCCCGAGAGGCCAGGCATGACCATGCAGGGCAGCGTTTGCCAGGAGCTTCACCCGCAATGATCCCCCCCCCACACCTCGGCACGCGTCCGGCTCCAGCGCCGCAGAAGCCGTGGGGGGGTGGGTGTTTCCCGTCTCACGGTGACAATCTGCGCTGGACACCGATTCTCACCCCGCACCGAGACCTTTCAACGCCACCGCACCAGACCTGTCCTGCGAACTTGGGCTTCCTCGATCAGCAGTGCCAAGTGTTTCATCCCAAACCACGTGAGACGCCGTCAGCCTCTTTAAAGGTTCAGACTCTGCCTGTATTAAAACCAATCAGGGAAAAAAAAAAATAATCTAAATCTCACGGCTGCCAAAACCCGCTCTCTAAACAGCCCACCAAATGCCAGCAAAGCGGAGCTATTCCTGACTTTGAAGGCAGCCTGTAACAGAAGACCGACGAGAGGCCAGTTGTGCCCCTCTTGTGTCCCCGAGGAGGGTGACGCCGAGGCCAGGGGGATTCTCCGAGACCCGGCCCGTGATGCGCACAACACACACAACGGCGCACACCGCCGTCAGCGAGCCCACGCGCCGCCGGTGAGCACGCCGTGGGGAGATCGCCCGCCTGAAGAGCACTCCCACCACGCCAGTCACCGTCACCCCATGGACAGAGACTGAGTCGTTTGAAGGCCAGCTAACTGCAAGGCCACAGGAACTCTTCGATTTCTGCATCGCAATTCCTCATTTAACCAAGGAAAAACTCTCCGCACAACAACAAACTCCGCTTTCTACGCGCGACCCCGTGGTCCATAGCTAAAAGCACCACAAATACTATTACAAAAGAAACAGAACATAGAAATCCCAGAAGGATTTACGATGAAAATATATTTTTAATGGTCCCATTAATTTCATTTATAACATCGTGGGTATTTTGCTGGCACGTGGGACGCTGAGCACCCCAGTGCCATGGCAGACACGAATAAAAAACCTTCCAGAACCTGCTCCAGCATCACAATTCCTTGTTCCCAGCTCAACAGCTTTGGCAGCACTTGAGGATATGTATCAATTGCTTAATCTTAATACATGGGAATTTATCTACTAGGGGTAGTAACAGAAAGGGAGACTGAAATTGCTTATATTTAATATTGTAAGAACATGCAAAGCTTAAACATGACACTCTTGTTCAGGGAAAAAATCCAGACTGTGGCAAAATGAATCGTTCCTGAGAGGCCACTGCAATATCTGACACTTCCCAGGATGGCAAAAGCACGTAAATCACCACAGATATTTTTAAATTATATTTATTTATAGATTTGTGTCGTGTACCCATCGCTCAGCAGCTGGGTGCACATACAC
Organism: Rissa tridactyla; assembly: GCF_028500815.1. Lineage (NCBI taxonomy): Eukaryota > Metazoa > Chordata > Aves > Charadriiformes > Laridae > Rissa > Rissa tridactyla. Next base: position 49,597,519 of record NC_071472.1, read on the forward strand.
ATACTAAAATACCATACATCATTTGTCTGCAAATCGTAATTTAAATACATTCTTACTCCTGGGATACGGATCTTTGCGCATCGTTCCCAAACGCAGGCCTGAGTCGAGAGACGCCAGCAGCGACTGAGGACCAAGGGCAGAGGGAGCATCGCACAGTGACAGTGCGCTGGGACACGCTGCGCCCTCACCTTGGGCCAAAAGCAGAGCTCTCTGGGTGCTGGAAACTCACGGCATTTTAAAGACACTTTGATTAAGCCTTCGAAACACCTCCTGCGTATAGATGAACTCAATAGGAGTAATACTTACAGTATCTGCCTGGCACCGTTTCCTAGTACGCGGTCGGTGGACTCACAAGTCTTCGGTCGGGTGCGTTGGGACACGGAGCCCCCCTCGTCCGTGCCGGGGGGTGCGCCGCTCACCCCACCCCACGCCGTCCAAAACCGGGTGAGCGGCCGCGGGGTCTAACGTCACCGGGCTGCACCTTCTGCTGGGACATAGCAACAAGGTGAAGGTCACCGAAACCACCAGCCGTCAAGGAGGGAAAGATCAAAAGAGAGTAATTACTTCTAAACACGCTTTCGAAATGAGATCGCGCAGAAGTAGAGTTGTGTGTTTCACCGCCACGTTTCTGCAGTTCAAAAAAAAAAACAACGGACATGTAAAATCCATGCGAGTGGCACATATTCCCCAGGCCCTTTTCCTGCAGCCCTCGGCTCACCCCAGCCACGCCGCCGGAGTCAATGGAAACGCTCTTGTAAACAAGGGCTTACAAGAACCCAACGCAACAATGGTTTCAAAAGGCGTTTTGACTGTGCAATTGTTGCTGGATTAGGGTCTTCAGAAACACCCAGCTTCCCCCTGAAGAGCACAGAATTCAAATCTGCAAAGTGCTGGGGCCTCCGGAGCGGATCCCGGGAAGCACCGAAGGACACGCTCAGCCTTTAGCGTGGGACCGGCTCCCGGGCTCCCCCCGAAGACCGGCATGACCCCATGGAAAGGACGGGAGCTTCGGGAAAAATACAGCCTCTCCTCCCTGCTTTTCATAAACCAGGTGCCTAAACTGAACCAAATCACAGCGCTGCCTAAATTAACACAGAATAAACTGTACAAGTACCTCATTAAAAAAAAAAAAAAAAAAAAAAAAAAAGAAGGAAAAAAGGGAAAGAAAAAAAAAAAGAAAAACCACGTGGCAGACATGTTGTCTACAAAATAAGCCTATCCGGTGAAATTCTCATTTAAAATAACTGATTCAACAATAAAACAGCAGCATACACCAGAAGCGCGAACAGCATTATTTATCAACAGCACTCGCCCAGATAAGTAAAAGTTTGTAATAAATAGATCACTCATTACTTCACTTCTATAGATGCAAAACAGAGCAACAAAACACAGCAGCGATACAAAAGACAAATAAATGAGTTAGACACGGAGCCCATGAGTTTAAGAAGTCTCCCCTGTATTTAATAAAGCATGAATTTCTTTTAGAAACACTAACAGATCCCTTGCAGATAGCTTTTAGTTTTTATCTTTATATTATTATATAAGACATTTTGTGTTTAAAGTGAACTATTGCTTCATCTAGGTGGCCCCTCGCTGGGCGTAGAAACTAGGTCGTGAACAAAATAAAAACATCACCATTGAAAATTACAAATCGTACAACTTTAAAGCATTTTGCTGTTATTTTTTTTCCCCCCCTTCATTCCAAAGAAACAAATAATTGAATCGCTGGGAACGCAAAAGTCTAGTGTTTTAGCGTAAATTTCTGTGTCTACGTAAAATAAAAAAGAAGCCAGCCAGAGTCACCATGAGTTGAGAGACGAGGGAAAATATGCAATTATAGTTCATCCCTTTCTATTAGCTCAGCAGGTGGAAAACATTTAAACCAGTGACTTTTCAGAACCAAACCTAATTCTTTGCTCCTAACACAGGTCAAAGTCCTCTCGGAATCAGGGAGGCTTTTGCTTTTGAAGAACTGAATATTTGGGATTCTGCAATCAGTTAGAATTAAAACATTAAACCTGGCATTTCACAAGTTCCCAGGATTTTTTGTTGTGTTTCATTTCTCTCCAAGAAAATCAGAGCATATCTAGTGCAAAGCAAAATCTTCTCCCCCGCTGCCCTTCAGAGAACTCCATATACACCAAACGCTATTAAACAATTGACTTTGTATCAGCTCTAAAAAAGGATTAAAATGACTTTCATGACATTGAGGTGACGCCGTGTTCAAAACCAGCCAATTAGAAAAAAAAAAAAGAAAAAGAAAAATTACCGTCGGAGAATTAATTTAACTAAAACCGGATCAATTAAAAACCGTATCTTTGCAAGTTTTTTACATTTACAATACAGTTTTGTTTACGCATAAAATAAGCATTTGGAGTACGTTTTCGCGTAGAGCGAGAATAGGTTAATATATTTAATGATCTGATGAGTTCCAAGTTGGAAACTGAACGGAGAGCGTGGCATATCATTTCTCCTGCAAGAACCGAGGCTGCGGATGGAAAGAAAGGCTGGGGCTGCCCCCGCCTGCTTTCGGCATCGGCGCCAGGGCTTCCACTGCTACCAACGCCAAAGAGCCGCACAGGATTATCAGCTGAGCGGCTCGTTCTTTCCCTGGGCTATTTTTACTCGAGCGAATCCATTTAAAATTGCTTAAAACATCGAATGAAACACAAGTTATCTAAACATCAGATTTTCTAATTTTATTAAAAACGCACAAATTTTATCCAACATGTTTTCTTTCATACAGTGAATGGTCTAATATGCACTGGAGGTCACACAAGCTTAGGTTTATTAGAACAATAAAAGACATATGAGAAATTTAATATATAAAGAAAAAAGTAGCAGCTGTTGACTGCATATTTGACCATAAAATTTAAATATTTTGGACTTTTATTTTAAAGACACAAAAATAAAACCTGTGTGGGTCTATATAAGTCATATTAACAATTCCATGAATGTTCAACAGGACTAAAAATTAGCAAAGATGTTTGTTTGTTGTTTTTTTTTGTTTTTTTTTTTTTGTTTTTTTAACCTTGTAACACTTTTTAAACACCTTCTCGGGTTGCTGGTGCAAAGCACCTTACAGTATTTGTGCTATATATTTACTTTATTTGGCAACTGTCTGGGTTTTGTGGGTTTTTTTTTTTTCTTTGCCTTCTGTAAACAACACCTTTTACAAACTAGCACAGTGAACCACAAGCCCTGCAATCTGTTATAACATCTACAGAAAAGAAAATGAACTATTTTGGTTGGTTGCTCAAAATATTTTGCTTTTGAACAAGAGGTTCTAAAACAGGATTTATTAGTAAAACATTGAACTCCTGAATTTAACATTAGACGTAAACAGTTGACTGTTTTTAGTTCAATAGAGTCTTTTTGTTTAGCTTTTCTCTCTCTGTGAAGGTAGAATACTTTTTGTTTGTTTGTTTGTTTGTTTTCAAGTCATTTTTCGTTAGAGGTCTGGGTGGTGACCTTTGCTATGATGAGGAGGTTTTGTACGTGTAGCTTTGTGAAGGTAGAAGAGTTGGTGCTGAGGGCTTAACATTTAGTATTTGCTATTTTGAAAAAAAAAAAAAAAACAAAACAAAAAGAAAGGAAAAAGAAAGTTGTCCCACCTGATAGTCAGCAGGCTGAAATGGCTGATGCTAAAAAGAGTTTCTTGTTGTTGAACTTTCTGAGAGACAAAAATTAACAAACAAATTCATAATGCCAGAACCATCCTTAACCGGGAACGCTAGAGTTCTTGAAGCTTTTTTTCCCCCTTTTCTTTGACCTTTCCTTCATTCAATTAAATTTTGTTTTTGTTTTTTTTTAACAAGAAGTTTCTAAGGATTGTGGCTCTTAGGATGACATCCAACAGGGTAATCAAACTTAACGCCATCCTACGGTATGGCAGCACGTTACTGTACAGCTTCACCAGTTTCTTTGTCAATGGTACAAAAAAGTCCCCTTGCTTGTTTGATACAACCATAACATGAAGATTGTCCTGGTCTAGAGCAAAGCTTGCCTTGGAGCGATTTGGATTCAGTTCGTTCCCAAGGTATTATTGTCTTAGGGCAGGAGAGATGTTATATTTATTCATTTCTGTACACCATAACAATAAGCAGACTAGATGATCATCACTTACTTAGACCCAGTTTGTTTTAAAGCTACCACACAGCCGCTTCATTCATTTCTGGTGGATGTGACAAGTGATTGCCATAGTTAGCACCACCGTTGACGGATATCGAAGAAAATGGAGGACTGGGGCCAAAAACTTCCGCAGACATGGAGTGCAAGGACCCGGGAAGGTTGGGTTCGGGGCTGGGCGAATCTCCAGGGGGATGCGACATGATGTCAGTGAAGCGCTGAGCCTCACTGGAGGGGTGATGTCCGGGCAGGGGGTGATCCATGGCCCCCAAGGGAGTGCCTGACGGCCCCGAGGAGGGCACGAAAGGGAGATCCACGGGTGTCTGAGCTTGAGATGAAGGAGGTCCTTGCGGGAAGAAATCGTAATTGCTTCCAGGGCCGTAATACTCGCTCTGATAATCTGCTGGACAAGGAGAGACAGAGGGAAGGTAACGCACAGGCGAAGCAACCAAGCGGAAAAGACACAAGAGAGCGCATTTGAACGGTGGTGCCTCAAAATGTCACCCAAAGCTCACTGAACCCAAGAAGGAAACATGCTAACTGGCTCAGATGGCCGCAGCACGGCGAGATGGCCCTGGTGTGGCCTGTGGCCTGCACCGGGGCCATGTCGCTGTGCCGCGGCCATCTGAGCCAGCCAAGCACAAAGAAGAGGGACCACGGTCGGAGCACGTTACCCACCTCCGTAGAAGGAGAAGGGCCCATTGGGGATGAGCTCCCCGGGCTCCAGCCGGTCCACCAGCGGCCGCATCCTGCGTGGGCTGCGGAAGAAGGCATGTCGGCGGGCGCCCAGCGCGCTCAGCTGCTTCATCCGTCGTTCCTTGGAGCGCCGGTTCTGGAACCAGACCTGGATGGGTGATGGGAGAAGGTGACGGTCACGGGAGATGCGGTCCTGGGTGCCCCCGTTGCGGGTGTCCCCCCACCTCCCCCAGGGATCATTTCACCGCCCCACCACCTCCGAGGTCTCTTTTGTTCTGGGGAGGGGCCCGATCCGTTTGAAACGGGGCCGAGCCCACGCATGACGGCTGCCCCGCCGGCTGCAGGTCAAGAATGATTGAGTTAATTCTTATTACCCTGACAAGATTACTCCTAATTACCCTCACACTGAGACTCTCCAATCTAACCTCGTCTTTAATGGTCCTTTAACCCCCCATTACCCCCAGCGCTGCGGGTTTATAAACCTTTTAATAATTCCAGCGCATTGTCATTCTTATTTATCCATTAACCCCTCACATTTATGGTTATTAATTTCGATACCATTTACGGCTTTTTAGGACTTTCTAAAACCACCCCGCAGCTCTGCCCGTTGCCGACCGGCCGGGGCGGTCCGGGGCGGGGGGACGTGGAGGGGGGGCTGCCGGGCCGCTAAGATAATAACGATTTAAAAGGCCGGCGATGCTTTCCCTGGCCCTGCGGTGCGGGGGGAGCCGGGCGCCGGTCCCTCCATGCCGCCGCATCCCCCGCAGCGTGCGGGGCGGGCGGCGGGGCCGTGCCCGGTGCCCGGAGCGGGGGGGACAGACCCGGGGGGGGGGCGGTGGTACCTGGATGACCCGCATGTTGAGGCCGGTCTCCTGCGCCAGCTGCTCCCTGATGTGCCGGGTGGGTTTGGGGGTGGCCGCGAAGGCGGCTTTCAGAGTCTCTAGCTGTTTGGCTTTGATGGTGGTGCGGGGGCCCCGCCGCTTGGCCCCCAGGTTCTGGTCGTCGTTTTCGTTGCTGCCCGTCTCCTTGTCGGACACGTTGGCGCTTTCCGAGTCCTTGGCGTCGTCCTGGGAGGGGTCTTGGGAGTCGGGGGACAGGCTGGGGTCACTGCCGGTGGTGGCTGGGTGAGAGCAAAGCGGGGCACGCTGAGCCGGGGGGAGAAATACCGATCGCCGTACGAGCCGGGGAGAGGAGGAGGAGAAGGGAGAAGGAGAAGGGAGAGGAGGAGGAGAAGGGAGAGAAGAAGAAGGGAGAGGAGAAGAGATAGTAGAAGGAGAAGGGGAGAGAAGAAGGGATAGAAGGGAGAGGAGAGGGAGAAGGGAGAGGAGAGGGAGAAGGAATAGAAGGGAGAGGAGAAGGAGAAAAGAGGGGAGAGGGGAGACGAGAAGGAAAACGGAGAGGAAAAGTGAGAGAAGAGGGAGAAGGGAGAGGAGAAGAAGGAGAAAAGAGAGGAGAACGGAGAGAACGGGGAGGAGAAGGAGAAAAGAGGGGAGAAGTGAGGGAAGGAGAATGAAGAATAGAAGAAGAAGGGAGGAGAGCAGAAGGGAGAGGACCGGCTCTCACCCCGCGGAGAAGCCGGGGCTGAGCGCATCGCCGCCCCGCATCGCTCCTCACCTGAATGCAGGCTGTTTTCTTTGGCAGTATTGCTGTTATTTAGGTAATCTTCTTTGCAGACAAACTTGTTTTCGTCTATGATGTAGAGCTCCTCGCCGGTGGAGAGTTGCTTGTTACACATCATACACGTAAAACAGTTCAAGTGGAACACTTTGCTCCGCGCCCTGCGGACCAGGTCGCTGGGGGAGATGCCCTGGGCACAGCCCGCGCACTTGGTCCCGAAACACCTGCGGGGAGAGGCCGGGCCGGTGGTCAGCAGCGCCCGCGGGACCGGCCGAGAGCGGCCCGTAGCCCGGCCCGCCGGGCGAGCGCACCCGCCGCGCCCCGCGCCCCTCACCGCGGCCTCCGCTCGCCCCGCTCGGCCGCGCAAAACAAAACGAAATCAAACACAGCATCCCCACAGAGCGCTGCCGCGCGAATGCCTGAAATTATATCTTAAAAAAAAAAAAAAAAATTAAAAAGACACGATTTTGGCAGAGGATGAAGTGCTGAGGGATTAATTAAACGCCGGGGCTGCGTTGTCCGGGGTTTCCCCTCTGCGCCCCGACACATTGATTAACGAGACTCTAATAAACATTAAGCAGAAATTCTGAAATGCTATTAATCCGTGACGGCCGCGCATCGGCCGGAGAAGCTGCCGGGACCGGCTCGGCCGGCGATCGGGAGCCGCGGGGCGGTCCCGCACCGGGGCCCGCAGCCCCCGCCGCTCCGCTTCGGCCGGGCCCGCACGGCGGAGCTCCCGGTAGCCGAGTCCGGGTCAGTGCCGGCCCCGGTGCCCGGGGAGGAGCGGCAGCAGAGCGGCGGGGCTCCCGGTAGCGCTCCGCCGCGCCGGGCGATGCGGGGAGCCCGTGTGCGGGAAGGGCTCCGCGGCTACCCCGGCCCCGGGCCGGTCTTTGCCGTTACTGCCCGTGTGCGGTGCGGGGCCCGGCCGGGCAGGGGCACGGGCGGCCCACTCCGAGCCCGGCATTTATTCCGCTGCCCGCCGGGATGCGGGAGGGAAGCGGCGGCGAGCGGGTGTCGGTACCCGCTCCCCTCTCCATCAGACGGCGGTGGTGAGGGGATCGTTGCCCTCTGGTTTGATGGGAGGCGCCGGGCCCGCCGAGCCGCGCACCGCCGCCGCACCGGGCCTTCCCCGCCGGGACAGCACCGCGGCTCCGGGCACGCTGGGAACGACGCCGGGCTGCGGCCCCGCGGAGCGCTGCGCTCACGGCCGCGGAAAGTCCCGCCGGGAAGCCCCGGCAAGTGCCGCTGCAGCGGCCCCGGGACGGCCCCCGCCCGCACCGCCCCCGCTCCCGCTCCCGCTCCGCCGGTCGATAGTTTCGAGGCAACTTTGGGAAACCGGAGCGCGGCCGGTGCCCGCGGAGAGCGGCCGGGCCTCGCCCTGCGCACCCCGACGGGGCGCCCGGGGGTCCCTTCCCCGGGCCCGACCCCCGCCCGCTCCTCCCGGGAGAGCACCTGGAAAAATAACCACGGTTGCGGGGGGGGGGGGTTGCGTGTGCATCGGGAGGGAAGAAGCGATTGTGGGTCACACCGAACAACGGGGGAAAACAAAAAAATAAAGGGAGATGAAAAACGGATGCAAAGGAGCTGCGGCCCCGGGCGGGGTGGGGGGTCCGGTACTTACCGAAAGAAGTCGTTTTTGCAGTAAAGCTTGCCTTCTCGCGAAAAGCATTTCTCTGTCAAATTGCATTTACATTCACAGCACTGAACACACTTCACATGCCAAGCCCTGTCCAGTACATTCAACAAAAACCGGTCCAAGATTGGCCTTTTGCAGCCTGCACAGTGAACCATTGTCTTTGGTTATTTCTGAGAGTGGGGGGTATTGGTTTCCCAGATGTCAAGCAAGAAAAAAAATAATTTAAAAATAAAACCAAAATTTTGTTTTGTTTTGTTTTTTTTAAAGACGACAACACCGGCGTAGGTTTGCTTTTTTGTTTGTTTGTTTTAAAAGCCTTCGAGAAGTGAAGGAGGAGAAAAAGAAAGGGAGGAAGAAAAATCTTCGTTGGAGTGTCCTAGGAGGGATACACAGGAGAAACCACCCACTGCCCGAGGAGACCAGCGCTTCGCCACAACCGCAGAATCCCGGCCGCTACCAACCACGACAGCGACAATAATAATAATAATAATAATAATAATAATAATAATAGTAACAATAAAACAACAACGACTATAAAGATCGGCGCTCATAAAAATTAAAAAAAAAAAAAATTTAAAAAAGAAAAACCAAAAAAAAAACGACCACCAAAACCAAACGCCAAAAAGCGAGCGTGATGAGTTTTTCTCAGGTCTGAGGTAGAGCAGTCAGGAGTCAAAGTGCTTTTCCCAAAGAGAAATAATAAAAAAAAAATAATAATAATAATAAATAACAAAACGAGACATGGAGCCCCCCGCAGCGGTCAGACGGGCTCGGGCTGCTGCCGCGGCGACATGGCCCTACGCGCCGCGGAGCGGGCCGCGTCCTTACGCGGGTGGGGGGGTGCTGGGGGGGGCCGGGGAGGAAGGGGGCGGGGGGGGGGAGGTCTCCGCAGCTCCTCGCTCCGTCCTCTCTCGCTCCTTCTCTCCCTCGACGTCTGGTCGGTACCGTCGCGCCCGGCTCCTACCTACCCCCGCGCAGCGCCCTGCGCGCTGCCCGCCGCGTCCCCGCCGCGCCGCCGCGGCATCGCTCGGTGCTGCCGGCTTTTTGTTCCGCCTCCCCGCCGCGGTGCCGGGCGCGGAGGGAGGGGAGGGGAAGGGAAGGGAGGGAGGAAGGGAGGGCGGGCAGGCGACGGGGGCCCGCGCCGTCCCGGCAGCCCAGGCCGCTCTGCATGTTCCCGGCAGCCCCGCCGCCCCGGCCTTATGCACCGCGCGCACACGTCACCGCCCGCCCCGGCCAATCGCCGCCCGCCGACACCCCCCCAAAACCCGCCCCCTCCCTCCCACCCCCCTCCGGACCCCCCCGTCCCCCCCCCGTTCCCGCCGCGCCGCCGCCGGACGGGGCGTCCGCGCCCCCTTTATAGAGCCGCCGGGGCGCCCACGGCCGCTCCGCCCGCACCGCCCCGCACGCACCGCACCGCGGAGGGACGGGCGGCCCCGCCGCCGCTCGGGCCCGGCCCAAGGCGCGCCCTGCTCGGAGGGGTAGGTGTGTTGCGGGGGGGCGGGGGGGGGACGGGGGAACCGGGGCCGTTCGATGGGGTCTGGCACCCCCGCAGGGTTACGCATCCGTTATAGGCACCCGCCGGCCGGCTCCCGCCGCCCACCGGCGGGGCGGCTGGATGGGCAGCGGCGTCAAACGAGTTCCCGGTTTAGCCTGGTTGTTCCCCTCCATCAGAACCGGCGCGGCCCGGGGGCGGGGGGCGCAGAGCCGCCCGCGGGGCGCGGAGCCGGCGCTCGCCTTTCCCGGGAGAGAAGGCGCGGAAGGGCCGGGGCCGCGGCGCTCCGACGGGCGAGGAGGGGGCGGCGGGCCCGCTGCCGCCCGTTGGCCGCGGGCAGAGGGAAGGCGCCGGTAACGTCGCGGTGATTCCGTTGCCGGCGCTCGCAGCCCCCGATCGGCACCGTCCGCCGCTGATGTACTTTTTTTTTTTTTTTTAATTATTATTATTTTTTTTTTGGCAAATAAAAATGCATTTGCTTTTACCTTCCAGGGGTCGGTCGGTGGCCGGGGCGGTTCGGAGGGATGTGATTTCTCTTTCCTTCGCGCTTTGCTGCCCGGCGGGAGCTGCCGCTCCGGGGAGGTGTCACCGCCCGGGCCCCTCCCGGCCCCTCCGTCGCGGAGCCCCCGCTCTCACCTTCCCCGCGGGCTGATTGATCCGCCGCGGCGGGGAATTAGGAGGGAAAACGGTGGATTAATTGCCCTGAGCGTGCCCAAGGGTTGCACAGACGGCTGCGAGCCGGGGCCGGGCGCGGGGGCTGGCGGAAGGGCCTCCCCGGAGCCCGCAGCATCCCCCACGCCCCGACCCGCCGTCCGCGCTCTCTTTACCGTCTGTTTTCCTCGTCCTTGAGGGGGGGGGGAAATAAAAAAAATCGTGGAGGGAGAAATCGGAAAATAAAAAAAGGAAAATGAAGGCAGGAAAACCTTCTCCGGTGCCGCTGCGGCTCCGCGCCCTGCCCGCCGCTCCGGCCCGGGGGCGGACGGGGCCGGCGGAGGATGCGGAGCCATTCCCGGGGCTGTCCCGGGCCGAGGCACCGCCTCGGTGCTCCTGCGGGTGTTTAAAAGCCCCGGGGCTGCGTCCGCGATTTGTGTACCCCCCACCCTCCTCCCCCGCCAGGCCTCCCCGTGCCCCCGCGCCGGGCCGGAGCCGGCCATCACCGCCCCGTCGGGGCCGCGCACCGGGGCGCGCAGGGCGCTCCGCGTCCCTGCCCAGCTGTTGGTTTGCTTTGCCGCCGCTTGCGGGGATCAATAGAGCCCCGGCCGCCCCCCGCCCGCCCGGTCCCCCGCATATGGGCCGCTTCTCATGCGGAGCGGAGGGGCCGAGGGGCGCGGGCGGCCCCGCTCCGCCGCCCGGGAAGGCGACAGCTGTAGTGGCCGTCAGGGGACCGCTTCCCTTTGACTGCGGGCCCCCGGTGACATGTGTTGGTGGGGATGAATGAGGGGAAGGAGATGAGCATCTTATGTCCATCAAGCACCAGTTTTTCACAGCGATTTTTTTTTCTTCTCCTTTCCCAGGCGTTAGCGAAAGCATCTGGTTGTCCCCTGCCCCCTCCCGCCCCGCCGGCTCCGCGCAGGGCCCGGGGACGCCGAGGCGGCCACAGAGCGCTGTGCTCCCCCTACCCGCCCCGGGGGCTGCGGGGAGGGGGGGGAGCTGAGCCCCCCCGCCCGGGGTGCCCGCAGCCCCGCTGATTTGCCGGCGGGGCTCCCTGCCCGCCCGCCGCGCACAGGCAAATCCCCCGAAACCCCGCTCCGGAGACGCCGCAGCGCAGACCGAGGGGGGCTGCTCCCTCCGGGCAGGGAGGACCGCCGGGTGCCCTAGATCCGCCTCGTCCCCCCCCCTTCCCCGGGGGCCCCGACTCAGCGCAGGCGTTTAAAAGGCGAAAACGCCAGCGCTGTTTCCAGCAGGCTCCGAAAAGAAAACATTCGCCAACCCCGGCCCCGACGGGCCCCCTCTGCCCCGGGGGACAGGCGCGTCCCGGCGTGGGGCACCCACGGAGCCTGAGGGCAGGGGGGGAAATTCCCGCCCCCCGGGCAGGGGGATGGACGGCACGGCAGCACCCGGCCTGCTGCCTCCGCCTCCGAGGGCAATGCGTCTGCGTTGGGGTTGTTTTTTTTTTTTTTTTTTTTTTTTTTTTTTTTTCATTATATTTTGTAATTCTCCCTGGCCCGTTCCCGGCCGGGACCAAGCCCACAGCCCCGGCGGCGGGCGGGAGAGCGGGGGCGGCGGGACCGAGTCCACCCGCACCCCGGGGGCTTTCCAGAACCGAGCAACCCCGCCCGGCCCCGATGCTGAAAAAGAGGGAAATTAAGAGAGTAAGAAAAAAATATTCTCAAATTTATTTTAAATGTCATACAGAAGGAAAAAAAAAAAGTCCCTTTCAGGCGAGTCTGAATTTGCATTTTATTGGTGCCGTTCCCGTCTTTTTAGTTAAACATCACCCTGTTTTATCATCAGCCTTTCTACACCGCTGCGCTCGGTAATGGGATTTCTCTCTGCTTTACGGGGCACCAGTACTGTACCAACACCGGAGCGGGGACCGCGGCCGGTGCGCTGCATCCCCCCCTTCCCATCCCCTCCATCCCCCCGCAGCGAAGCCGAAAAAACCCCCAAACTTCCCTCCCACCCGGGCACAGACGCACCGTGTCCGTCCCCCGGCATCTTTCCTCGATTTGAAAAAAAAAATAAATAAAAAATTTTAGTTTTCCTTCCTTCCTTCGCAACGACCGCGCCCGGCATCGCTGATGCTGGCGAGCTTTGAGGGACCGGCAGAGCCACCTGAAAGGATCCCCGACGGGGGGAGGCATCGCCGAACCCCCCTTCTGACCCCTCCACACCCCCCCGGTAGCGATGATCGGGACGGCGGGGACCGCTCCGACCCGCGACGGGTCGGAGCGGTCCCCGCCGTCCCGATCATCGCTACCGGGGGGGACACGCACATCCCGAAACTTTCCCCCGCAGAAAGAGCGCCTCCGCCTGATTAAATATATATGCGGTTAATGCACTAAACAAATATTGAAGTTAAGATGTAATTAAGCCTGTAGAACATCCCCGCGCAATAAACCCATTGCTGGACGGGATCCATCGCTGCGCGCCGCGCCAGGTTTGTTTTAAGGGAGCTTGGAGAGACAAAAAAAATATTAAAAAATAACAATAAAAAATCTTTAAATTATGTATTAGAGGCTCTCAGTTTATGCTGCCACACTCGGGTCGATGCTGAGGGTAAACACGCCCGGGCGGTCCCGCACCGTCCCCGCTCGCTTTTCCCTTTTCTTATTTATTTTTCAGCCACCCCCCCCTCCCCCTTGATTAGCCCTCCCGGGTTTCTTTCCACGTCGCTAAATGTTGTCGCTTACACTCAAAGCTCATGCATTGTTTATGGGAAATATAGTTAATAAATAATTACAAATCCGAGGTGCGCGTCTCTGCCTTTGACTGAGAGCTGCCGGCGGAGACGGGAAAGCGCCCGGGAAGGGGCCGGCGGCGGCCGGGGGGGGGTGGTGGTGGTAACCGAGCCCTCCCGGGAGCGGGTCCCAGTGGGGCACCCCGGAGCGGGGGGGAATCGGGCCGGGCCCGGGGCGAGCGGGGCAGGACAAGGGCGAGCCCGGGTGTGTGAGAGCTGACCGGGTTTCTTCACGTTGTTAAGGAGGGAAAGGGCAGATAAAAGACGAATAAAAGAGAAAAGAAAGAAAAGTAAAGAGGTGGCGGGGGCGGCGGGGGTGGGGTGGGGGAGACTATAAAAAAGAGGGTGAAACAAACCCCAGGAGGATGCACCGATCCCGGCTCATCCATCTTCATTGTCTCCGTGTGTGCAAAAGCAACTCCAGTATAAGGAAAAGCCACTATCAAAGCCATGGCTTTATTTTATATCCTATAGATCAGGAGGGAGGCAAAGCTTTATTTTCGCCCAGAGACAGATATTTTATTTCTCTCTTACGGTTTTATGTGTGAGAGATGTCAAAAAGGTAAAATAGATTGCTAATGCATAGGCAAAACGAAGCTGTTTTGGCATGCTCTGTGTCATGAGGTCTCCCAGGGAGAGCAGGCTGGGGATTTAGAGCTGATGGGAGACTCTGGGGGATTTCTGCTAAAACATCTCTCTCCATAAATCCAGCCGCATGGTCAGCTCGAGAGGGAGAAAGAGTTTTAAAGGGGAAGAGTTGGAGCGCGGCGGGAAGGGGCGGCGGAGCGGGGACCCCCGGCCCGCCCGGACCCGGCTCTCCGGGGGGCGTGGGGGGGCCGGCCCGGCTCCGGGTGTGTGTGCGTGCCTGTGTGCGTGTGTGTGTGTGTGACACCGGCGCTTTCGATGGTTTGTCCCCGCGGAGCAGCGGCGCTGGGGACCCGCCGAGCCACCCCCGGCGGCACAAAGCGCTCCCGCCTCGTCCCGCCCTGCCGAAACGCCGCTGCGCACCCCTGTCCCCCCCCCCGCCCCGGCTCCAGCGCACGCCTCACCTGATTTTAGGATTTTTCACCCCTAAAGCCCAGCCCCCGGTGGTCGGCGGAAGCCCCGCGGGTCGCTGGGAGCGGCAGCCCCCGGCCGCAGCCCGCCGCCGGCGCCGCAGCCCCGCGGAAGCCCCTCCAGCCGCTTCGCGGGGACCTTTTGCAAAGTTAAAATATCTCTCCCCAAGCTGCAACAATTTTCATACTTTTTGACCTCGGGGATTTACTTAGCACGTTAAGTTCAAGGCTCAGAAGCCCAAGGCTATTACTCATTTAGGCACTCCCACCACCAACACTTTTCACCACATATTTTATCATTTGACTTCCTGGCTTAAATTCATGTTATGGCAAATAATGGATGGTAATACTTTCCCCCCTTCCCCATGTTAATTGTCTTGTCTGACAACCTCCGCATTTGAAATGATTTAAAGCAAACAACGGTGCAGCGAGACCAGGAGACAAACCAGCACAAAACATCTGCAGGAGCCCTGCAGCTCCCGCTCTTCCCCTGCAAGTTAGTGGCTGGAGGTGGGGGCCGGATCCAGAGCAGAGTGAGGGACCCCCCGAAAGCATCGCTCAGCTCTTGCTGTGGTCACTGCGGTGCTCCCCATGCCCTTCGTGCCCGTGCCACCGCGCTCGGCCCTGCCCCGGGCCCCTCCGGCTTTGCTGCCTGAAATATTGCTCTTCTTGAGGTGGCTGAAATGGGGAAACAAAACAGACTGCTATTTGCAAATTAAAAAAAGCAAGGTGTAGTTGATTAGCAAATTAATTATTTCAGTACCCCCAGGATTATATTGTTTTTCTAAGTTCTGTGGGCCTGTGTAATTTACTAATTTCACAGTCACTGAACTTCCCTGGGAGTGAGAGTCAATCTCACCCACCCATCTCACACGTACACGCGATTTTGTGCAGAGGCAGAGGGTCTGTCGGCAGTGTCGCAGGGAAGAGGGCGTCCAGACCTTTCCCCCTGCTCCTGCTGCTGACCTGCTGCCTGACTCTGGGCAAATTCTTTGTTTTTCTTGTTTCTGAGGGTGGACAGCACCTTCCTACCCAACAAAACCATACCTTCCTGCTTAGAAAGCAGTAACTGCACGGACTTCCCTGTGCTGAACACTGGCTTCCCATATGGGTACAGAAAAAGGGCTGCTGTGGTGTTTGTCCTTTGCAAGCTGCTGGAGAAGAGGGCTCCCAATAGAAGAGGTTTTTTTTGTCATCAGCAGAATGTCAGCTTTTGGTGTCTGACATCACCGTCTTGCAGAGCACTCAAGAAAAATAATTGAAAACAAAACAAATAGGCCTATCCCAACAAAATATAGGGATAATACGCCTGCACTGGCGGGAAACCAGCACTTCCCTCTGCCTACCTGCTGCAGATGCAGGAGCAGATCTCAGTTCAGGGTGATAAAACAGCATCACCTGGACCAGGTACCACAGCACCACAAACTTCCCTCGCTGCTGGTGAAAATGAATCCAGAGCTCCTGGCTGTATTTATATCGGTTTGCTTAGTCCCGACCTCTAATTAATCTTCTTCTATATATAGATTCTGTAATTTGATACCACGTTACTATATAATATCCTATGTCACACCCTGTTTATATAGGCTTCTATTTTAAGGCTTCTGACAGGTCAGGAGGCTCTGGGCAGCGTGCCCTTCTTTCTCCCCGCTTTATTATACGCCCACAAATTAGGGCAAGCGGTATTATGCAGTTTGAGCCCGACAAAGTTCCCAGCTGCCGTGTATCTGCAGCTCAGCACAACATTTTGCCTGCCTGGACCCAGTGGGAAGAGCCAGGTAAGAGGCAGACGCTGGGTGGGAGCCCGTGGCTCAAAGTGCTCGCGCGCCCCTGCGCTGCGAGCGTGGTGGCAATTAAAGAGGTGACTGGCACGCTCCAGACAGGGCTCGTTAGCACCGCGCAGTGCTGCGCTGCTCATGGCACCCCAGCTACTCATTGAGCATCTCATTTCTATAGGGTCACCACTGCACTGGCATGAAACTGGAGCATTGCAGTAAGGAGATGTGCCCAAGTGTGTTATTTTATAAAAATTTTAACCCCCTGATACCTTCCCTTTCTTTGTACAGTGTGATGTTCTAGGTTTGGCCATACGCATACACAGCTTATTTCAACACCATAGCAGGGATACGGCACGCACAGCCACAATCCTATTCCTCTGAAATGCATCAATACACCATTTTCAAGATGAAAAAACGAGATCATCTTGTTCTAGAATGTGAAATTTCACTAGTTCCAGCTAATTTTTCCAGGAGAGGCCAGGGACCCTCAGTCCCCATGAGGGTCCTGCCTGATGATGCCTCTCTGTCCCCTGCTGCACTCCAGGACAAGTGCCCCACGGCAGGGCAGAGCCACATGCCAGCATGACCAAGGACCAATTCTCCATGCTCAGAAGCTCACTTTAAAGAACACGTATTGCTCTGAAAAAAATCATTCCTCAATGTCATTGTTACTCGTATTCCAGCTGGGATCTGCCTCACCAGAACCTCTGTGTTGGCGAGGCAGGGTGGGAGGGCACGGGGTGGGGAGCAGCTCCTCGGGGTCACCCAGAGATGGGCACAACCCGAATCTCCCAACTCCCATGGAGATACACTGCACCCTTCAGACTCCGTCACCCCTCGGCTCCCTTCCTTATCATGTTGCCTGGTGGATTGGGGGAAAACCCTGCTCCAGACCCCGTCTGCGTTGCCCTCCCCAGGGCTGCTGCAGAGGGCTGGATGAGGCTCCGGCGTTGGGCAGCACTGGAGGGGCCGTTTCGCTCCACAGGGCATCGCCTGCTGTGGAAACGCAGCCTCATGACGGTATCCTCATTCCAAAGTGGAAAAAATGTCGTGAGAAAGGCTGCTCACCCCTGGCTTTGTTATGCCACAGCCTGAACCGGTCGTTCTCCAGTTCGGTACTTCCAACGCACGGTTATTTGTTGAACTCCTGGCAGCAGGCTGTTAACATCCCACCTCACAGCTTCTCACCTCGGCTGCTCCCAGAAACACGCACGCAGGGCGCGACAGAACCAGAATGGCTGATCAGCCCGCTGGGGAGCCACTGCCCCGCTCCTCTCCTTACCCATGGCCTGTCATAGCCCGTTACCGGGCTTGTCACTCACGAGTTACCGGGCTCCGAGAGCTCCCTATCAGCCAGTCCCTGGGTGCTCTTCTCACGTCTCTGTATCCGCAGGTGGAGGTGGCTCCGGAGAGCAGAGACCGATGCATCCAGCCCCGACCCAGCGCAGCCGCGAAGGCGCGGGAACTTGTTTGGCTAACGAACGAGTAAACCTTGTTTCAAACGGAGAGTCCCTTATTTATCTATATTCATACATATTTATCCTTCGGGAGCAACCCCAAACCCCAGTGAACAGTTTTACAAAATATGTTTCTCCTCCCTGTGCAATGACGCTGTTTTCACCGGTAACAACCATCTGAAGGAGCTGTGCAGCGTGGCGATGTCACGTGCGTAGGAAAATGGGAATTTCCCAAGATGTTTGGACCCAGAAACTCTGAGTCTGCAGAATTCCCTACTGATGTGGTTTTTTTTCAGTTGTTGAAATAAAATCTTCATTGCTGTAATTAGTTAATATTTGTAAAGCCTGTAAGATTCCAGAATAAATGGCTAAAAGAAATTCGCATGGCTATTAGATAAATATGTTAATAATAATGAAGATGGCTGGTGAGAAGACATCACTCCTAATGATGTACGATTTATTTCCTTAAGGGTGTGCTAATAAACAAAACTCATTTTTAAAATCTGGCCCATTTATTCCACATATGTTCTCAGATCAAATAAATTACTCTAACCGCAGCGTGGCCTTCCTCTTCTCCTTTCTTGGAAATTTCTCCTCAACGCTTGCCATGTTGGGCTGCCGGTGACAAGGACAAACATTCCTTCCCACCCCGCCCCCTAGATATGAAAACCTGTTGCCCTTGGTCCTGTCCTGACAGCTCGAGGGGCCTCCCAAAACATCACTTAACCTCTGCAAAGGAGCTTGGCTGTTTGTCCTCATCCCAACCTGAGCTTTGCAGGGAGTCCCTGGGCAGATCCCTGAGTCCTGGATCAACGGCATAGTCTTGAACCAACCTAAACCCACACCAAATTTCATGTCCATAGGCTGATATTGTGAAACCAGAGAACCTGCCCCAAAGCTCATGAAGGAAAGCGTCTCCTCCCACTTCTTGGGGCCAGCCGGCAGCGTCTGCAGCATCTCCATCCCCGTGGTGTCTGTGCGCAAGGTGAGATGCAGCGGGAGAGCGGAGCCGACCCAGCTCTGCGGGGCCTGCCACACACTGAGCATAATCTCTGCTCACTGCCGCTCCCTCTGATGTCTTCACCCCAAATCAATAAGGTGTTAATTCAAAACAAATCTTTCCTGCATACCTGCAGGAGATGACGTCCCCTGCACAAGGGAGCACGCAGGAAGGTTCCCTTCCCACCCCCGTCCACAGGCAAACGCACAGGGCAGAGTCCTCTGGTGCTGCAGGACGGCTCCAGCATCCGAGGAATGGTTTAGGGATCTGTGTGTTCTGGAAAGAAGATTTCCTCCCATAGCTTTTAAAATCCCAGATTAATATTCTACAGGGCTGGCGCTTCACACAGGAGGGAAATGCCATTTCCAAATACTGACGTGTTTTCATTCCCCTATTTGAATTCAAGTACTTTCATACGTCAGATACTGACTTGTTTAGCTTTAAAAATCATAGACTCATAGAATCATAGGATGGTTTGGGTTGGAAGGGACCTTAAGGATCATCTCATACCACTCCCTGCCCTGGGCAGGGACACCTCCCACCAGCCCAGGTTGCTCCAAGCCCCGTCCAACCTGGCCTTGAACCCCTCCAGGGATGGGGCAGCCACAGCTGCTCTGGGCAACCTGGGCCAGGGGCTCACCGCCCTCACAGCAAAGAGTTTCTTCCTGAGATCTCATCTAAATCTCCCCTCTTTCAGTTTAAAACCTTTACCCCGACCATGGAAAAGCTTTTCCATACCTCCAGCACAGGCACCACCACCACGAGCGGCTGTGCCAGCGGGCAGGGTGGCAATGCTTAAAACAAGTCACCGGACACGGACACATTTCAAATTGAGAGAGAAAGAGGAGGGAAAATGTTTGAAAACAGCAGTTTGAGAATAAGCATAGACCACCCTTCTCCTTGGGGTAAATCCCCCCTGTTGAGGTCCAGCTCATGCCAGGGAAGGGTGCAAGGCTGGGCCAGGCAGGTCCCCATGGGTCCGTCACCTCCCGGGGCTGCAGAGGTTGTGAAAATTGCTGCCCGTTGCCCCATTCACCTTGAAAATACACATTTTTCTTCTGACTGCCACAGTCAGAAAATCCATCTTTGCAGGTTGTACCCAGCTGCCCGCCGGAACCATCCGGGCTGTGGGGTCGGACGGATCCAGCACGCGGGGGCTGCAGAACTAATTATTCAGCCCCAGTGACACTACAGCCATCGGCGGCAACAACACACAACACGATATAAAACTGCAGGTAAACACGCAAACAGGAGGAGAAGGAAACGCGCGGGTCCAGCGAGGAGAAGGGCGAGAAACACCTCTTGCAGGGAAAGCCAAGGATGGATTTGAGGCTTCTTCACATGGCGGAGGGCAAAATGCCACCGTGTGACGGGCACGACTGTCACAGCCCCGATCTGCCAGCGCGGCGCACACAGCACCCGGGCGATGAAACGCTTCTTTTCTATAAAGACATTCCAAGACAAAGAATAAAAATAATCTACAATAGGAAGCCATTTGAAAACCTTTTACTGCACTTATTTGTTGCCGCTTTTTTTTTTTTGTGTGTGTCTAAAAAAAATCAACTAGCCTCCCGAGTTTTATATGGAAACAAAAAAATATAGTTAAAACATCTCCGAAATGGCCATACAACCAAAATATATGCATTAGGTGTTAAACCCTCCTATCAGAGAGCTCAGCTGGATTTCTTTTTTTTTTTTTTTTTAAATCTGCAAAATATAATTAAATTGGTGTTGCTAAAAAAAAAAAAAAAAAAAAGAAAAAAAGCTAGCCCAGTCCAAACCCTTATAAGGATATTTCAGACATGCTGAGGTTCCTTTTCCATAAATGTTAAGCAGACATCTGTAAACATAATTGGAATTTACTGCACACGTGAATAACTGCATATAAATTAGCCTGTATCATTGGGGTTTAAGAAAGGGCTGCAGGTCCCCCCCCTTGTCGATAAGACGGCGGCGTTTCCAGCGCACATCCCAGCTCAATTCCAAATGTCAATTTCCTACGTTTTAATTTTTTTTTTTTTGCATAGCTGTTGCCTTGTTACATTTATCTTAAAGCCTCTATAGATGAGACATTCTGCTGAATTTTGTACATTCCCAGGTTTGTTTACCAGGCTGACGGTTATTCTTTTGGAAAATGCGGAGTGGTATTGTCAGGGATTGCTTAATATTAATGATGGAGACCTGGGCATCTGAGGGAGCTGAACGAGCACAACTTCATCTCAGCATTCCTCATTTTTTTTCCGTATTTTTTCCCCCCTTCCTTTCCTTTTCTCTGCCTTCTCCTTTGTTATGGGCAGGATGGCAGGAGGCACGGAGCCCTCTGGCCCTAAACCCCCGGGGACGTGAGGCCAGACCCTGCTCCTCATCAAGTCAATAGGAAAAAGCCCAACTTCTGTGGCTCAGAAACCAGCTTTTAAGCACCCACTTAACTTTATGCCCGGGGGTTGAGAAATCCCAGTCAAGCCACAGCAAAATCTATGCACCACGATGGGGGCTGAGGCTCTCAGCGGAGGAAGGAGCTTCCTCCTCCTCCTCTCCTTCTCCATCCTCCTGTCCTCATCTAGGTGGAATGAAAAGTCGGCAATTCTCTACCCAGAGCACCGGGGAGGGCACGTTCGTTGAGTCCAGCATGAAAAGAGGTGTCCAGATACACATAATTCAGCTAAAACGCGGATTACTTCAGATTTGCATTGAGTCAGGCAGGAGCAGGATTTACACAGAGCCACATCACGTAAAAGCACAATTTTACGCAGATTTAGTGAAAACAAAGGGTTGCGCCCACTTTCAGAGACACGCTGACACCCAGCTTATAGCAGCTCAGCCTTAGCCGGTGACTTTACAGGAGCAAATTCAACCAACCCCACCAGTTTTAAGCAAATATGAGCCCAAAACCAATGGTGCTGAGGTGCCGAAGCACGTCTGGGGCACAGACCCAGATGCTCCCAGGCTGGGGAAGGACCATGCGGCTCAGAGAAGAGTGACAAACCCAGGAGGGGAAATTCCTCTCACGCTGGGATAAACCCCTGTATGAGGCTGCAACGTTGATCCCAAATCTGTTGAATTTCAGGGAAAACTTAACATGGGGGGGTCTCTGCATCAGGCGCTCCAGGTTGGTAGAGCCAAACAGATGTCACACACCATGGCCACTGAAGGTAAACAGAATCATAGAATGGTTTGGGTTAGAAGGGACCTTTAAAGCCCATCTAGTCCAAGTCCCTGCCATGAGCGGGGACATCTTCAACTGGACCAGGTCGCTCAGAGCCTTACCCAGCCTGGCCTGGAATGTTTCCAGGGATGGGGCATCTCCCACCTCTCTGGGCAACCTGGGCCAGGGTCTCACCACCCTCAGCGTAAAACATTTCTTCCTTATATCTAGTCTAAATCTTCCCTTTTTCAGTTTAAAGCCATTCGTCCTCATCCTATCACAACAAGGCCTGCTAAAAAGTTTGTCCCCGTCTTTCCTGTAGCCTCCTTTAAGTACTGAAAGGCTGCAATAAGGTCTCCCTGGAGCCTTCTCTTCTCCAGGCTGAACCCCCCCAGCTCTCTCAGCCTGTCCTCACAGCAGAGGGGCTCCAGCCCTCCCAGCATCTCCGGGGCCGCCTCTGGCCCCGCTCCAACAGTTCCGTGTCCTTCTGCTGTTGGTGCCCCAGAGCTGGAGGCAGCCCTGCAGGGGGGTCTCACAGAGCAGAGGGGAAGAATCCCCCTCCTCATGCTGCTGGCCACGCTGCTGGGGATGCAGCCCAGGACGTGGTTGGCTTTCTGGGCTGTGAGCGCACATTGACGGCTCACGTCCAGCTTTTCACCCAGCAGTACCCGCACATCCTTCTCAGCGGGGCTGCTCTCCATCCCTTCATCCCCAGCCTGTGCTGTTACCGGGGGTTGCCATGATCCAGGTGCAGGACCCTGCGCTTGACCTTGTTGAACCTCATGAGGTTCACACAGGGCCACCTCTGCAGCCTGTCCAGGTCCCTCTGGGTGGCATCCTGTCCCTCAGGTGTGTCAACTGCACCACTCAGCTTGGTGTTGCCAACATCAGTATTAGGCTCTGACATCTGATGAGATTCTGCTCACCCAGGTGGGCATAGGACGACCCCCATGTTCTGTGGAAAGGGACGGTCCTGTGTGTGGAGCCCCCACCCCAGCATCCCCCAGCCCCTGCTGGCACGATCGCAGGCGTTCCCGACAATCCCTTCTTCACGATAACGACATTATCAAGTGTGCCAACGAAGTAAACGGGTGATTTATTTCATTGTCACTCTTCAAAGGCGCATTTGTTTACCATCCATCTCTCGCCCCCAGCTCGCCATAAGCTCTGTTTGTCCGGAGGGGGCCGCGGGACAGGAATCATGGGGCTGTGAACCATCCCCAGGGCAGCGTCCCCCGCGCCCGTCACTGTTCTCACCTTGACTCCAAGCTGACGGAGTTGGCGGGCACCGCCGGCGCGGGGATCCCT
The DNA here is from genome assembly GCF_028500815.1 of Rissa tridactyla. NCBI lineage: Eukaryota > Metazoa > Chordata > Aves > Charadriiformes > Laridae > Rissa > Rissa tridactyla. The sequence goes on from NC_071472.1 coordinate 49,620,228, forward strand.
GCGGTTTTCCAAGGGATGCTCTCAGCAACGTGTGAGCAGGGAGGGCTGACCTGAATTTAACCTTTCTCCAAGCCCCACGTTTGATGGGGAGGGAAGGTGAGAGATACGGCAGCTTGGCCAGAGCCAGCAACAAACTGCCAGAGTTTCTTGGGATGAAGGAGATGACACGGAGGGGGGCAGGGGGAAGCGCTGCAAACCCATCGCGACAGGAGCCGCCAGGCAGAGCCGGCCTGGTGGGGCTTCATGCCACAGCATCGCTTCTTAATAATGGAAGTGCAGTACCTCGCTTCTCTTTAGGGAAAAAGAGAAGGAAGGAGGAAGCAAAAAGAAGCAAATATGAAACAAAAAGTTTTTTTCCTTGTTTTTTTTTTCTAAAAAGAAAAAAAGATGGATTTTTGGTCTAAACTCCCCATCTGATCTGGCCCTACAATCTCACAAGTCATGAATTTTAATCGTGCCAGAACCAGCTCAGCACGGGAACGGCACCTCCAGCGAGGTTCAGGCACAACCTCAGCCGGGGGAAACCATCGCCGTCTGCAACCCCGGCACGTGGAGCTGTAGCCCCCGAGGATGCTGCCCAGATAATTGCGTTCTCGAGGTGCCGGCGGCGCTCCACCGTCTCCTCCTCTAATTAAGTGCCAAAGTGGATGGAAGTGGTGGGGAGGACGAGGGGGTTTGCACAGTGGTCGGGAGGTGCGGGAGGGACGGGCATGGGGGGCCCTGCCCCATGGCTCCCTGCCTGCACCTGGCCCCAGCCCCGGCCTGGCCACCGCTCGCCGTCACCCCTGAGCCTCCCCGGTCACCCTGGTGTGGCACAATGGCCATTTCATAATTCAAAATTATCGACTAAGCATTTTTTCCAGGCCAGTCCAATTACTTTCAAACACACCCATTTGATTTTAGTGTCAAAGAGATTTTCTTTTTCTCTCAAGTTGTTTTTACGGACCTCGCCCCCCCCAGCTCCCGAAACCTGGAGCACCAGACAGAATAATAAGCAGACTCGCTATTTAGTCACAGAATGACCTGAAATTTCTCTGAGGAAACATATTTTTCACTGAAAAATACTGGAAAAATCTGTATGAAAGTTTCTCCTTGACATTTTCTTGGTTTAGAGGAAACAGGAGAGCAATTTTTCCCCATCGCTTTCATAGTTTGTTATTTTTTCTTCCCTCTCTCTCTACTCATCCCCAAGAGTTTCCTCCAGGATGGCCGGTCACACCATAAGAAAGAAGGGAGTGGGATGAACAAGGCATTGGGAACGACCGAGAAACAAGGACACACCTCAACAAGGAGAAATAACCGAAGTTCTTTTGTTTCTGATGCTTTCCAAGTAAATATAAATATTTTTTAATTCTACAAGCCCCGTGCAGTAGGCTGGCGCCCAGGCCATGCCAGCAGCCCCCGGGCAGCCGCAGGAGGTACGGAGCCAAGGGGCAAGCGGTGAAACCCCAGTTACTGCCACGCACCCCCCGCAGCTGCTTTGATTTATCTGGAGGTGGCGGCACTTTGCTGAGTGGCACAGGACAGTGGTGTGGGGGGGGTTTGAAGTAAATCTCTGGCTTCCCTATATAGTTTTTTTTTGCGTTCCTTCGCTGCAGTTAGTCTGGATTGGGTGCCCGCTTCCACTCCCTGTGTTTACGGCAGGAATCTGCTATAAAGGCTGGGCTCTTGTGCTCATGTTTTGTTCTTTTAAGGCCCGTTTTTACAATGGCACGGCACAAGTGAAGGCATCATATTATAAACAACGTAATAGGAATGGCTTACATTTAATGTGACAACTTTGAGCCAAGCTCTGTGCTCTCAGCCGATGGGAACAAGCACCCAGCTCCCATGGGGATGCCGGTCCCCACCGAGACACCCAGCTCCCGCGGGGATGCTGGTGCCCACCGAGACACATGCCAGAAACCAAAACCCGAGCCTGCCAGTTGCTTTTGTCCGTGTTTTTCACGCCCTCCTGCCAACCAAGCATTGTGCCAAGGGGTCTGTCGCATTTAAATACATGGCATTATCTATTACAATGCTTCAATATTTATTACAGAGATTTCGCTTTAACTGCTTTGTAAATCATAGCAGAAATAATGGCCTTCCAACTGAGAGTCATATGCCATAATCAACCAACAGAAAGTCAAGATTGTAATTTAAAGTATATATTAAGAAGTCCTTATGTGAACATTTTGTTTAAATTAAGAGATGGGACGTGATTCAAACAGTAAGGCCTCACCAAAGATAATTTTCCCCAGCAAATCACTCAAGGGTTTAGAGGAGGCTCGGGGGGTGCGAAGGAGCAATCGTGACCTCCCAGGACTATAAATATTTTTTTGTTGTCAGATTACTTGCACAGCAGGCTCTGCCCACCCAGCGCGGTCTGTCTCCGAGCGGCACCTCGGAGGTTTCAGCGGTGAAGCCGGCTCAGTGCGGCAGAGCTGGACACCGATCGGCGTCCTTGGGCCACGGCCAACCTCCCCCGGGTAAAGCCGCGCGGGCTCGCTGGCAGTCCCCAGCCCCGTCTGTCACATCCCTTCCTGGCCCCAGCGCCCCGACACGCGCCGTCTGCTCTGCCTCCAGCGCTGGGCGGCCCCGCTCCCACTGCCCGCCATTCCAAACCCATCCCTGTCCTGCCACAACGGGCTGTTCTGCTGCTAAGCTCACGGTGAGGTATCCAGCTCCCCACTACCACCTCCCCAAATTGCACCGTGCAGACATGTCCCAGCCCTGGAGAGCTGCAGCCCCCCCTGCCCGGGTACCTGCGGTCCCCTGCCCGCCCCTCGCACCCACAGGGGACCTCTGGGATACAACTGCCATGATTAGGTGCAACCCTACAGAGAAGCAAGCAGAACTCCAGGTACAGCATCCTTGGAATGGGGACGCCCTAAGGACCTCATGGGTAGGACTTCTCTGAGAGCTTTCTCCTGGCAAGGGCCAGAGGTTTGCAGCCCCGTCCCACGCAGAGATCACCGGGCGTTTGTGAGCTCGGTTCTCATAACAGATCACCGTATTCCAGTATTTATGAAGCCTCCTTTCAATAATTATCACGCTGTTACATTGGTGAGTTTCTTGACAAGTTATTAAATCATAATTTCTAATTTAAATGCCAGCTTTTGGCGTGCATGCCTGCTCAGGATAAGCTCATTTTCATTTTTATTAAACATCACCTATTAAACACAAGGAGAATTTTCTTAGGAATAACAGAAAACACCACAGGTGCCTTATTTCCCAGCTCATGTTGTAAGGGTTTCAAATAATTCCCAAAACACCAACCGCAACAAGGGAATTGGTGCGTGGTTAGGTGAGGGCCGAGGTCTGCAAAGACCCTTCTCCAGAAAAGCGGGGGCTGCCTGGCACCTTCCCTTGGGTTTTTCTCCTCGCCAGCCCTGGGGCGGGACAAACCCCCCAACTGCAGGCTTTGCATCCTGCCACAAAGCACCTCCAAAACTGAAGAGCACTCACACGAAACCAAAGGAAAAGCTCAGGACGTCGGCGCTAGACATCAAAGCACCCAACTTCCAGAGATATTTCAGAGGCTCGCGACACGGCAGTCATACTTCGGCGCCACCCAATACTTGGCTTTTCAAGCAGATGGTCAATTAATTATGCTCGTTTGGCGCTTATAGTGCCTGGCCCCGGGCTCAGCGTCCGAACCGTATAGCCCTGCGTTGCAGGAGCGGTTGCAGCGGTGCTGCCGGCTCCGTCCCACCCAGGGTTATCCTCCCCACCCCGACAAATTTACGGCGCGAGGGGTTGTGTGTCCATGGAGCCCAGGACTGAGCCCATGGGTATATGGCACAAACCATGCAAAAATGGGAACACGCAGCTGTTTTTATCTGAAAACGGGAAGTAAATGGAAAAGAACAACTCCAGTGCAAGAGACGTGGGGTGAGAGGATGTTCAAAACCATCCCTGGGGACGAAGGGTTGTGCACTTGGCTGAGCCCCTCTCTCTCGGCTGGATTTTGTGCTAAAATCCTGACTGACTTTGGGGCTGACGGGAAAAGGAATTACCCATTTCCCCCAAATGATTTCCATCTCCAGACTCTACGTTCTCTGTGATCAGACTGATTAGTTAAATAAATCATCCTTACCTGAAGATAATCCATTTACGCTTTTTAATTAAACACAATTATGACAATTTGTTCTGCTGCCTGACAGATTGCATGCACAATCGAAGCCGAGGGCAAGAAACTTTTGCGGATGTATTTACCTCCAGGCCAAACAAAGGAGCAGAAAAGTACCAAAAACGCACCTTTGATGATGGTGCTGAAGGTTGGCCGGGAAAAAAAAATAAAAAGGGGAGACTGGGGAATTAGTTGAGATGATCGGTGTCCTCTGGAACAGCCGTGGGCCTCTCCTGTGCCATGCCTGCAGCAGAGTACTGGGCTGGGTCCTCTCCGCACTCCTGATGGGCGCAGAAGGAACTCGATTTTGGGGCTGCGTATCCCCCTCGCTAAATGCAAAGCCAGGACTAGGTGCAAATATGAACACGGGCCGTTTCCTTAAAACGGCGCAGTGTCCTTTCCGCAGCCCAACAAGACAAGAAAACACGTCCCATTTACTCTGCCAAGGGCTTTTATTCAGATCAACTTTCCTTCAACTTGCTCTCACGGAGTGAGAGACAAAATAAGACATAATGAGCCAGCTTAAATAGATGTTAGAGACCTTCCCATTATTTAAAAGCCCTCTGCAGTCCCCTCCCTTCCCCTTGCCACCGCCTGCTCAAGTTCAACTGCAAGCAAGTACAGCAGACTATGTGCTGTTTGTTTTGGGTTCAATGGCATCTCATTTACACGTGTTAATTGCAACTAATTGGCACTAATTGGATGAACAGGAAACCCTCTGGGAGCACTCATACCTTTAATTTGTAGTAAATATCATTAATTAACATATGCTAATTAGAGCCAATTAACATTGATTAAGGGTTGCCAGCTTCTTGGAAAGTACAACTATCCATGTTGTATTAAGTCAGCACAAAATATGATGCATGCTTTAACTATAAAAGAAGAAGCAAGCCAACATACGGCAGCGCCTGGGCGGCGCGCGCCTGTGCTGGCTGGCGGGACGTGCGCCGCACGCGGGGCTTTCCCACCGCAGCCCCAGCACCGCGCCGTCTCCCGCCATGCCACAACACAGCCAGGGGAAGAGCGCGCTGCCCACCACCTACCCTACCTCGCACCCACAGGTGTGCCAGGAGAGAAACTGCATCTCCAAAAGGAGCTGTTGCTACCCGAAGCTTGCAAAACCCAACATTCGGGGCTCCGGGGAAGCTCAGTGCAAGCAGGTCCGTTACAGGGGATCTCTGGCCTTCAGGACAAAAGTTAAGCCAGCGCTTTTTCTGCCTACGTCCATCGGGTACCAACATGTTTCTCGTGGGATTCAAGCACAACACGTCCCACCATACTGGCTTGGATGGAGCCTGGGCCTGGCTGGACTTTGCCGGCTGGATGAAGGAAAAGGGTCTGGTCCCATCCAGCACTGACCACTGGTGGGTGCCGTGCCACGTCTCTGTGGGACTGCAAGGAGAACCAAGGCGGTGCTGGCCCTATAGAAAACCACCTCCTCACTGGAGAGAGAGCCCCGAGCAGACTCCCAAGGGATGCTTCTGCCTGCCTGGGCTTGGCAAAACTCCCTGCACGTACAGAGAGTTCAGCCCAAATATTTGTCTAGCCACTGAGCTGGATCCCTGCTTTGCACGGTCCAAGGGGCAGGCAGGTGTGAAGATAGCCTCCAGCCGCGGTACCTTACACCAGGACTTCTGCTGAGCACAGCTATTTGATCTGGCAAATATGGGTCACCACATTCTCAGGGGCTGCAAAGAGCCCGGGGCTGCTCTGCACGGAGCTTCTCTCTGCCAAACGTGTTTACCCAACAAAACCTGGAAGGTGTAAAATGACACAGCAAAGCTCCCCCAGGGTAAAATCCTGCTGCTGTCCCATGTCAGCTGCATTTTTGGGTACGGATACACGGCAGCCTGCAGCCAGGGATGAAGCTCTGCCTGTCTCCGAATGAGCCAGCTCAGACACTAGGAATACCGACGGCGGCAGCACCGCGCGGGCAAACGTACCCCATCCCATGGCACCCACCGAGCCCCAGCGCCAGCCGAGGGTGTTGGAGCCAGCACATGTCCAAATCCTCCCAAAAATCCCCTGGGACATCAATGCTGGCACGGCCGGACCTTCAGGAAATGCTGGTGCATGGGGCGAGTGCGGAGCCCTTCCCACACAGGCCACTCACTGCTAATTAACAAGCAAATAATAAGACAGTGTACCTGATAATCGCATTTTCCTAAAGGGTAAGTCCTTTTTTGATCCTGCCTTTGCCACCCACCAGTGGGCTGCAATGCCAGTACCCAAGCCCACGTATCCCAGAGAAGGTGGAAACACCGGATTCAGAGGTGTGCTCCTAAAATTAGCGGAGATTGGCAACCTGGGGGGTGTCCAGACACGGCCCAGTCAGTCACAGGAGGCTGAAGTTCAAATACCCTCTTGCTTCCCTAAAGCTTTTGCACTAAAATTATTACCAACCTGTTTACCTTGCTTTTTACGTTTTTATTATCTGATAAAATGACTGCTTATCAGTTTGCGTAGAAGGACAGAGAAGAAAAGCGCTTAATCTTAACACCTGGGAGGAGACATGATTCGGACTGACACCGGGTCTGTTTCCCAATTTACATGTTTCTAAAAGGATTAGCTTTTTACTTTGAGAAAACAGAGGCCAGGGTTGAGACATGGCAGGGAGAAGATGCACTGCAAACGCCTTGAATTTTGTTGTTTGGCCGCAAAATGTGCTTTGTTGGCAGAGGGGGAAGCACAAGGTGCCGGCAGAAGAGGGTGCGCGGTGGCGTGTCCGTGTGCTCTCCTTTCCCAGCTCCTACAAATGTTGATTGCACAGGATGGGAGCACACAATTAGCTCTGCCTCTAATTGCAAAGCGACCCTATAATTTGAGGACTGTAATTAAAACATAGTGTTGGAGGCCTCTTTCCAGTGGGCGTTTTCGCTATTTACGTGGCAGACTGCGTACAGGATGGAAAAGGGATGGGGAGAGATGCTGCAGCCCAAATCCCGCTGCTGCAGTCCCGGACCCAAAGCCCCGAGGGAGTCCAAGGCCCGGCACGGAGCCGCGGGGACAATGTTATCGCTCAAAGACCCCTCCATCCCCAAAGGCTACCGCAGAACAACGCCGCTGAAGAGATAGCAGGGTTTTACGGCTGTATTTTTTTGAAGCCTTCAGACAAACACAGAGACTCAAGCACCGATGACGCTGCCGTCCCCCTCACCCCTTCTGGGAGACCCCCCCCGCTCCACCCAGCGCTGAAACTCCTCCTTCGCTGGGCATCGTTTTCGGAACTATTAAAAACCCTCTCCTCAGCCCGGGCACAGAGCGGGGCCGACACGGAGCCTCGGGGAAAAAACAGGATGGCGTGTCTAAAAATGGGGCTGTAAAATTTCAGACAACTGCAATCAGGGGGGACGTCTGAGAACCTGAAAAATGTTTTTTTCATGAGTTTAATAAAAACGTCCGTTGGAGAGGAGCATCACTGACACCTTTAAAGCTGTATCAGAAAGCTGATAAGCTAAAAACTCCAACAACATACACACGTATATATCCATAGATATGGACACGTAACCTGCCCCTCCGTGAGGGTATGCTCAATAATCCAATAGGGTCTGTTCCACCTCTAATTACAGCGATCCCGCGACCCAAGATTCCTAACCAGGGCTTTAAATCTGAGTTTACAGTATTTAGGAAGCGTTGTCAATAATGTTTACAGTGAATTAATTACTGAAGTGATTTTAATTTATTTTCATTAATTATAATCGTATTAACCAATTAATTAAATCCAAATACAGGATGAGACATTGTTTGGTGGTTACACCCTGGTAAGCAAACAAGAGGCGTAATCATACTTCCAGTAAAGCAAACCAGCAATTAGGGAGGACCCGGGACACCGGGGCTGCTCCGGCTGGATCCTTCCAGGGGCTGGATGTTCTCGGGGTGCTGTCTTCCCGCGAATCCCCACCACTGCGTCCCACTCCGCCGCCTCTCCAGGCACCGCACGGCCGGGTAAACCCACCCGGCACCCACTCAGCTGCAGAAACAGGGTTTTTTTTTCCCCTTGGGATTCCCTCAAACATGAAAAGCTTCATTCAAACGCCTCCTCGATGGCTCCCTGACGCCGGCCCATCACTGCTCCTCACCCGTGCCTTGCACTGGCCATGGCGGGAGGCCATGAGATTTGTACCAACATGATAGGACAAATTCAGGATTATTGGACAAGACAGGGAGTGCAGATTCCTCGGTGAAAAGGAACAAGTTGAATGAATGACTTAAGCGCTTGCAAATTCAAGATCTCTTTTTGTTTTATGACCGCCTTAGCATCCAGCCACACATGGATACAACCCCCTTCAACAAACATTATGCACAGGATTTATTACAGATGTATACTATTTACTAGGGTTTATAGTGATATATAGTCTCTCTTCATCATTTGAGCAGTAAAGTATATTGTTCTGACCCTTCCACTCCCTCCATTTGCCTAAGACTCCAGCCACTTGATATTTTTCCAGTTCTGACATTTCAAACATGCAATGCCATATGTATTGCCACTTTCAGGTAATTATCACGTAAAATTAGGCTAGTCTTGTACATGAAACTAGCAATTAGCCAAGGATTGAAGGTCAAAGAGATCTCATTTATAGAGTCTCTAACAAAATGTTAAGTGTAAATGTGTGTCAGATGGTCCAGGATGCCGGATTATATGGGGTCATGACAACGGGTCTGAAGTGTCATCAAGCACGATGTAACCAGTCTGTTGGGCACAGCAGTACAATCTGGGACTTATCTCTTTCAGCCTTATCAGAACCTGGGCTAAATCTAGGACACGGCCTTAGAGGAGTTTCTGCAAAACCAGGAAAATGAATCGCAGCCCATTGTTTCCCTTGCTAGGACTCTCAAGCGAGATCTCCTTTATTACAGCGCGCTGTGCGTGACAAGCCCGGTCCTCGTCCTCCCAAGGAGCAGGAGCAGGAGCCGGAGCACGACCCCGTTGCTCCCATTTGGATGAGGTTTTACCCCAGCCGTGGGTAAGGAAGGGCAGTGATGGCTGCTGTGCCATCAGGGGGTGAGCGGGATCTGCAGGCTCCTGCCCCGGGGCTGTGCCCCGATCCCCTTCAGCCTCTGCCTGTCCCCTGGCAGGGGCAGTGCTGGGTCCCGTGGGGATGCCGAGGGGTTGCAGACCCCTCGCCAGCTCCAAAGGGGCTCTGCCAGGAATGTATCAGCTACCAGCACCAACCCATCATCTTTTAATATCATCAGAGGGGGGTTATCCAACTGGCCCAAAGGCATTTAGGACCTTAATCAGGTGCTAATTTGTTAAGCCCTTCTGAGGATACCAGGGTCTCATCCTGCAGGCATTGGGAAGGCACAGCGGAGCTCCCAGGGACACGGCATTGTTGGGCCAGACCGTCCCTGCCCGAGCAGAGCACAGAAGGGCTCCCGCCATCTCCAGGAGGCGACACCAGGCTTTCTGCTCCTTCCCCAGAGCACGGGCAAGTCATAGAATCATAGAATTTTCTAGGTTGGAATGGATCTTTCAGATCATCGAGTCCAACCATCAACCCAACACTGACGAAAACCACCGCTAACCCATGGCCCTCAGCACCACGTCTGCCCGTCTTTTAAGTCCATTCTGTGGAGAGAAGTCAGGGACGCTTTCATACGCATGCACGCTCTATCAATTTTCTTTAGGTGTTTGTGGCTGAAATCCCTCACAAACCTGATCCCTCTCTTTTCCCTCCCCCGGTATAAGACTATCCCACGCTCCAAGAGCACTTTGGCGAAGAGAGATGGAGCAGAAGAGCCAAGCCGGTGGCAGAGGCCTGTGCCAGGACTATTGCTGAGCGAGACCTTCTCCTGCTCCCACAAGGAAGGCGACTGCACCCACATCAGCTGTTAAAAAAGCCTCCTTGCATAATTTTGTTTATTCTCACCTGTATAAATATTTATCCTTTCCTACTGCCACTCCGAAAAGGAGAGAAATAATTAAAAAAAAGTCTTTTCTCCAACAACCCAGCACGCTTTCCAGTGGGATATATCCTCTGTCAGCCCTGCCAACTACTCTAGGTCCTGGCCACGCGTCACCCCCTCCCCAGTATCGAGCCCCCGTCCCCATTACCAGCAGCCGTTTCCCCCCACGCATCCCCCCGCACGCCGTGGGGGTCGTGGCAGACACCGTTCACGCCTGGCCCCACCGAAGCGGAGGGTGCACAGCATTTTCCTCTCAAGTTTTCCCCCCCCGTCTCTTCCCTATCCCTCCGTTTCCCCCCGCTCTCTGAATGCCATCGCCTCCCTTGCTTCTCCTCCCGCTCCGGTTTGCAGCCGGCGTCCCTCCCGGCTCTGTGCCCTGACTAGCAATGATGCTCCCAGCCCTGCTCTGTATTCCAGCTGGAGCCAGAGGTGGGGGCACGCAGCCCGCGCCACTCGCCAGCCCTTCGCCTCCCGCACAGGGCCGCAAAACGCCGCCAGGAGGGAGACGAACGACTTTCCCGTTTTATCTGAACATGGCGACGGTGCTTTTCTAATTGCAAATGAAGGGACCCGCGGGCACGCTGCACAGCCCGGCCCGGGGACTCTCCCCGTCCTTCTGCCCCTTTCCAGCAGCAGTGGCGAAGGGAGGAGGGATGCTCCTTGTGCCAACGCGCCGGAGCTGACGGGGTTAGTGCAGATTCGCCCTTTGGTTTGCCATCCAAAGCCGTGCCGGCGATGGCCTCGAACTTCCCCAGCTCTTCCCTCCGCCCCCCGGCTCGTAACCTCCCTTTCCTCCCCGCAGCCCAGGTCGTAGCGGTACTTAGCTAAATTATATAACTGCAAACAAAGTGTGACAGCTTTATTTGTAATTATACTGCATTTAAAGGAACAAGATGAGCTTAATGAGTTAATAAAGTGGCTGCCTGTCAAAGCAGGGGCTGCTTTGCATAGGCGCCCGGCGGGTCCCTGCTCGGGCTCATGCATATGGAGGGGTGCAGGAGGTGCCGCTGGCCATGGCAACGGGCAGGTAGCAGCCCGCGGCCAGCTGCCCCCGTCCCAGAAGACTTGTATGAAGTGAAGACTTGTGAGAAGCGAGCATTTTGTCTCCGCACACTTGACAAAACAAAGACAACTCACTCCTCTGGTTTCATGCCACATTTTTTATTCATAAACAAGCTGTTGGCTGTAAAGACATGATAAAACTCGAGCTCAGAGGAGGCTGGCGAACATTTGAATGCAAATCCTCAGCTGCTACAAATCCGTCCTATTATTCAGCCGATTTTCCCCCCCCCCCCCCCCATTTTTGTCTTATGCTAAGCTAGGCAGGATCCCAACCAGAGATATGTGATAAACTCCGGTCAATGCAAAGAAAGGCACCGGCATAAAAATTCAAAGGCTTGCCTGGGAGAGGGGAGGCAGGCAGGCTCCGCGGGGCGAGGGAGCACGAACAAAGGCCACTGTGCTGCCAGGGGGCTCTTTGGCGGCAGCCGAAGGTTTAGCTCTACATGCACAATATTGCCTGTTGTGATCATTTTTCACCTATTTTTTTTTTTTGCCCCAGCATTAGGTAGCTTTCTCCCAGAGGGTGCGCGTGGGGAAAAGTTGGCGTGCAGGAGAGGAGGGCTGCCCGGCGGCCGCGTGGAGGGGGCCCGGCCGGAGGCCAGCGCAGCAGTGACCCCCCAGGAAAACCGTGAGCTTCATAGCTCCTAGCCTCAAGCAACGGGAATATCTTGTGGGGGAATAAAACCCAGCTAAAAGACACACTACAGATTGCTTTTCTGAAATAGGAAAGGAGCAGTAGTTTAGTATTTTCCGTTTCCGTCGCCAAACCTTTCAGTGATGCACGGGTGTTATTTGCACACGCAAACCGCGCAAGGGATGAGTCTCTTTGGCTGGTACCGCTGCCGGCCGTGGCTGCGCGTCTGGGCTGAGAAAATCCATTCCCAGAGCAGGGACAGAGTCTATAACCAGAGTCTATAACTTAAACCCAGATGTGCCAGCACCCCAAACCCCCAAATCGCTGCCACTTTCAGTCCAGATGTTCCACAGAGCCCAACTCTGGAGCTTAACGCTGCTGTCAGGCTGGACCTGACCTGGCTCCTGGGTTGCTCCTTCCCCTTGTAGACAACTCTGCGGGTCTTTTAACCTCTGGAGCCCCCCTGTTTTCTCAGCAAGCAGGGGGTGATAGCACTCCTCTCCGCCGACCCCGCTGGGGTGAGAAAGGCTTGTGACCTTTTGCTGAAACACCCCTCGCCAGCAACGCACCCACGCTTTGCCCTCGGCCATAATAGAGGGAATTTCCTCGGGGAGAAGCAAAAAAAGTGGAGAGGAGATACAGTTCAGAGAGATGAGTTTTGCATGACAATTGGGAAATAAAGAAAATAAAAGTTAGTAGGAATTCATTTGCATGAGAATGCAAATGGAGAAGAAAAAAAAAAAAGATTATTTCTTGCAGCCTCTATCTAATAAATTATTTTGAGAAGAAAATGCACCAGAGGTCGAGAGAGCGAGCAGGAGGGCTGGGGGTCACTCGGGGCTGTGGTTTGCTGCTCTGGGTCCCGACTGATAGAGATATTTGCATTTCTGGGGTAATTCTGCAGGAGGAAATCTGCTATCACAGTGTTACAAGACACCACGGACCCTCTGCAGAAGCCAAACAAGAAATCATTAAGCCCAATCCCGTTGCCTCCCTGCAAAACAAATATGACGGATACCATATGCCTAGCTGTGCTTCCAGAAACAGCGAGCACCAACTAATTTCATGTTTAGTGGCACCTAAAGCCAGGCCCGCAGTCGGGGCGTCCCGACGCAGGATGTATTTGCAGTTCGTTCAGCTGGCAATGTGGTAAGAGGTAGATGCTGAATGGTACCTGAAATTACAGCCAGGCAAAGTACTCACAGGAAACAAGTGACCCAACAAAAATAGCCTTTCATTCTCCAAGACAAATTACAAGGCACAAACTTTGATTTTTTTTATGAATGCACTCATTACTCTTAAGCATTCAAGCAGGTTTCGGTGAGCGTATGTCGCCCTATGGGCCGGCTGCTAATTGAACCCCCTGAAATGGCCATTACTCACGGCAGGGCCGGGACCTGGGGAAGGTGCAGTCCCCCCTCGCCAGGGCACGGGCTGCCTGCGGGCAGGGAAAACCCTTCCTGCACCCGCAGCGATGCGTGGGTGCCCTCCAAGCACCTACGGGTGGGGGTCTACACAAACAAGCCCTGTCTGTGAAGGCAAAAATACCACTGAAGGCAAAGCGGGGCGTGAGCAGGGTCGTCTCGGAAAATGATGGGTGAGGAAAATATTGGTGGGTGTTTCTGCCAGCTCCGGCATAGCTGGAAGAAGTGCCAGTGCACGACGTGCTTAGATGTGTGTTTAATCTTCAACCTGTGTCAAACCACAGCTCTACGCTCCCCTTCCCGGATTTCCTAAGGTGCTTCTTTATATAAACCGGCATCAACGCTCGCCGCTTGGCTGGGGCCGGGTTTCTGCGGATGCTGAGGCCAGGCGCCAGGAGGGGGAGTCCAGCGATGGCACCTCCCCAGCTGGGTACGGGCTCCCGCTCCCTCCCCGCCACTTTGGGCAGAGCCCAGGTTTCTGGCGTTTCAATCCGATCAATGCAGGGCCCCTGGTCGCGGACAAGAGGAGAGACTTAATTCTAATCTGTATTGACTGCTCACCGCTTTGTCTGCCAATTTGCATCATGGACTTGTCTTAAACAATGATGTGGGCCTGGCAGGTTCTCTCACAGTAATCTATACCAGCGGGTCAAAATCTCTGAGCACTCGTTAAAGTCCATACATACGAAATGCACGTTTAACTACCGGAAAGATACTGAGGTGCATCTGTCTCAATATTTATCCACCTTCATCTGTGATCTGCTTAAACCCCAAGAACGCTTTCAAGTTTTAGCAGGAGAAAGAGGCCACTTTCTGGATTGGGGAGTATTTTCCTAAATTTTTATTCTAAAATATGTTGTCATGCTACCTCATGTCCAAGGAACAGGTCAACGGGGGTGGACGGTAAGTGATGAAACTGCCCGAAGGGAGTGAACTCAGTCTCCTGCCTCCTCCGGCACTCCAGGTTCCAGTTTACTGAACACCCGCAGCTTTTATTTCTTTTAAAGCTGAAATTTTGTGATTGAGGAAAAAAAAAACCTCTGAGTGTATTTTGGGTAAAGCTCTTTGGAGTTTTCCCTATTTCCACTTCCACTTTTCCCCAGGTTTGCAGCTATTGGCAAGAGCGGCTCTGGACACAGCGTCCTCGCTGCTGCTGCACTCTGCACGGGGTGGGTGCCGGGGCTGAGGGACACACGTGGTGCCATGGTCCGTGCGAGTCCCCACAGCGGGACGGCACACGGGACTGGGGGGAAACGTCCCTATCTTTGGCCGCTCACTGTCCCCCCAGATCCACCTCCAGCTGCGGCCGAGCTGGAGAAAGGCTTCGACCGGTGGTGCTGGACCAGCACCACCATCCCATCTCCTAAAGCCTCCAACTCCTGACGCACGGAGCGTGGCAGAGAAACACAGGCAAGGGTTTGGGTTAAACGTTGAGCTGACAAAGACGTCGCTAAGCTCCAAAGCCCAGCCCGAGCGTGCACTTCCACAGATTTTGATAATGCAGCGTGTCAGCGGCCATGGAGATTGAGTGATTAGGCTGGGGACATGGACACTTGTCTGCAGTTCATTTAAGCTTTGCCACCGTCTGCCTGCTTGTCAGCGGAGGGTTAGGGCTGCGGCGAGGGGGTGAGTGTGCGTGTGTGAGCTTGCACACCCCTGTGTGGGTCCATGCACACCTCCATGCACGTCCATACCCTGCATCCCCGCGCTGATTCCGGAGCAGCTTTGGCTTCCCCGCGTTTGGGTGACAATTTACAGCCACCCGTGACCCCGGCCGCGGTGCTGCCAAACACTCTGTCCAGCCAGCGCTGCCTGGACCATGACTGCGGCCCATAAATGTGATTTATAGGCAGCCGTTAGGGAGACACACTGCCTCTCGCATCAACCCATTGCAGCAGATGGACTGTCTGCTACTTCAGCGATGGGCTCGGGGGGCAGTCGGGTGACCAGGGCACTGCCCACCTCCCTTGACTCCCTCACTAGCCGGTTAGATGGGGTTTGCCACCTGTCAGGAGGATCCTGAGTTTTATAAATAGGTTTCTGCTCTCGGGTATTTAGAAATGCAAAGCGTTCAGCTGCAAGATAAAGAAGGGTCTGAGGAGAAGCAGCCACTGTAGTTGAGAATAAATAAATAAAAAATCCACTTTGCTTCCCACCCCGGTGACATCGGGGCAGCAGGACAGCTGGGGACAGATGGGGACAGCCGGGGCACAGGGGCTTTTGCGGCCATGCAGGCACCGTCCCCCCTCGCAGCCATGCCAAGAGGGGCTGCTCTGCCCAGTGGCACGGCAGGGGGAGAGGCAGTCGCCGGTGATCCCCGGCAGGGCTGGCACCTCCTGCTCGCCGCCTTCGGGCTGCGATTACATTCCCCCTATCGCTCGGGTGTCTGCCCGCATCCCACGGCGCAGGCGGCGGGGGCTTCGGATGAGCCTCTCGGCAGGACGGAGCCGGCGCGGTGACGAGCCGGAGAGCAGCCACCCCTCCCGGCGCGGGATGGCAGCCCGGAGAAATACAAATATGTAAAATAATGTTTTCCCCAGCTACAGTTTTCATACTCCAGCGTGGAGAAATGGCCTGCTCATCCAGCAACCGTAGAAAATCTCAATTTCCCACATAAAAATATTAGTGGCTGGCTTAAAATATTAACATGTGGATCGCATTGCCCTCAGAAGCTGTGGGATCGGAGTTTAGCATCAGCAGTTAGACACAGATATGGAATTAAAAATGTAAGCAGTGGCTTTTCAGGCCTTATTACTGCAGCAGGGAGGCCCCGCAGGACGGATGGTGCAGGGAGGGAGGGAGGAGCGTGGCACGGGGCTGGCGCTTCGTGCTGTGGCTTTCCTCTCCCGCTGCCATCCCCTGGGCTAACCAGAGCTGCCACAGCCCCGGGTCGGGGGGCTGCTCCTACCCAACACCCCCAAGGTTCCCCCGGCTCCGCCTCTTGTCCGGGTTTGCATTAAGCAGCATAAACCATCTTGGGGTGGCGGGAGCTTATGGCGGAGGTGTATGAGATGATGGTGCAGGGCATGGCTGAGCTGGGCAGGTGCTGGCTTGGCCCATCTGGAGGTGACAGCCCCAGGACAGCCCCATGGCTCCAGGGAATCTGCCCCAGGCTCCGCCTTGCAGGTCCTGTGCCACCCGGGCACGTCCCGCACGGCCCCATCCCTCCTGCTCCAGTGCCCGGGGGTGACACCTCGCGCTTTAGGGTGGCTCTAAGGATATGCCCAGCTTTGGCCCAAAGTAAGTGGCGGCTTTCCGACGGTCTGGGTGCACGGAGGGGCTGGGCACAGCCTGGGGTTCACACATGTCCCCCCACACCCTCGGGACATTCCCGTCCCACTGCTATGCAGGAGGACCGTGGGGCGAGGGCTCCATCCATCCCCACACCATCGCACGGGGACCCATCCCTGGACCTGGTGAGGCCTCTAGGGGCTACTGTGATACAAATAATGAATAATTACAGTCACATTAAAATCATAAACAGCAGATATTCCGCGAGCCCTGCACATAACAGCACAGGTAAAACCCCTCCGGAACACAGAGACCTCTTTCCCTGAAGGTTTGGGCTCGTCTGATCTCAGGCATCGTAGCCAGCCCGGCGGGCACCTGAGCGCGGCTGCCGCCGAGCTGCCCGGGGAAGTTGGGAAGAGCAGAGTTTGGCAGAAGGTTAGCATCGGAAACAAAAAAACTGGACTAAATTATTATTCCACCCATAGCCTTCACAAGGAAAATAGAAGCAGCAGATTGAGGCCTGTTTTCATATTTGATAGGGAACCAGATAAATGGCAGGCAGCTTGCTCTGATAAGGCCTTGCTCTGGGCATAACCTCTTTCTCTGAAAGCCTCTTACTATGCATAGAGTCAGGCTATCTGTGCAGCTGCACCTTGACACAAATATATCTGCACCCAAGATGAACCAATTCCCCCAGAAATTACAGGAGTGGGATTGCATCTGGGGAAGGGGCCGCAGCCACCGCTTTGCCGCCTTCTTTTTTTAACGATACTTTTTCTTTTCCCCCCAAGTAGCTTCTCAAACAAACATTTTTTTGCCTTATCCTCCCTCTGCATCGCTCCCTCCCTGGTGCCAGCAAAGAGCAGGGAGGGCGATGGGGACGCAGAGCCGGGTGCGGAGCTGGGTGCTCCCCTCCACGCCGGGGCCGGCAGGCACCCCAGCACTGCTCCCGTCCCCCTTCACGGGAAAAGGGGTTTAACCCTCCTGAGCAATCTCACGCTTGGAAATCACCCCCAAATGTTCCTTATTCCAGCGGGGAGCAGCAGCCGAGGTGACATCCACATAACCTGGAAGCTGCCAGGTTTTTGGAGGGTGTGAACAAACGTGTGATGCTGTACATCAGCGTGCCCACCACCCCACCTTGGTGCTTCCGTACTTCCCAAACCCCCTCCCTGCGTCACCGCGGAGCCCAGACCCTCTCCTTTTCCATGCGACTGGCTTTTATGTGCCAAAATATGCTTTTATGTGCAAGGCTTTGAGCAGCCTGGTCTAGTGGGAGGTGTCCCTGCCAATGGCAGGGGGGTTAGAACTAGGTGATCTTTAAGGTCCCTTCCAACCTGAACCATTCCATGATTCTATGAAATTACTTTGGGAAATGGGTGTTGGCTCCAAAAGCATCAAGGCCAGGTTTTCTAATGGTCCCCATACAAGAAGCCATTCCCATTAATACCAGACAGCCACTAGTCACCTTAATGTCCTCTGAGTCTTCAACAATTTCTCTTTGCTGCACTTTAGGATCCAGAACAAAAATGTCTTGGTAAATATGACTGATATGGGGAAGGAGAGCTGGGCTGGGGCAGAGGGGCTCCGGGATCAGGAATTAGGAGGCAGGAAAGGCTTTTCCCATCTCTGCAAGCAAAGCCTCTGCCCTCCGGCATAAGAAGAGATGTCCCGAGCGCTTCCAATTCCCCAAGGAACCAGAGGAAACCAAAAGAAAAGTTGGTTACAAAGATTTGGGAGAAAAGGAGGAGAGATATCCAAGGAAACAGCCATGCTAACTGGGTATTGAGCAGCTTGTGACTGAACTCATATCCATTTCCAACTGTTAATGGACACAAGTAATGCCCTTGCTACCAATACCGCTATTTTTTTTTTTTTTTTTTAACCAGAAGGGACTGTAAATTAGTTTCCCAGCTGCACGGCCACTTTAAAGACTTTATCCTAATGTTCTGTTTTGCGGTGACATGAGCTCTATCATCATAAGGAGAACAAATCAGCAATTAGTCTGCGAGAGGCATCGCCACGGAGGTAGAACAGCCCCTAGTCAGAGGGAGAGGGAATCCTTTACAATGAAAGGCCCCAGGGAGAGTCGGGACCTGGACCTCGTGACGATGATTGATGCTGGCACTGCAGAGACGCACCACACCTCCCCAGAAAATTAAAAGCCTATTTGGTACGGTACTAACAACACATCACATTGATATTGTCTCATTACCCATCAGCACAGGGTCCTCGTCTTCCCATTTGTATGGTATTAGGGGAGAAGCCCCACAGGACAAGCACTTTTCCCCTTTTCTCCTCGTCCACCCCAGAACACGCTTGGGATGAAAGTGAAGGCTGGGCAGATTCAAAGCCCCTGTACCTTTCCCTGTATGTCATTATTATTATTATACGGATTTATGTCTCATCTAAAAGCCATGGCCCCTGGGGCAGCTCTCTCTTGCTGGAGCTGTGCCTTCCCCCAGCCTGGCACGGGGTGATGCCGGCCCCGCGGCTGCAGATCCGAGCTGGCCGTGCCAGCACCAATGCTGAGCCCCACATGCCCAAACCACCTCAGGGACTCGCATGTGGCCGTACCACGGAGCCGCGCGAGCGGGGAATCGGCTCGTGCTGCAGACGGAGCCGGGGGGAGCGCGGAGCGGGTGCTTGGGGCAGGGACGCGGGGAGGTGTTTGCAGAAGGGGCAGATTTCATCTGAACGCCACAGTTGCCGAGGTGCAACTGGCCCCTGCTGCCAACTGTGAAGGGCCGTCGGTAGAAAAGTGAAATATTAGAGCTTCGGGGTTTCCCAGCCCCCACTCCTTCCAAACTGGCATCTGTTACGTGTTGGGTTGGAGCAGCAGATGCCTGGTTGCATCTAATGACAGCAGTAGTCTGTTAACAGATGCCACGTATCTAGCAACAGCCTTTGTCTGATCAAAACACCAAGTGCTGATGTAGCTGGAAAGGTAGCAGGGCCAAGGCCTTTACCTCCCGGCAGAGGATGGGTCTGAGCAGGAGCCGCGTTCTCGCTCCTCCCCTGGTGCCAGAAGAGACGTGGCGCCGGGGGCTGGCGGGACAGGAGGGTACAAACCCGCTCATCCCACGCAGAGCAAGGACCGGGCGAGGATGAGCAGCACTGTGCTGGGTGCTAAACACAGCGGGGGAGCGACACAGGGAAAGCACCGACTGCAGCCACCCTCGTCCCGCTTTCCCTGCCCCGTTCCCCTTGCTGCCCCTGCCAGGGCGCAGGCAGGAGCGTACAGGAGTCACGGCTGTGCCGGCTCTTCCCTGCCCCGACTCTCCCCATCCCACCCAGTGCACCCATCCCAGCCGCTGGCACCCTGGCTCATCCTTCTGCTGGCTCTGCCATGGTAGGGCTGACATCTCCACCACCGTTAACCCGCCGTAGAGGCTGCTGCCCTCCTCGCCCCGATCAGCAGAAGGGGTGCCCATCTCTGCGCAGGACATTTAAAAACAGAGGCTTAAATAAAGCGTCCCTACAGCACCGGGAGCCGTCCTTCTGCTGCGGCCATCGCTTGTTTAATTCCGCTCCAGCTGATGTGGTGAGCAGGAAGGGGGGAAGTAAGGTGAGATATCTCAAGGGCGCTGGACGTGTGGCCAAAGCACTGGGCTTTGGGGTGTCTCACTGCTGACCAGGCACCTGCCAGCCTCCCGTGAACCTCCACAAGCATTAACTGAGGAGAGCAAAGGCCCAATCCGGCACCCGTGGGAGTCCCGAGGGCTGTGAACGGCTCCGGATCGGGTCCTGAGGGCAGGAGCGCAGACGCTCATTTTTCGAGGCTCACTCCGTCAGCCTCCCATTTACATTTCCCCAGCCCCGCCAGAGATTAGGCCACATTAAACATCAAGGGGTCCCTTCTCCTGCCCACGGGCTTCTGCCTCTCCTGGGGACGTTAACAGCAGCGACATACCCGTATGCAGAGCAGAGGAGACCCCTAATTGCTGAACAAATTACACATTTAAAATCAAACCTGTCTCTAGGAACACAGAAAACACAGTGCTACCCACACTGGAGAACTTCTGTGCTGCTTCGGAAAATATTTAAATAACAAGATTAATCCCCTTTCTTTCAAATTAGTGAATAAAAATTGATTTCTCTTGGTGCTAAATACTTGTTTTCACCAAAGCTACCTTTTAGGGTACTTGCGACCTCCTAATACAAATAAAGCTTGAGGCCTGGTCGGATTTTTTGGATCTTTCTATGCAAAGATGAAAGCTTGTCCTCCCTGGGGTGTCCATGTCTCCGTGAAGAGCCTGGTGCAAGTCCATGCTTCACACAGGGCATTGCATGTTATTTCTAAGAGAACGCAAAGAATCTAGATCCAGATATCAAAAGCACTGGACCTGGGGGTCGGCGGTGATGCAGACCTGCTCCGGCGTCTGCAGGACCTCCCCTCCCAGGAGACCCTTCCAGCCGCTCTCCCATTGTGCAGACAGAGAAGTTGAGGCATAAACCAGCCCCTTCTGCCCACCCGCCGCCCACCTGCCTTCCTCCTCACTACATTTCTATTTCCTCGGACTTATCGCCCTGCCACGCTAGATAGACAAGGACAATACGGTGAAGAACCAAATGAAGAGAGTTTTTAACCAACACACAGGAGCCTAAAGGATAATTAAATGACAAGACTTATCAGCCCCCGTGGGGCATTGCCATTGTATAACAGATTAAAAAATGTTTCCTTTCCAGAGGAAAAACAGTCGCCGATCTACCTTTCGCTGAATCTATTAGACAACTCATCTGAAACAAGTTTCACATTTTTTAATTCGACCAGCTGATCCAATCCCCTCCCTTTGATTTCCCCAGATGGCAGGAGCAGCTGGAATGGAAAATCCTTCCCCGCCAGCACCGCAGCATCACCTGGCCAGCCACACACCGACGTGCTCGGCGCTTTGCCGGGTCCGAACGGGGAGGAGCGCGCTGTCAACGGTTCAAAATGTTTTGCTCTCAAGCAATCAGACAAACAAGGAAAACACCCTCTTGCATTTTCAGGAGGCTTCAAGCAACACAGATACATACTACAACCGCTACGTACTCCTAGATGCAAGCAAACGGTACGGGGCTGCCTGCACAAGGAGGGAATTTGGCTCAGCGTTGGTTAGACCAGAAAAAGGAGTCCAAATATCTCCACTAAAAGTTTTTCTATGGGGAAACACACTTTTTTTTTGCTAAAAGGATCTGCTTTCTGCAGAGCGTTTGCATCTACCGTGAAAAGAAGCCCAGACATGATGGCAAACAGCCTGGCCCCTGCCCGGCCCTGCCATCGCCTCGCGCTCAGCCGATTAAAGAAAAACATGAAAACAGTGTCAACGTTTTCCATGGCAAAGGCGGCATTTCAGTGTGCCTGGAGCCGGTGCTGGTGCCTGTGCGCGGCGTCAGGCCCGCCCCCCTCCCACCAAGTATCACCGGGCGCCGCGTATGCAATCAACTGTTTACTCGGCATCGGCTACAAATGTGCATTTAATTGGGCACCTTTGCTCCCTCTCCCCCCTCTCCCTCTCCGAGGGCCATCTGAATGCGAGGGGGAACAGCCTCCGATTCATCCGCCACCACGCCGGGGTCCCTCCTCCCCTCTCCCCGGGACCCACAAAAGAAGAGGTCGCTCCGGTGTCAAGTGGGGTGTGGAGACCAGCTGAGGAGTTGGAGAGCTGAATTGTGCCAATTTGTGCAGCCAGCACCCGCTGAAAAAACTCCCGATCGGGAGGCATGAGCCAGCATATGGTGCCTCACTCAAGAGGCTGTCATTCAGGGGACCGGCAAGTGATGGCTCTCTCACCCTCCCTTTATGGCCTTTCTGCTCCCTCCCGTGGGTCTGCGGAGGGCGAGGAGGATGGGGCCACAGCATCCCCCTTCCATCTGCACCCCGAGCCAACCCAGCGTGGATGCTCGCTCTTTATCCTGGCTCCCCTCCTCCGAATTTCTCCGATGGCCCGATGAATTAACTGCTCGCGTCTTTGCAGCACCGTGCGTTTGGGCTCAGTTTCGTGCCAGTTAATTCCAAAAAACTGCCCGTGAGAGCGGCTGCGGACCATCCCCGGCTGCCCTTCCCCTCTGGCAATCCTTGATTTCCGCAGCCCTCTCCCATCCCGGGAGCAGCCCTCCTTCTCCCTCCAGCCCACCCTTTAGCCAGGGCTTGTTCCCGTCCTCAAAGCTGCCCTTTTACAAGCAGAAAAGCTGTTGGCATGAAAGAATTACGAAGAGCCACCACTTAAAGCCCCTTTCAGGAGCAGAAGGTTTTCAGCTTTCAAAGAAAGAGGTTTTTTGTTCTGGCTTTGATGTTTCTGGGGTCTGGGGCTCTCCGCTCTTTTCTCCTCCATTCCGAGCAGGCAGATATAATCACCCTCCTCCCTCCCTGCCTCTATTCATCGGTGCATTTTAAATAAAGTAACAACACAATCCCCAATTTGGGAACCGACCTCAAATTAGTGCCTGCATCGCTTTAGCTGGGGAGCTTTAATCAGGTAGTTAAGCCCCTGTTTTGTGAGAGGCTGCAGCCCTTCGTGGGGATTTTGAAGCCCGCAGCGGTCAGCGGGGAGCGGGAGCGGGGGGGGATTGCTCCGGTCACCTCCCCCAGCAGACCCCAGCACTCTGGGCTTCAATGGCTCCCGGTTATCTCCACCCGAGACCCCAGGGATGGGATGAGCCATGTCTCCCTGTGAAGGGATGCGACTTGCCACGCATCCCATGCCACCTCCTCAGCGCCAGATGACCCACTCACATCCCCATCCTCATTTTTCCCACTCTTACTCTGCTTTAACAGCAGCGACTTCACAAACCTCTCCTGCCCCTGTACCACAAAACACATGGGAAGAAACAGAACATCAATAGGGATCCTTGTGGACCCAATTCTCTCCCTGCGGCTGGCTCTCATAGTGCTTGCCCTGATTACAGCTATGATTACAGGGAGGATGCTTCACTTCTGGCAGGTACTTGGTCCCCCGTGAAGCCGGATGACCGGGCTGGGTGGGTGCACAGGGAGGAGAGGGGCTGGGGAGATGCAGGCTACCGGGTGTCTCAGCACCGCGTCCCCTTCAGCCTCCCACACAC